>NC_090026.1:41301869-41610716 GCF_037176765.1 Anolis sagrei | reverse complement strand
GGAAAGTCACAGCCAGTAATGGGCCAGCCTTCCTCAGGGGCTACACTGGAAAATACAAATGCAATTCCAATGCAGCCCTTGGGGAAAGCTGGCCCATCAGTGGCTGTCACTTGCCTGGACAAACCTGTGAGCAAGGACAACCCCGAAGTAGTCACTCAAAGTCTAAAGCAGTGTTTCTCAGGGCGGTTCCACACAGCAGTTTAACCCAGTAACAATGACATTTTAAAAACGCGAATGTTCCCCTGTTCTAGTCCACCACCACCACCACCCCCAAAAAGTGTGTGCTTTCCTGGAGGGGAGGGTCCACATGCCCTGCCAGGATTTCCCACAGGAAACCAGGACAAAGAAAAAAAAAACCTTTAAATATCCCTTTAAAAGGAAAATAACTCACCCTGCCACCATTTACCCTTCTCTGGAGTTCTCCTGGGTCATGCCAATGGTGCACCGGGGGGGGGGGGGGGGGGGCAGGACAGGAGCAATTTTCCTCCTCCTCCCTTCATGCATCATTGGTACGACCTAGGAGAACTCCAGAGAAATGGGGGGCAGATTGTTTTCCTTTTAGAAAGGCAGTTTTAAGAGCTTTGGGGAAGGGGTGTCTTACATTTCTGGGGCTCCAGGAGCCCAAGAAATCCAAGGTAGATTGTATAGAGGGGAACTGGAAGTCGCGCGGCACAATCTCCGGTCCCATCTACACAGCTCCCTCACCGGGAAAGACACAGGTCTTTTGAAAGACCCATGTCTTTCCAGCAGTTAAATTACCTTGAACAAAGCAGAGTTCTCCTGCTTTGTGACGAATGCATTCGCGTTTACGTGGGCCGTCATCTGGACGCCTCTCAGAAAAACGCAGGAGGGCGCACGTTTTGTGTCCTATCTGGATAGCCCTTCAAATTGTGCTTCTCAACGTGTGTTGGAAGTCAGTCCAACACACGTTCCAACATGTGTTGGAAGTTTGCTGAAATCCCAGTCAGCTTGCTAGCGATTAGGATGATATGAGTCAAAGCCCAAGAGTGCTTCCAGAGAGCTCTTTATCCCAGGAGCATCTGCGATTAAAATATGTGGATATTCCTGGGGGCCTGTCTACACCCATCCCTGAAAGCGCATGCTTTCTGGGGTGGGTGTCCAGGTGTTCTTCCGGGACTGGCCCGGCAGAACATCTGCAGACCCTAGCCTCCTACATAAACCAGTAGTGGGTTTATCCTACAGCTTCCAAGAGGCACAAAATAAATCCACTAACTAATTAATTTTCCACACACCAAGGTTTCCCTGGCTTGTGGCAAATTAATTGAGGGTTGACCAGAATGTCATCTGGACAGCTTCCCCCTTTTTTACAGAAGTTTCTACAATAAAGGGCCTGTCTGGAGGCAAGGTTGCCTCTGAAGATCTGATGCAGTCACCCCATATGTTACCTGTGGCTGGATGTGTGTTGCTAAATAATGCAGTCTGAACTTATAGATATTCCCCAGGAAAGGAGGGGGCTGTGACCCTGTGACCCATGACTTGACCTTTGCCCTCTTGACCCTTCTGATTGGGTGGGGAGAGGGGGCATTGGGGGTGTTTGGGGGGAGGGGCTCAGGAGGAGGGAGGCCTGGCTGTGCCTGGAGGGAAGGGGGAGAAGGGGCGGCACCCATGGGTTGGGCAAGGGGAGGGAAGTGCCCTTGTGGGGATGCCACCTTGGAGGGAGGGAGGAAGCGGTAGTGGCATCCCAGGCCGAGGGGGAGGGGTCAGGGTGGGGGAGTCCGGAGGTCAAAGGAGGCGGAGCCCAACCCAAGGGTTGGAATGAAGACCCAGGGAGCAGGTGGTGGCCCCTTCCCTCCAGGTCCCCCAATCCCCCACAGAACAGAACAGAGCTCAACAGAGGGGCCTGAAGGGGCCCAAGCAGTCTTCCTTCTCTGCTCTGCTCCAAGGGCCTCTGGTGGCAATGGGGCCCAGAGCGGGGGCGGTCCTTCTGCAAAGGGGCGGGGATTCCCTGGGCCAGGGCAGGGCAGACTCCCGCCTCCTTAACGCTACTTCCCTTTGGGGCTGCGGCACAGCTGGAGCGTAGCGGAGGTCTTCCTGTAACAAGCCGGGAGATCGTGATGTTCCTGCAAAGGACAGAGAAAGGAGGACTGGTTGAAGGAGACTCCTTTCTTTCTTCCTCAATTCCTCCCTCCTTCTCTCCTTCTCTCCTTCCTTGCTTACCTGTCCATCAGGCGGGTGGGCCCTTGGCGTACTCTGGGGGGTACCTTTCTCGCCCGCAGCCTGCCACCAAGCGCCGAAAAGCAGCTCGCAGCCCGTGTCGGGAGTGGAGGGCGGAGGCCCTGGCGAGGATGGCCTTGGTCTGCCAGCCAACTCTCCTGACTTCAGGGTCATGGTCAGCGAGGAGATCGGTCAGCCCTGGAAGGAAGGGAGGGAGGGAGGTCAGCAGGTGAGGGACGGAACACGGACTCCCCAGGACCCTCTCTTCCAAGGCCCAGTCCCTCTTGGGCTGACTTACAGGCCTCGTAGGTGCAGGTGTTCCTCTCAGTGCAGATGTTACTGTTCTTGTGAAGCACGTGACCTGGAGAGAAGGAAGGCGGCAGAGAAGAGAGGGACCATCTCCCTGAGCAAAGAGCATTCTGGAGCTCCCTGAACCCAATGCTACACCCAAGGGAGGGGGTGCCCCAGAGGAGGACAGGGAGGGGGCTTTGCAGGCAGAAGGAAGGGAGAGAAGGGGAGGAAGAGGTCCCTGATCTTTGCTCTCCCCCCAATAAGGCTCTGGGTTCCCAGAATGAGCTCGAAGGGCCCAGGGTGGAAGGAGAGGGGTCCTCTGGGGAAGAGGGCACTCCTACTGCCCCAGAAAGTGAGCTGGAAGCCAGGAATAGGCACTGATCACCCACCCCCCCGATCTCTTACCGAGCAACATGGCCGCTGCCTTCTTTGCCGAGGGAAGCTTGCTCTTGAAAAAAGGCAGGCAGCCATACACCTGCTCCTCCAACTCACTCCTGGAGCTGCAGTGCTGGATCTGGATGAGATAGAGAGATGAGGCAAAAAGAGGGGTTCCCTATGCCTGCTGGGCATAAGGCCCCCCGAATCCCCGGCTTCAGGACGGGCACTGACCAGGCGCTTGGAGATTTTGTGGAGCAGCTCCTGCAGGCTGAAGGTCTCTCCCCCCAGAACGCTGTCCTTCAGGTGCCATCGCAGGACCTCCGCCGTCTCCCTGAGGGTCTCCCTCGCAGTCTTCAAAGAGGAGGAGGAGGAAGAGGGAAGGAGTCAGGCTCACTTGGCGGGCAAGTGACCCCTTCCTCTCCCCCTTGACCCCTGTCCTGAGCCCCAAGCGCTGGGCCTCCCTCCCACCTTGGCCACCTCCTTATCCTCATCCTCCACGTGAACCAGCACCGTAAGGAGGTCGTGGATGGTCTTGCGCTCCTGATGTTGATGTTCCGGGCGCCAGAGAAGCTGCTGAAAGCATTCCAGGGCTGCCTTCCTGATCTTGGCCGCCTCCTGAAAAAACAAAGGAAAAGGAGACTTTCTTTCTCCCCCTTTCTTTGTGTGAAGCCCCTTCTCGGGGCTTGGGGAGAGGGGGAAGTCTACACCCCCCCCCAAAATGGACCAGGGGCCAAGACTCACGTGGTGGAAGAGAGGGCGGCATCCGGCAGCCAGGTGAGCCTTCGCAGGGCCCTGGTCTTCCTTGTGCAGCAGGGTCCCCAGCTGGCCAGCCAGGCCCAGGAACTCCAGCACGACGTTGATGTGGGGGGATTGCAGCCCCCCAAGGACCCCGTCCAGGAGCTCCTGGAGCCTCATGGTCTGCAAAGAGAGAGAAAGGAAGGCCATGCCTAAGAGGTCCCCTGCAGAGAACGCGTAGACACAGTCCTCCCCCCTGGATGGGGAAGGGACCTCCTAGGACCTTCTTCCAACAACTGCAAGAGCAAGGCCTGCTGGATCTAGACTCAGCTGGCCTTCTGTGTGGTGTGTGGAGCCGGGGCTGTGCCTGACTTACCTCCCTGTATGTCTTGCACAGAAGGAGAAGGCCCCGCCTGCTCTGATGTTGTACGGCCAGGCTGTGATGTTGGAGCCAGGCCGTCAGCAGTGCCCAGGTCTTCTCTGGGGAGTGTGGGCGCTGGCCAGTGTGCAGCAGCTGAAATAGAAGAGGAGAAGTGTGAAGAGCTGGAGCCAGGAAGGGAAGCACTGCCTCTCCTCTTCTCAACTCCCCCGCCCTATCCTAAGGCCCCCTTCCAGCCCAAAACTCATTCTGACCAACCCTCCTCACCTGGATATAGAAGGCCACCACTCCGGCCGAATGCTCCAGCGGCGCTTCTGTTTCCCAAGTGGAACACAGGTGCTGGAGCAGGGAGGAGGAGGACTTGAGGAAGCTCCTGGAAGACAAAAGGGACCCCGTGAGGGAAGCCAGCCAGAGAGACCAGGCTGTGCATCCTCCCCGAACCTCCTCCGGCCCTTGGCTCCTTACCGCAACTGGAGGGCCATTCCCTCAGGGCAGATGCTGAGGTCTTTTAGCATCTCCTTGGAGGTCTCCTTGAAAGACACCCGGGCCACCCTCTTCAGCAGCACTATGATTATCTTCGCCAGTTCTCTGCAAGAAAATGAAAGAAAAAAGTTTACTTCCCAGTGGAGGATTTGAGTCCCCCATCTGGCCCCCCAAAAGGCCTGGGAGCCCCACTGAGCCTCCCCCGCTCCTTACTCTGGAGGAACGTAGATGCTGCTCTGGTCCCTGCTGGGCGCCTCCAACCCAGGCCTTGTGACCTCGATGTAGTTGGTCACCAAGGCGAGCAGAAGCTCCAGGAACCACCCCTGCAGGCGACTGCTGTCCTTGATGTATCTCACGATCTTCCCGATGGCCCGCGTCGCTCTTGCCTGCGGAGGGAAAGGAGGAGGATTAAATGCCAGGAGGGCTCCTGCTGACGGCCAGGAAAGAGGGCCCCCTCTCCCTCCCAAGGCCCTCAAAGACAGGGTGCAGGAGGGGATGTCCTTACTGTGGCCGCATCCAAAGTGGAACTCCCCTGTTCTTTGCCCTCCTCGGCCAGCCAAGGGCCCTCCTTCACCTTGGCCAGGAACAGGTCGAGCGCCGCCTCCGCAGAGCAGTAAGGTGAATTGAGAACGGCGCACATCAATTCACCACACTCCCTGTGAATGAAGAGAGGGAAGAGGGAGCCAGGGTCAGGGTCAGGCTTGTCTCCAGCCCCATGGGGACAGGGGAGTGGCACCCCAGGCCCAGCTCTCTTACCTCCCATTGGACTCCAGATAGTGGTCTGTGGCCATCTTGAGATGTTTGCGGGCCACGTAATCCACAGCCCGCATAACCTCTGCAGAGGAGGGACTGCAGAGGAGCTGGCACAGACGGTGAAGGTGTTCTTGCGCCTGTAAGGAAGAAAGAAGGGAAACAGTGGCACTCGGGAAACATGGAAAGTCTCCTGGGTCAAAAATGGAGGGAGGGGAATGTGTAGATGTGTAGGATGCCTGTTGGAAGGAATGGGGCATTGGGGTCCCAACATACCTTTCTTGTGGCTAAAGAGCAGCCTACCAGAACATCTCTTGGACACACCTGCCACCTGGAAGGTCTATGCAGGAGGCCCCTCTCTGCGTCCTGAGGAAGGCGTTGGACGATGCCTCCTCGGTGGTGGTCCCAGGCCTTGTGGGGGGAACTCTGGGCCTTACCTGCTCTAGGTCCATGGAGGACCATCTCCGAGGCTTCAGGGCCAGATCTTCCCCTTCCTCATGGCCCAGGGAGCTGGAAGAGAGGCATAAGGAGGCATAAGGAGGTGAGGCCTGGTAGGCCAGGGACTGAGGACAAGGAGGGGCGCAATGGTCATCCCTCCTGGCAAAGAGCAACGCACCTGCTTGAACTGGGGAGAGGGTCCCACACCTCATCCTCCAGGCTGGGGATATCAGCTAACGTTGCCTCTTCGGGGTCCTGTAAAAGACAATTAGATAGAGAAGTGAAATTGGGGCAAAGGGGAAGGAATGGGAAGACAGCTCAGGGGAGGAAGACTAGAGTAGGAGGAAGAAGCTTAAAGGAGGGGCAGGGAGAGGAAAAGAGGAGGGGATGAAGAGGAAGGAGCCCCCCCCCCTTCGCCCGCCCCCTCCCCGCTCCCTTTCCTTCCTTACCCTTGATGTCTTCTCAGGGGGCTCATCGACACTGCAAGGAGAGAGAGAGACAAGGCAAGATCAGAAGACATCCTCTCCTCTCTCTCAGCTGGAACCCCCCCCCCAAGCCCCCTAGAATAAGGCTGCACGCTGAAGACCCCCCTGGACACAATTGAGGGAGGGAGTGAGGGAGGGAGAGGATCTCTGACTGCGATGTGGCCCTGAACCTGGGATGTACCTCTCATTCTCGAGGTCCTGGGCCGCCCCCTCCTGCACCAACAGCTCCGAAGGAACACCAACGTCTTTGGAGCCCTATTGAGTGGGAAGAAGTGGGAATTGAGGGCTGTGTTCTTTGCCAACCCCCCCCCCCCTTTCTCCCAAAGAGAATTGGACTGAAACCCCCAGCCTTCCTCCCCAGTGACACACTGCCTGGGGCTGTTTGGACTTGCACTCCAACAACAGTTGAGCACTGAAGGAGGCCTCTTCAGCAAAGAGCCACCTAGAACTCAAGGGGTCTTGGGATGGCCCTGAGCCCGAATCCATTTCCCAAAGGACGAATAGAGGCAATCCCCCCCTTTCCAGCCTCTTTTTTTCACTCACCAACTCCCTGGGTAGTTCTTTCTGTGGAGGAGTTGGGATTCTCTCCGATATGAAGCTGCTAGAAAGGCAAGGGGCAGAAGAGGAACTCAGCTTCTCCCTTCTATTCCCTCCAAGAGAGGCAAGCCCCATCCCAAGGATCTTGCCAGACCATGGGAAGAAGGCAACATCCTGGGAGGGCCCCCTCCAGATATCCGGGCCCAAACCCCCCCAGACCCCAGCATGCCCTCTCCCCAAGAACATGGACAGGAGGTACCTCTCTGAAGTCTCGCAGATGGCCACCAGGCTGCTAGACTCCAAGGGGAGGTCCTCTCTCCCCAGAAACTGCAGAGAAAGGAAGGGGGGGGGGGGGTCTCAAGACTTTACTGAAGAAGGGCTTTTCCTTCTGCCACAATCTTTCTGCTGGCATTTGCAGTCAAACAACTCCTGAGGGCTCCAGGATTCCCACCCCTCTTCAGAGAAGGCCCACCTGGGGACCACAACGGAATAGCCCTAAGTTCTTAACAGCAATGCATCAGGGCCATTACTCGACATCTTCAGTATTTCTCTTGGTTCTATAGGAAGCTGCTAGTTAGTAGAAAGCAGGAATCTTTCTCAGTCTTATTTGCAGATACCTCTGATTAAGATTGGGACTTAATACTGTATGTAGGAGCATGATGTCCCATATTCATATCCCAGACAAGCCCTGTACATTTTGGCCAGTGTGCTACAGTGGTCTGAGCTTTGGACCGCAATCGTAGATGCCAGGATTTGAATCTCCACTTTCCCATCAAAATCCACTTTCTTGGTCGCAGAGGAAGGCAAAAACAATCTCCTCTGAACAAATCTGGCCAAGAAAACCTCACGATAGGTTTGTCTCAAGGCTGCTTTAATTCTGAAAGGACTTTCAAAACACCACAGGCTCACCGGATATATGACCGCCTGGAATGCAACCTCTTACGAGAGAGAATTCACACCATCCGCAAAGAACTCGCAAACATAGATAAGGAACTGTTGCACCTCCATATCAACATCCGCCAGAAGATGAATTCTCAGGACTGGGACAAAATAGATAACCTCACTTGCAGAAAAATGGAGAAAAACATGGTTGTCCACACCAACAGACAAAAACAAAAATTCCACAAACGCCAAAAGCAACACCCGAAACCAGAAGTGGATACATCGCGGACCATCATCAACCTGACAGACAGACAATTCTCTGAAGACCAAGTATCCATACTAGCGAAAGGTGGAAATTTTGCTGTAACTGCCACCAGTATCCCAGTAAAAAACATCATTGCCAATGTCGAATCAGCAATTTATCGCCTCCCTGAGGAAGAAGCAAGAGGGGAAACAGCAAGGATCCTGAAAAAGGCAAAACTTCCCTCCAGTAACATAACAAGGGAGGAAAGACAAGCCATCAGAGACCTCAACTCAGATCCTGATAACATCATTCTCCCAGTAGACAAGGGGAATGCTATACAGAACAATACAAGGAGAAGATCAGAAATCTCTTGGATCCTATTATATACAGAAAACTTAAAAAAAGACCCAACTTCCAAAATAACCAGAAAAATCAACATAGAATCAAAGAATCAAAGAGTTAGAAGAGACCTCATGGGCCATCCAGTCCAACCCCCTGCCAAGAAGCAGGAATATTGCATTCAAATCACCCCTGACAGATGGCCATCCAGCCTCTGCTTAAAAGCTTCCAACTCCTCAATAAACTTCGGCATACGACAACGGCTATGTAAATCGGAAGCCCTTCCACCTAGGCTTTATGGACTCCCAAAAATCCACGAGGACTCCACCCCACTCAGACCCATCGTGAGTGCCATTGGATCCCCCACATACAACTTAGCAAAACTTCTTGTAGCACAGTTACAAAGCCATATTGGGCTCACTACACTCTACATCAAGGACTCAGCCCACTTCATAGAAAAAATCAGCAATCTCAAGCTAAATACCAACGATAAACTGATCAGCTTTGATGTGGTGTCTCTATTTACCATGGTCCTGCTAGCAGACCCCATGGCACCAATCAACCAGAAGTTCCCAGAAGACATCACAGCTCTGTTTCACCATTGCCTCACCACCAGCTACTTTCAGTGGGACAATGAATAGTACAAACAGAAAGATGGAGTAGCTATGGGGAGCCCCCTCAACCCGGTCATAGCTAATTTCTACATGGAACACTTTGAAAAACAAGCCCTGGAAACAGCAACAAAAAAGCCCACGATATGGTTCAGATATGTGGATGACACTTTCACGATTTGGAGCCATAGAGAAGAAGAACTAAACAGGTTCCTGGACCGTCTTAACAGCATCCACCCAAACATCCAATTCACCATGGAAAAAGAAAATGAAGAAAAACTGCCTTTTCTAGATGTCCTAGTCATCCGCAAACCGGATCAACAATTGGGTCACACCGTTTACAGAAACCCCACACACAGAGATAGATATCTACATACAAACTCCAACCATCACCCAAGTCCAAAAAGAAGCACCATTAAAGCCTTGGCAGACTGTGCAAAAAGAATCTGTGAACCCCACCTCCTCCAAGATGAACTGAACCACCTAAACTGGGCTCTACAGGCCAATGGATACTACACCTCAGACATCAGAAGAGCTGCAAGACCGAGAATAAGCCACGAGAGTAAAGACAAAGATTCATCCAGAGGAAAAGTGTTCTTGCAATACATCAAGGGAACCACTGACCGCATTGGGAAGCTGATGAGGAAACACAATATACAGACCCACCAAGAAAATCCAACAAATGCTACGTTCGGCAATGGACAAAAGGGATCCTCTCACTTCTGCAGGAGTCTACCGTATACCATGCAGCTGTGGACAAGTCTACATAGGGACCACCAAACGCAGCATTGCCCGGACACGAATCAAGGAACATAAAAGGCACTGCAGACTACTTCAACCAGAGAAGTCAGCCATAGCAGAGCACCTGATGAACCAACCTGGACACAGCATATTATTTGAGAACACAGACATGCTGGACCACTGTAGCAACCACCATGTCAGACTACTCAGAGAAGCCACTGAAATCCTCAAGCATGTGGACAATTTCAACAGAAAAGAGGAAACCATGAAAATGGACAAAATCTGGCTACGTGTATTAAAAAACTCTAAAATTACAACAGCAAAACAACAGAGAGGAAACAATCAAGGACATCTAATCACCTCTCAACAAAACATTCTCCCAGGCACTGCCAGGCCATCAAATGCTAATCAAGGTTGTCAGTTGAAACATTCACACCTAGCTCCAACAGACAAGAGTTCTTTGTCCCACCCTGGTCATTCCACAGATATATATAAACCCATTTTGCTAGTTCCAACAGACCTCATTACCTCTGAGGATGCTTGCCATAGATGCAGGTGAAACTTCAGGAGATAATGCCTCTAGAACATGACCATATAGCCCGAAAAAACCTACAACAACCCAGAATAGCCCTACTTTCTTAGATACCAACCACTGCCTTGGCCCAGCTTCCGTGAGAGAAAAGGAGCGAATGAGATGGAGGAACCCAAGGGGAAATGGTGGCCATCTTCTTTTACCCAAGTCAGAAAAGAAGCCCTGGCAGAGCATGCAAAAAGAATCTGCAAACCCCACCTCCTCCAAGGTGAATTGAACCATCTAAACTGGGCTCAACGGGCCTATGGCTACTTCACCACTGACATCAGAAGAGCTGCAAGACCGAGAACGAGCCACGAGAGTAAAGACAAAGATCCACCCAGAGGAAACGTGTTCTTACCATACATCAAGGGAACCACTGACCACAGAGAAAGAAGCTGATGAACAAACACAACCTACAAACTATCTATTAGGCTTGGGTAACAACGGAAAAATTTGGTTCTAAACTCGTTTCGTTTTTAGGGGGGCCCTTGCGTTTCGTTTTTTTAAAGAATTCCAAAATTTTCCTTTAAAAAAGTTCGAAATATACGAAATTTCGTAAAATTACGAATCGATTCGTTAATGGCGGACGCGATTGCGCAATATGCTAAAAAACCCTCCAAATGGGACAGGGGGAACTTCTGAAGCTTCCCTCTCCCTCTGTTGTTGACTGTTGGTGTGATAATTTATTTTTTATCATTGATAAAACAAACAACAACTATAAAACTTGCACCAGACATACGGAAATAATTACGAAACAATTACGAAACAATTTCAAAACAATTTTGAACCAATTACGAAACAATTACGAAACATTACGAAATAAATTGGAAAAATTGTTTCGATTTTTAATTACTCCTCACAGTAGTCCTGCATGGCTCAATATTGGATCATAAGCTAATTTAAATACGAATTAATAACGAATTACGAAAGTAACGAACGAAACCACCCAAACCTACTATCTATAGACCCACTAAGAAAATCCAACAAATGCTACGTTCAGCAAAGGATAAGAGAGATCCTCTCACCTCTGCAGGAGCTGCCGTATTCCATGCAGCTGTGGACAAGTCTACACAAATCAAGGAACATGAAAGGCACTGCAGACTAATTCAACCCAAGACTTCAGCAGAGCACCTGATGAACCAACCTGGACACAGCATATTATTTGAGAACACAGACATGCTGGACCACTGTAGCAACCACCATGTCAGACTACACAGGGAAGCCATTGAAATCTCCAACCATGTGGGCAATTTCAACAGAAAGGAGGGAACCATGAACATGAACAAAACCTGGCTACCCGTATTTAAAAATACTGTAAAATCAGGACAGTAAGTAAAGAACAACACTCAAAAGACAGGGGAATTCCAGACTGGAAACAATCAGGGCCAGCTAAGCACATCCCAACAAAGGATTCCCCCTGGCAGGAAACAGCCAAGCCTTGAGCTGCAAGGTTATTCAATGCTAATCGAGGTGATCATTTTCAACATTCACGCTTGCCTCAAACAGACAGGAAACAATCAGGGCCAGCTAAGCACCTTCCAACAAAGGATTCCCCAAGGATGCTTGCCATAGATAGGGCAAAACGTCAGGAGAGAATGCTTTTGGAACATGGACATACAGTCCGGAAAACTCAAAGCAAACCACTTCTTCAATGGCTTTGCCCAGAACTAGACACAGGGTTATTCCAGGTGAAGAGGTCTGACCAAAGCAGAAGGGAGTGGGACTAGGACGTCCCTCCATCTCAACCCTGGGCTTCCATTGATGCAGCCTAGAACAGCCTGGACTTGGAAAGCTGCTGCAATAGACTTGACTCAGGTTCAATCTGCGGTCAGTTAAGACAACTAATTCCGTTTCATATGGACTGTGGTCAAGTCAGAGGTCACCCATCCCATATCTAGGCATTTCATCTTTATTGCTATAGCCCCCGGTGCCGCAGTGGGTTAAACCGCTGTGCCGGCAGGACTGAAGACCAACAGGCCACAGGTTCGAATCCGGGGAGAGGTGGATGAGCTCCCTCTATCAGCTCCAGCTCCTCATCCGGGGACACGAGAGAAGCCTCCCACAAGGATGATAAAACATCAAATCATTCGGGCACCCCCTGGGCAACGTCCTTGCAGACAGCCAATTCTTTCACACCAGAAGCGACTTGCAATTTCTCAGGTCGCTCCTGACACGACAAAAAAAAATCTTCATTGCCCAAGTCTAGTACCCTACAGTTCTCCCAGTTGAAACCCATTTTGATAATATTGGCCCACCTTTTAAATCTCTGATGTTCCTTTTGGTCACTTTTTCATATGATTTTTTTAAATTTCATGAATCGGCCATGTAATTATTTATTTATCTATTTATTTAAGATGTTTCTACCCGGCCTTTTTCCGCAATCGGACCCAAGGTGAATTACAGCATATAAAACATACAATACAGAATTCAAAACATAGTTAAAATCCAATAGAATCATAGAATCATAGAGTTGGAAGTCGTGGGCCATCCAGTCCAACCCCCTTCCAAGAAGCAGGACAATTGCGTTCAAAGCACCCCCAACAGATGGCCATCCAGCCTCTGTTTAAAAGCCTCCAAAGAAGGAGCCTCCACCACACTCCGGGGCAGAGAGTTCCACTGCTGAACGGCTCTCACAGTCAGGAGGTTCTTCCTAATGTTCAGGTAGAATCTCCTTTCTTGTAGTTTGAAGCCTCTGTTCCGCATCCTAGTCTCCAGGACAGTAGAAAACAAGCTTGCTCCCTCCTCCCTATGACTTCCTCTCACATATTTATACATGGCTATCATGTCTCCTCTCAGCCTTCTCTTCTTCAGGCTAAACATGTCAAGCTCTTTAGGCCGCTCCTCATAGGGCCTGTTCTCCAGACCCCTGATCATTTTAGTCGCCCTCCTCTGGACACATTTCAGCTTGTCAATATCTCCAATTTTGGCGCCCAGAATTGGACACAATATTCCAGGTGTGGTCTAACCAAGGCAGAAAAGAGGGGTGGCATGACTTCCCTGGATCTAGACACTAGACTCCTATTGATGCAGGACAAAATCCCATTGGTTTTTTTTGCCGCCGCATCACCTTGTTGGCTTATGTTTAACTTGTTGTCCATGAGGACCCAAAGATCTTTTTCACACGTACTGCTCTCGAGCCATGCGTCCCCCATTCTGTATCTTTGCATTTTATTTCATTCTATCAATCATATCCTACCCAAAGAAAGACTCTGTGTCTGTGGCGCCACCAATGCCGGTTGACAGTCTGAACCACATATTACATAACTACTGTTTGTATGAAAAAGAAAGGAAACAACATTTATGGCCTTTCGTTTGTCATAAAACGAGCTGGGATGCAACGGCCAAAACCACATTTATACTAGCTGGTTATAACCCTGTTTTAACAACAAAAGTTGCCCTTTATTTGTATAACGCATCTAAAAAGTGTACCGTATATACTCGAATATAAGCCGAGTTTTTCAGCCCTATTTTTGGGCTCAAAAAGTCCCCTTCGGCTTATATTTGAATCAAGCCGAGCAGCGGAGCCTGGGGGCTTCAAAGCTGGCTGGCCTTCGCTTCCATGAGGAGGTGGACGAATGGCGGCTGCAGGGGCAGCGGAGCCCGCAGGAGAGCCTTGCGCTTCCTTTTTCAGCCTCGGGCCAGAGAAGAGGCTGGCAAGCGCACCCACCACCGCTTCCGGCGAGGCTACCTTGGGCCTCCATTTGTAAGGAAGGAGGCAGCCTCGTTGGAAGGGGCGGTGGCAGCAGGTGCACTCGCCAGCCAGGTGCCCTCGCCAAAAGTGAGGTCGCGTGGAGCTGGTTGCGGAGGGCAGCAGAAACCAGTACAGGCTTTTGCAGCCAGCGCAGGCTTCCACAGGTCTTCGCAGACACAGAAGGCAGGGAGGCAGGCAGGCTGCTGCAAGTGGAGGTCCTTCTCTGCTCCGTCGGCTGTGTCCTCCGCTCGCTCCTGAAGAGGCGTGCGCAGTGAGAGGAGGATGCAGCCGACACCGCGGAGAAGGACCTCCGCTTGCAGCAGCCTGCCTGCCTGCCTGACTTCTGTGGCTGTGGAGGCCTGCGGAAGCCAGCACAGGCCTCCATTGCCAGCTCCATTCAGCTTTCACTCGGCCTCACTGCCTGCCCGCCTGCCTGCTTTCTGAGACCAGGAGGTGTCCTACTAAGATCGTGCTTTTGCTGCATGAAGGAGGTTGGATTAGATAGCCTTTAGAGCTCCCTTCCAAATCTATTATTTTTATTCATATTAATATTAAGACTGGATGGCCATCTGTTGGGGGTGCTTTATTGTGCTTTCCCTGCATGAAGGCAGAATGAAGGGGGTTGGACTAGATGGCCTTTAGAGCTCCCTTCCAACTCTATTATTACTATCATTATTAATATTAATATTAAGGCTGAATGGCCATCTGTTGGGGGTGCTTTATTGTGCTTTCCCTGCATGAAGGCAGAATGAAGGGGGTTGGACTAGATGGCCTTTAGAGTTCCCTTCCAACTCTATTATTACTATTATTATTAATATTAATATTAAGGCTGAATGGCCATCTGTTGGGGGTGCTTTGATTGTGCCTTCCCCGCATGAAGGCAGAATGTAGGAGGTTGGACTAGATGGCTCTTTAGAGTCCCCTTCCAATTCTAGGATTCTATGAAAGGAGTCTTAGAACCACGAACTGAACATAAGACAATAGTGTGATGCTGCAGCTGAAAAGGCCAGTGCCGTTCTAGGCTGCATCAATAGGAACCTGCGAGAAGGCAAAAGGGAACTGATATGACATTTTACCTCAGATGGTTTTTAAATTGCTTTTAATGATAATTAATGCAACTGTTTATTTTAACTCATTCTACCATGTTTAGTATTGCCTTTTGTTTAAATTTTTATAGTTTTTTGTTTATATAGGCATTTAATGTTTGCCTGTTACTATGTTGGAAGCCAGCCTGAGTCCCCATTATTATAAAGTTACTGTTGATACCATATTGCTTTTTTTGCCCCCCCCCCTTTTCCATCTACATGGCTTGTTTACTGTTTTACTTTGAAATATGGCAAATATTCAAAACCATTTAACCTGCTGATGTCTCAATTAATGTAATTTTAATAATAATGTATCTATTTTTTATTTTGAAATTTACCAGTAGCGGCTGCATTTCCCACCCTCGGCTTATACTCGAGTCAATACGTTTTCCCTTTTTTTTGGGATAAAATTTGGTGCCTCGGCTTATATTCGGGTCGGCTTATACTCGAGTATATACAGCTAAAAGGAGTATATTGATCAAATTAGTACACAGTATAAGCAGGGGCGGCTCAACCATTACGCAAAGTAAGCATTTGCAGTATAGTTGATTTTGCCCAGGGGCGCTCTTGAGGCACTCTTGGGGGGAAATAGACCTTGACATATGCGAGTTGTAGTTACTGGGATGCATAGTTCACCTACAATCAAAGAGCATTCTGAACTCCACCAATGATGGAATTGAACCAAATATGGCACACAGAACTCCCACGATGAACAGAAAATATATATCAGTGATTGGTTGGGGGGGGGGGATATTGTTTGCTTATCGTTGAAAATTACCTAGGGCCGTCTCTGAGTATAAGGGGGATGAGGACACTTGATGTATAAACTTAAGGTATATTTGGTTACAAGTCGGCCACGCACACTTTTTCCCTCTGTACTTGTATATTTATATTTTTACTCAGACTAGATGTATACTGTATGCTGTGTTTACATCGTGTGTTTTGATGAATCGACTGATCAATAAAAATTGTTTTGTTTAGATAGATAGATAGATAGATAGATAGATAGATAGATAGATAGGAGTACAACCTTAAAAATGGCCCCACATCTACTGAACCTATCTTGTTTGTAACTTGGGGACTACCTGTATTTCTAAGAGGCCGCCTTCCTTACCTCAAATGCTGGCAGTACTTGGATGAAGCATGTCCGGAGAGAGGGCTCCTCCGCGCAGGTTCCTTGTGGCTCTGAAGAGCTGAAAGAGGCAAGAGAAGGCCACAAAGTGTGAGAGACTGGGGCAGCCCACCTCCTGCAGCTGTCCTGCAAGCCCCCCATCCCCTCCCTCCAACAGGGACCAGGCTGATGGCCCAGGAAGTCCATAGGGCACGATGAGGGCATCCCTCTTCTCCACTCCGAGGGAGTCTAGCAATGGATTGACCCTTGGAACTGGCTGCCACTGGGAGAGAGGGAGGGGGAAGGAGGGTGCTAGCAACTGGGGTCTGCATGCAGACTGAGTGGCAGGAGTTCAGGATTGGGAGGAGGAGTGGGATTTGCATGTGGCTGGTGACTGGCTGGCCCTTTCCACACTCACAATCAGCTCACCCAATGAGTGCCTATATGCAAATTCCCATTCTGCATAGAAACCACTCCATTCCAAGGGGCCCTCCCGCTATCTCCTCCACCAGCCAATCAGCACCCACATGCAAATTCCCTCTCCCCTCACAACCCACCTCTGCAACCTAATATGCATACAGACCCCTCCCTCCCTGAGGCCCTTCCCTCCTGCCCCTCCCACAACTAAGCCCCTCCCACAGGCTCTGCCTAGACCAGGGGTCCCCAAACTAAGGCCCATGGGCCGGACACGGTCCCCCGAGGGCATTTATCCGGCCCACGGGGTGTGGAGAAGGTTGAGAAGCGAGGTGCGAAGCGGCGTCAAAGCCGCTTCGCCCCCCCCCCCCCCCGCCTCAGGCTTCGCTTCTCCTTATCCCAAAGGCTGGGGAAGGGGGAGGCTGGGGGCGAATCGGCGGGCTGCACCTGGAAGGAGGCTGGCTGGTGTGGGCCGGGCCAGGCATTTAAGGGCCCCGCTGTTGCAGCTGCTGCTGCAGCCGCCACATGCCGCACGCCGCAAGGACTTCTCTCTCTCCCTCGCCATGCTCATGCTGCTCTTCTTCCTGCTTCTGCTGTTCCCCGTGACCTCGACGGCTGCTTGCCCGCTTCTTGCTGCTGCTGCCCAAGGCTCTTGTTGCAAGTCAGTGTGGGCCGGTGCGTGCGCCGGGGGAGCCCTGCGGCGTCTGCCCCGGGATTGCGCTGCGTGCCGCGGCCAGGAGAGAGGACTCTGCTCCATGACCTGCTCCACAGACGGGGCCTCTGCTTAGAAGGAGCAGCAGCCAGGAGGAACACCAGCAGCAAGAACCCCCCCCCCCCTACACGCAGATAGAGCCCCTTTGCCTTCTTCCTTCCAGCAAGCCGGGTCCTGACTTTGGAAGAGAGATCTGCCAGGTTACATTGGCTGCAGATGAGAAAGGGGAGCCACCCGGCAGTCGCCACCCAATGCCTTGGGGAGGCGGCGGGCAAAGCAGCTTTGGGGCTGCTTCGCCCACTGCCTCCCCAAGTTTATATTTTACTAGCCGTCCCCTGCCACGCGTTGCTGTGGCCCACATGGGGGTTCTGTGCGGGAGGTTTGGCTCAATTCTATCATTGGTGGGGTTCAGGATTCTCTTTGATTGTAGGTGAACTATAAATCCCAGCAACTACAAATCCCAAATGTCAAGTTTCTATTTTCCCCAAACTCCACCAGTGTTCACATTTGGGCATATTGAGTATTTGTGCCAAGTTTGATCCAGATCCATCATTGTTTGAGTCCACAATAATCTCTGGATATATGTGAACTACAACTCCCAAACCAAAGGGCACTGCCCACCAAACCCTTCCAGTATTTTCAGTTGGTCATGGGTGTTTTGTGTGCCAGGTTTGGTTCAATTCCATCATTGGTGGGGTTCAGAATATGCTTTGATTGTAGGTGAACTATAAATCCCAGCAACTACAACTCCCAAATGGCAAAATCAATTTTTTGAGTGACGGACATACATTGGGTTGTTAGGTGTCTTGTGTCCAAAATTGGTGTCAATTTGTCCAGTGGTTTTTGAGTTCTGTAATCCCACAAACGAACACTACATTTTTATTTATATAGAAGTGTGGGGGTTTTTTTGAGGGGGGGTTGCACTGCAAATAAGATATGTGTGGTGTGCATAGAAATTCATTCATGTTTTTTTCAAATTATAATCCAGCCCTCCAACAGTTTGAGGGACTGTGACCCGGCCCTCTGTTCAAAAAGTTTGGGGACCCCTCGCCTAGACTCACACTGGCTCCCAAACTGTTGCATGGAACCAAAGGGGTGCCACAAAAAATCTTAACATCATATTTGAAAGGGATTTTAAAATCAATCTACACACAACTCAATATTGGATTGTCTCTAATGAGAAGGAAGGGGGAAATCAGGTTATCTCCAAATGCTTTTTCTGCTTATGCTTCCATCAAATATGGTTTGGGGAATTGAATACTATCCTAGATTTATGTCATCAGCTGTCAGACATCACACCCTCTTTCAAAACTAAAACAGTGGTTTGTGGTTATAAATTTAAATTTTATCTTCGTGTCCAAACCTATTGACTTAGATGTCCAAAGTCTATTGACTTAGACAGAAAACTCAGGCAATAGGAATACATAAAAAGTGGAACCTTTTGGATTCACAATGCTTGCTTTAAAAAATACAAAAAGGCTTAGGGTTCTGCTGGAAATAAATATCTTCTAAGGGGTTCCATGACCAGAAAGGCTAATAATAATAATAATAATAATAATAATAATAATAATAATAATCCTTTATTTGTACCCCGCTACAAGAGGCCGAGCCCAAATACAACAATAAAAACAACAGCAACAATAGCAGCACAATAACTCAAAAAACAAAGCAATAACATTAACAACACCCAATGACGCAATTAAAAACAATGGCCGGGCCAAATGTAATAATTAAAATTAAAAGTGCTGGGCATGACAAGGTGGGGTGTTTGAGGGGGGTGGGCATGCAGATATCCTAGATCTCTGATAAAGTGCGTTGGGACATAATGCTAGGAGTTTCCTTATTCTGGGAAGGCACACTGGAACAGCCACGTTTTCAAGCTCCTCCTAAAGATTGCTAGCGACGGGGCCTGCCTGATGTCCTTAGGGAGAGAGTTCCAGAGTCGAGGGGCCACCACCGAGAAAGCCCTGTCCCTTGTCTTGGGAATTACTGCCCCAAACTATAGGCCTCTCTCACATAAAACAATTGTAAGACTCACACTGATTTCAGCATCGCCCAATAGCTATATATAATAAAACATAACCATAAAATAAGCCCTAGTATGATATTTCATGATCCTTGTAAATAAGAACTACCCCCATAATAAGTCCCAGTTAAGATCGTCAGCCAGATTGAGGCATTTACTAGTAATACATCAACTACAATATAAGAAAGACATATTGTATGCTAAAATATTAATTTTAATATAGAATTAAATATTTATAAATAATAATATTGACATTATATTATGACAATGTAACAGAAGATGAAATGACTAGATTTGATCAAGTATACATTTTTGTGCATGATAAAACAAGACACCTCCTGCAAATAAGTCTAATGTGTCTTTTGGAGCAAAAAATAGTATCAGACCCAGTCATCTTTCTGGGGAAATTCGGTACATACACAACTTAAACTCTGCTGAAAAGCCCTCCCTCGATCCCCTGGGCCTTAACCATCGCAGACCAGTTTTTCTGTTCATAGAAACATAGCTACTTCTGGAGGGACAATGAATTCTATGAACAGAAAGATGGATTAGGGTTGTGGATTATGTGGATGACACCTTCACCATTTGGAGCCATAGAGGAAAAGAACTAAACAAGTTCCTGGACAACCTCAACAGCAACCACACAAACATC
This sequence comes from Anolis sagrei, assembly GCF_037176765.1. Taxonomy (NCBI): domain Eukaryota; kingdom Metazoa; phylum Chordata; class Lepidosauria; order Squamata; family Anolidae; genus Anolis; species Anolis sagrei. Next base: position 41,590,983 of record NC_090026.1, on the reverse strand, counting down.
CACAAACATCCCTGGAAAAAGAAAATGAAGGAAAACTGCCATTTCTAGATGTATGAGTCCTCTGCAAACCCAATCAACAACTGAGCCACACGGTTTACAAAAAACATACACACACAGATAGATACCTACATACTGTAAAAGCTCCAACCATCACCCAAGTCAAAAAAGAAGCTCTATTAAAGCCCTGACCGGCCGTGCAAAAATCTGCAAATAGCACCACCTCCAACGTGAACGGAACCACCTAAACTGGGCTCTACAGGCCAATCGCTACTCCGCCACAGACATCAGAAGAGCTACAAGACCAAGAACAAGCCACGAGAGTAAAGACAAAGATTCACCCAGAGGGAAAGTGTTCTTGCCATACATCAAGAGAATCACTGACTGCACAGGGAAGCTGATGAGGAAACACAACCTACAACCTATCTACAGACCCACAAAGAAAATCCAACAAATGCTACATTCAGCAAAGGACAAGAGGGATCCTCTCACCTCTGCAGGAGTCTACCATGCAGTTGTGGAACCACCAAACACAGCATTGCCCAGGAAATGAATCAGGAAACATGAAAGGAACTACAGACTAATTCAACTAGAGAAGTCAGCCATAGCAGAGCCCCTGAGGAACCACCAAACTCTTCCAGTATTTTCTGTTGGTCGTGGGTGTTCTGTGTTCCACGTTTGGTTCAATTCCATCACTGGTGGAGTTCAGAATGTTCTTTCACTTTAGGTGAACTATAAACTGTATTGTGTATTTGTGCCAATTTTGGTCCAGTGCATGAAAATACATCCCGCACATCAGATATTTACATTACAATTCACAACAGTAGCAAAATTACAGTTTTGAAGTAGCAACAAAAATAACTTTATGGTTAGGGGTCACCACAACATGAAGAACTGTAATAAGGGGTCACTGCATTAGGAAAGTTGAGAAGCACTGGTGTATCCCATTGCGCCACAACGGCCCATTAATCACCTAAGGAAGGGTGAGAACCACTGCACTAGAGAATGAATCCACTTTAAATCTGGCCCCTCCCTAAACAACAAACCCCAGAATTCTGCAGGGGGCAGTAACAGGATTTAAAGTGGATTCATTCTCTAGTGTGATGAGGTCCCTGGACACAGAAATGCTGAACCACTCTAACAACCACCATGTCAGACTACATCAGTCATTCCCAAACTCTGATCTTCCAGGTATTTTGGACTTCAGCCTCCAGAATCCCTGGTCATTGGTCAAGGCAGCTGAGACTTCTGGGAGTTGAAGTCCAAAATACCTGGAAAACTGGAGTTTGGGAAACACTGGACTACACAGAGAAGCCACTGAAATCTACAAGCATGTGGACAATTTCAACAGAAAGGGGGAAACCATGAAAATGAACAAAATCTGGCTACCAATATTGAAAAACTCTAAAATCAGGACAGTAAATAAGGAAAACCATCAGGGTCAATTAACACCTCCCAACAAAGGATTTCCCCGGCAAGAAGCAGTCAGACTTTGAAGCTGCAAGGACATTCAATGCTAATGCAGGTGGCCAATTGCAACAATAACACTTGCCATAAGCAGAGAAGAGTTCTTTCTCCCACCCTGTAACAAATGCAACCTCACTTGCCTCGTTTCCAGCAGGCCTCACAACCTCTGAAGGTGCCTGCCATAAATGTGGGCGAAACATCAGGAGAGAATGTTTCTGGGACATGGCCATACAGCCTGGAAAACTTACAGCAACCCAGTGATTTCGGTCATGAAAGCCTTCGATAACATATTAAATACATAAACTAATAAGAATAATTAAGAGGAGCCCTTATTGATAAGATCTGGAAGAGAAGACAGGAAGAACATGGGACAACATAAGAAAAATGACTACCAGCTTTAACGTCAGATTTCAAGGCTATGCTCTATTTTGTTATTGACGATATATGGAATTTTGAATACTTTAGACAGTGTGTGTAATACTAATTGAGATCAAGAAAGAGATGTAATAATTGTAACAAATGCAAGGCTTCTCTTCTCCCCCAACCCTGTTGCTCTCCCTCGGTGACATATGGTACTATTAGACAACCTTTGTAAAGATCTATTTAGCAACAAGAACTCCGCAAATCCTCTTTTTTTCCTTTTTTTTTTTTACTGAACTTGCTGACCAAAAGGTCACAGGTTTGAATCCAGGGATCAGCATGAGCTTCCGCTGTTAGCCCCAGCTTCTGCCAACCTAGCAGTTCAAAAACATGCAAATGTGAGTAGATCAGTAGGTACCGCTCCGGTGGGAAGGTAATGGCGCTCCAAGCAGTCATGCCAGCCACATGACCTTGGAGGTGTCTATGGACAACATCGGCCCTTCTCCTTGGAAATAGAGATGAGCACCAATCCCCAGAGTCAGGCAAAACTGGACAATGTCAGGGGAAAACCTTTACCTTTTACCTCCATTACCGGGACGGAGGGCAAAAGGGGGCCTAGACAGAGAGGGATAGTCCATTTTAGGACTTGGGTGGAGTTGAAGGAGGAAAACCATTTCCCCCGTTTTCACTGGTTATCACCCCTCCCCACTTCCCATTTCATCAACGAGGGCTAGTTCCATGATGGCAACATGGGGGGGGGGGGGGGGGACAGAAAAACAGGGGGAAATGCTTTTACTTCTTCAAATGCCCCCCTCTCCAGAGACTATCCTTCTCTGTCTAGCGTCCCCTTTTGGCCTCCGCCCAGATAATGGAACAGAATCTTCCATTAGCCCAGAAAAACCTACAACAACCCAGAACCTTCTTTACTTATTGGAACATGAACATCTATATAAATAAAAATGTAATGTTCGTTTGTGGGATTAACGTAACTCAAAAACCACTGGACGAATTACCGCCAAATTTGACCACAAGACACCTACTCACCCAAGGAGTGACCATCACTCAAAAAATTGATTTTGTCATTTGGGAGTTGTAGTTGCTGGGATTTATAGTTAACCTACAACCAAAGAGCATTCTGAACTCCACCAACGATGGAATTGAACCAAACTTGGCACACAGAACTCGCATGACCAACGGAAAACACTAGAAGGGTTTGGTGGACATTGACCTTGAGTTGGGAGTTATGTTTCACCTACATCCAGAGAGCACTGTGGACTCAAACTATGATGGATCTGAACCAAACTTGGCACAAATATTCCAATTGCTCAAATATGAACACAGGTAGAGTTTGGGGAAAATAGACCATGACATTTGGAAGTTGTAGTTACTGGGATGTATAGTTCACTTACAATCAAAGAGAATTCTGAACCCCACAAATGAGAGAATTGGGGCAAACTTCCCACAAAGAGCCCCCATGACCAACAGAAAATACTTAAGGTCACCCAGTCCAACTCCCTTCACCAGGGTAAGAAAACGTAATCAAAGCCCTCCTGACAAAGAGCCATCCCCCTGTAGATATCGATAGATATATATGATTCACTCACTCACACACACACACAGATAGTATCATAGATTTGAAAGGGACCCCTAAAGAAAGACAATAATACGTTGAATGTTCATGAGTAGGGAAACCAGACAATCTCGATATCAATACAGACAAAGAAACAGCAAGAAATACTGTGTACCCACAAGCAGAAAGAAATTACATATATTAGAAACCAACACTTTCTCATTACTTTATTTTCCAGATCACCAGACTGGGCCACAGCAATGCATGGCAGGGAACAGCTAGTCTATATAAATAAAAATGTAATCTTCGTTTGTGGGATTAACATAACTCTAAAACCACTGGACAAACTGACACCAAATTTGGACACAATACACCTATCAGCCCAACAAGTGACCATCACTCATAAAAACACTGAAAAACACAGTAGAAGAGACTTTAAAAGCCAAAAAAATGCATTACAATGCATGCGCAAAACCACATATATACACAAACACACATATATACACATAATTATTTATTTATTTACAATATTTATAGCCTGCCTTTCTCAGTTATACGGTGACTCCAGGTGTGTTATAGATTAGCATAATTTGATGCCAGCCCTTCATAAAAGTGCAATTAAAAACAATAAACATGACAATATAAAACATATATGAAAACCATTAAAACATATAATCATCAGTGTCATCCTGTTACAAACGTTATCCAGTAACATCGTCTGGCCATTCCGTGTTCATCATTCATAATTCCGTGTTATCTATTCTGCTGCATTCTCAAAAGCTTGCTCAAAGGGCCAGGTCTTTTTTCTGGAAAGTCAGGAGGGAAGGGGCCGATCTAATACCCCTGGGGAGGGAGTTCCATAGTCGGGCAGCCACTATTGAGAAGGTCCTGTCCTCGTTTCCACCAGTCGCGCTTGTGAGGCAGGCGGGGTCGAGAGCAGGGCTTCCCCAGACCATCTTAAGCTCCTGGATGGTTCATAGGAGGAGATACGTTTGGATAGGTAAGGTGGCCGGAATCGTTTAGGGCTTTATAGGCTAAAGCCAGCACTTTGAATTGTGCTCGGTAGCAAATTGGAAGTCAGTGGAGCGCATTGCAGTAATCTATTCGGGATGTAAGAAGAGCGTGGACAACCGTGGCCAAGTCAGACTTCACAAGGTACAGGTACAGGTGCAGCTGGCACACAAGTTTTAACTGTGCAAATGCTACCCTGGTCACCGCCGAAACTTGGGTTAAGTCAGGATCAGCGATGAGTCCAGGATCACACCCAAGCTGCGAACCTGTGTCTTCAGGGGGAGTGTTACCCCATCCAACACAGGCTGTAACTCTGTGCCCTGTTTGGCCTTTCGACTGACCAGGAGGACCTCTGTCTTGTCTGAATTTCAATTTCAGTTTGTTCACCCTCATCCAGATCACAACAAATATATACGCCCACAAAACACATATACATAGATGGGGCTACAGCAATGCATGGCAGGTGACGGCTAGTGTTCAATACCAACTAATGGGGGGGGGGGGGAGCCAAAATGCTAAGTTTGGGAGCCAAAAAGGGGTGTGTGAATATTGCATGGTGACAAATCTTATGTGCTGAAATATGTCTCCCAAGGGCCCCTCCCTCTGCCCTCCACCAGTCAATCACCTCCCACATGCAAATTCACTTAAACTCAGGGAACACGCTTATCACAATTTGCATATAACCCCTCCCTTCCAGGGCCCCCTCCCTCCTCACTCTCCCTCTGGCCAATCACCTCCCACATGCAAATTCTCTTAAAACTCACAATCCCCTCTTGCCACAATTTGCATATACCTTCCTCCCAGGGACCCCTTCCTCCTGTCTCTCTCCCTCCCCAGCCAATCCCCTCCCACATGCAAACTGTATTAACTCACAATCCCCACATGTCACACTTTGCATATACCCCTCCCAGTAGCCCCTCCCTCCTCTCCCTCCCTGGCCAATCACCTCTCACATGCAAGTGTCCCTCACAATTCCCTCCTCCCACCCCTCCCTTGGCACCTGGACCCCCAAAGGCACTCCCTGACAGTTGAATTGGGACCCAAAGGGAGCAAGCAGCCCCCCTCCTCCTCTGGGGACACAACAGAGGAGTAGTGTGCTCCCTGAGTGCCGCTTCTGTTAGTAACCTAGCAGCCGCCCGTTGGACCATTTGGAGCTTCCAAAAGGTCTTCAAAGACAACCCCACATAGAGCGAGTTGCAGTAATCTATTCGGGATGTAACGAGTGTGGACAACCGTGGCCAAGTCAGACTTCACAAGGTACAGGCGCAGCTGGCGCACAAGTTTTAACTGTGCAAATGCTCCCCTGGTCACCGCTGAAACCTGCGGTTCCAAGCGATGAGCGATGAGTCCAGGATCACACCCAAGCTGCGAACCTGTGTCTTCAGGGTGAGTGTAACACCGTCCACACAGGCTTAACTCTATGCCCTGTTTGGCCTTTCGACTGACCAGGAGGACCTCTGTCTTGTCTGAATTCCAATTTCAATTTGTTCGCCCTCATCCAGATCTTCACAAATATATACACTCACAAAACACATTTGCACAGACACATGCGTGGCAGGGGACAGCTAGTGCTCAATACAAACTTATGGGGGGAAAGCCAAAATGCTAAGTTTGGGAGCCAAAAAGCGGGGTGCGACTATTGCATAGTGACAACTATTATGTACGGAAATACACCTCCCAAGGGTTCCTCCCTCTGCCCACCAACCAATCGCCTCCTACATGCAAATTAACTTAAACTCAGAGAACCCACTTACCACAATTTGCATATAACCCCTCTCTTTCAGGGGCCCCTCCCTCCTCTCCCTCCCCCAGCCAATTACCTCCCACATGCAAATTCCCTTAAACTCACAATCCCCTCTTGCCACAATTTGCATATACCCTCCTCCCAGGGGCCCCTCCCTCCTGTCTCTCTCCCTCCCCAGCCAATCCCCTCCCACATGCAAATTCCCTTAAACTCACAATCCTCTCTTGCCACAATTTGCAAATACCCCTCCCTCCCAGAGGCTCCACCCCCTGTCTTTCTCCCTCCCCCAGCCAATCACCTCCCACATGCAAATTGCATTAACTCACAATCCCCACTTTGCTTATACCCTCCCAGGAGCCTCTCCCTCCCTGGCCAATCACCTCTCACATGCAAATGTCCCTCACAATCCCCTCCTCCCACCCTCCCTTGGGGCTTGGACCCCCAAAGGCACTCCCTGACAGTTGAATTGGGACCCAAAGGAGCAAGCAGCCCCCTCCTCCTCTGCGGACCCCTCCTTTCTTGGGCCAGGGCTTCCCTTTGGGGGTGAGGGAGGGAGGGGAAGGGGCCCCAGGGGCTTACCTTGGAAGAGCCACAGGAACCTCCTCTGTGTTTTCGGGGCCCACGTGGCGGAAATGTGGGCGCCTTGTCCAGGCATTCTGCAGAAGTGGAGGGAGGCAATGAAGGGGGCCCTCCCTGGCAGAGCAGGGCTGGCCCCGGGGCCCCAAAGGGAGCGGGAGGGGAGGGTTCCCCGAGGGAGCGTGGCCCTTACCCTGAGCCATGTCACCAGGGCCGTCCCAAGGGGAGCGCGCGGAGGGGCCTGGGTCGGAGGGGCATCTGTGGGGGGCGGCTCCGGCCGGACCTGCCTGGAGAGCCCTCTGCCCATGATGGCGCCCAGGAAGGCAATGGCAGGGCCAACCGACTCCTGGCCCTTTGGAACCCCCGGTCTCCATGGCAACCAGGTAAACACCTCCGGGCTTGGAACCTGGGCAGGAATGGAACCTTTTCAAAGGAAAACAACCCACAGCCAGGAAATGCTCTTGGGAGGGAGGGAGGGAGGGGGCAGAAGGAGGGGAGGGGGAAGAGTGGCCCTGTGTGCCTTCCCTTTTCCTGCCCCTTCGCCTTGCAGGGTGGATTCAGGGGCCACAGGGACCCCAGGAGCCCCAGGCAGAGACCCCCTTGGCTCCTCTTCTGGGAGGAAAGGTCTCTCTCCGGCTCTGGAGGCTTCCTGAGCAACGGCAGTTGAAGTGGTGCCAAACAGCATTAACTGTCCAGTGTAGATGCACCCTTATTCACAATGTTAGTAACCGTATATACTCGAGTATAAGCCGACCCGAATATAAGCCGAGGCACCTAATTTTACCACAAAAAACTGGGGAAATGGATTGGCTCGAATATAAGCCGAGGGTGGGAAATGCAGCAGCTACTGGTAAATTTCAAAATAAAAATAGATACCAATAAAATTATATCAATTTAGGCATCAGTAGGTTAGATGTTTTTGAATATTTACATAAAACTGTAATTCAAGATAAGACTACCCAACTCTTATTCTAACCTCCTTCAAGGTAAATATGCTTACATGTCCTCCAATAATAATAATAATAATAATAGAGTAAAATAATGGAATGTAATAATAACAGTAATAATAGAGTACAATAATAAATGTAATAATAACAATACAGTAAAATAATAAATGTAACAATAACAATAATAAATAGAGTAAAATAATAAATGGAATAATAACAACAATAATAAAATAATAAATGTAATAATAATAATAACAACAACAAAGTAAAATAATAAATAACATTGACTCGAGTATAAAAAAGGACTGAAAAACTAGGCTTATACTCAAGTATATACAGTATATCATTCATTCCAGAGAAGTCTGTTTAGGATCCTTCTTCAAGAGCCGCCATGAATGTTCCCTTCACACTCCTTTCTGCCCCAAATCCAGGTCTTATTCTCGGGACTGAAAACAGGTGGAGTCTTTGTGCTCCCTCAAGGAAAGGGCCTTGGCTGGGAATCCCGTCTCCAGTCGCAACCATTTTGTCCCTCCTGAAGGGACCGAGGCAGAATGAAGAGACCCCAGATGGGGCCCAAGAGAGGCCCCGGGCCCTTCCTCAGAACAGGGATAGACTCTTCTCTTAAAGGCCTCCACACTGGAGGAGCGTGAAAACTCCCAAAAGGCATCAATATCTCCTCAGGATGGCTGAAAGGTTGCTGCAGGTGAGGAGGACTGAGCTGTGAGGACGCCTTCAAGGCCATGGAGGCCAATGTGGGCAGGAAAGGCCTCCATTCCTCCCTATTCAGGGCTATGGGGTTCCTGGCACGCCCTCCTCAGACCTGGAGGATCCTGGGATTGTTCCCCATCTTCCCCTGAAAGCAGCAGCCATTTTGTGCTACAGGAAGGAAGGAAGGAAGCAAGCCATAGGAAAAGAGCTGCCTCTGGCCTTCCTTTCAGGGGAAGAAGAGGGGCAGGAGGAGGGTCTCCATGTTTCAGAGGGGAAAGAGTATCTGTGCACCCTTCCACACAGCCCTATATCCCAGAATATCAAGGCGGAAAATCTCACAGTATCTGCTTTGAACTGGATTATCTAAGTCCACACTTAGATAATGTGGGATTTTCTGCCTTGATGTTCTGGGATATAGGGCTGTGTGGAAAGGCCCTAGGAAAGGGAGTGCTGTGTTTGCCAACATGATTCCCCAACCATTCAAAGCTGTGATCAATGTTTATCCTCTGAATGGCCCAATTCCCTATTGGGGATCAATACCAAGAGAAAACCAGAACCTCAAGCAGCTATTGAATGTCACCCGCTTCCCCATGTCCTCTGTGCTCCCCCCGGCCCAGGTCTCAGTTAAAAGCGATTTCAGGTATGTTTCACCAGCCCAACAACCCCCAACTTGATAATGAATAATAAAAACCATCTGGGGTCTTTACATTCCTGATTTTTAGAGACCCTCGCACCATTAACAGCATGAATAAGTTTGACTGCCTTCTGATATTGCAGAGGCACAGGTGTCCCAGTTTTCATCTGTCAAATGTTGGAAAATATTCATAACCATGAATCCTTCAAAACTGCAAATGTACAACTATGCTTCCTATTTAAAACCTAGCTGGGAGAAATCATTAACTGCAGGTTCTTGCAAAACAGCTATACATTTCCAGTCAGCAAGAGGTAAATATTGTGACTTTTTTTACAATTTGTCTAGAGGCCTTATTTTTTCACTATCAGCTCCCAATAGTTGAAATCACTTCTGCAAAAGGGGAAACAATGAAATGTCAACCTTATCACCCTCCCAACCAATTTGTACTGGCTTCACCCCCTGTCTTCCAAAATGCCAATGGTAAGCAGCAGAGAACCAGGGCAGTGCAGCATCCACTGGGACCTCCCCAGGATCCTTTGGAAACCCTGAAGGGCAAAATCAGTGGTATGTCTAGTAGGGGTGTGCAATTTTTTCATTAGTTGTCATAAGTCGGATAAAATTTGTACTTATGACGCAATAGCTGGTGCATGGGTGTGGTCCACGCCAAAAACTTAAGAATCTAAACTTACCCAATACTTTGTCATGTGAATTTTGTAAACATCGGAAGCCTCCCAAAGTCAGTTTTATTTTAGTGCAAGCAAGCAAAGCAAAGCCAACAAGGCTGCCATTCCTCTTTATTAATTAATGGTTTCTCGCCGTTAGAAGAGGGAAGCATCAGGGAGAAAGCAGAGTTTGCTGGGAAAGAGACTGAGGGCCCTTCCGCACAGCCATAGAACCAGAATATGAAGAAAATCCCACAGTATCTGCTTTGAACTGGGATATCTGAGTATAAGCCTTGTTTTTTTAGCCCCTTTTTAGACTGAAAAATCTCCCCTCGGCTTATACTAGAGTCAAGGTTATTTATAATTTTACTCTGTTATTAGTATTATTTTTATTTCAATTCTTATTTTACTCTATTTATTAATATTATTATTATTACATTTATTATTTTACTCTATTATTACAGTTATCATTACATTTCCATTAGCTTAATCTATTATTATTACATTTATTATTTTACTCTATTATTATTAATATTATTACATTTACTTTATTTTACTCTTATTTTTATTACATTTATTATTTTACTCTTTTTATTATTATTGGAAGGATACGTAAGCACATTTACATTAAAGAAGGTGAGAATAATAGTTTAATTAGAATTGGACAATCTTATCTTAAATCAAAGTTTTATGTAAATATTCAAAAACATTTAATCTTACTGATGCCTCAATTAATGTAATTTTATTGGTATCTCATGTATACAACTATCCATTATTTTTATGTTATTTTTATGAAATAAAAACTGTCAACTTTACTATCCATTTTAACTCATTTTTTAAAGATGCCTATGGGGAGGAGCTTGTCTTCATGCATTTTCTTCTGAGGCAGATTGTGAAAGAACTGTTGAAAAGGCTAACAAGTTTTCCTCTTTAATTTCCTTTTGTCTTCTTGAGTACTTTAGGTTAACGATCATCTGCTTTTCTCATTAACAAAACATATTCCCCGTTTTTACCATTCTTTGCCATTTGATAGAAGGCAGGTGGTCGGCCTAGAATCACAGAACCATAGAGTTGAAAGAGACTACATGGACCATCTAGTCCAAACCCCTGCCATGCAGGAAAAGCACATTCAAAGTACCCCCAACAGATGACCTCTGTTTAAAAGCCTCCAAGGAAGGAACTTCCACCACACACTGGGGAAATGAGTTTTACTGTTGAACAGCTCTTACAGTCAAGTTCTTCCTAATGTTCAGGGAGAATCTCCTTTCCTGTAATTTGAACCCATTGCTCCCAAGTCCTAGTTTCTTGGGCAGCAGAAAACAAGCCTACTCCCAGTTCCTTACGGCATCCTTTCACATATTTATACATAGCTATCATGTCTCCTCTCAACCTCTTATGAAGGCTAAACATATCCAGCTCTTTAACAACCTTACCAGATGGCCGGCAGCAGGAGGTGGCAGCACTCCACTTTGCCGCAAGGCATGGGGAATCCAGTGCCACACTCCTCACCTCCCATCACACGCATTGCCCACCGGAAGGGCAATGGTGCGCACTAGGGCTGGGTAACCATGGAAAAATTTGTTTCTAAACTCGATTCGTTTCCAAGGGGCACTAGCGTTTCCAAATTCTAAATACTTCTGAAATTTTGAGATTTCAAAATTTCGTTATTTACGATATTTCGTTAATTTCGAATCAATTCGTTAATGGCGGACGCAACTGCGCAATATGCTAAAAAAAACCTCTAAATGGGACAGGGGGAACTTCTGCAGCTTCCCTCTCCCTCTGTTGTTGACTGTTGGTGTGATAATTTATTTTTTATCGTTGATAAAACAAACAACTATAAAACTTGCACCAGACATGCGAAAATAATTACGAAATAATTACGAAAAAATTACAAAATAATTTCGAAATAATAACGAAACAATAACGAAATAAATTGAAAAAATTGTTTCGAATCTAATTTACTCCTCACACTATTCCTGCATGACTCAATATCGGATCGTAAGCTAATTTAAATACGAATTAATAACAAATTACGAAATAAACGAACGAAACGGCCCAGCCCTAGTGCGCACAGCTTCTTCCCATAGCCCGGGCAACACAGGAAGCCTCTGGTGTTCCCAGGGTGGTGGTGGCACACCAATTCCACCCCTGTGCATTCGCTGAGCCATCTGATAGGGGCCGGATGGTTCCGTGGGTGACCGAATTACAGTCGAATCTAGCCTATAAGATAAGGTGTTCAGACACTCCTAATAGGGATTCATGGTCTCCAGACCTTTGATCATTTTAGTTGCCCTCCTCTGGACACCTTCCAGCTTGTCAATATCTCTCTTCAACTAGACACAGTATTCTAGGTGAGGTCTAACCAAAGCAGAATAGAGGGACACTGTGGCTTCTCTTGATCTAGACCAGTGGTTCTCAACCTGTGGGTCCCCAGGTGTTTTGGCCTACAACTCCCACAAATCCCAGCCAAATTACCAGCTGTTAGGATTTCTGGGAGTTGAAGGCCAAAACATCTGGGGACCCACAGGTTGAGAACCACTGATCTAGACACTATAGTCCTTCTGGTGTAGCCTAAAATCCCATTGGCTTTTTTAGCTGCAGCATCACATTGTTTGCTCATGTTCAGCTTGTTGTCCACAAATACTTCTTCACAGGTACTCTTATCGAGCCAGGCATCACCCATTCTGTATCTTTGCATTTTATTTCTTTCTTCCTAAGTGTATCTTACATTTCTCCTTGTTGAAATTCATTTTGTTAGTTTTGGCTCTCATTAAGCTCTCTAATCAGTTGAGGTCATTTTGAATTCTGATCCTGTCCTCTGGAGTATTAGCTATCACTCCTCATTTGGTGTCATTTGCAAACTTGATAAGCACACCCTCTAAATCTTCATTCAAGTCATTAATAAAGAGATTGAACAGTACTGGGCCCATGACTAAACCCCCCATATCACTTCTTAGCAATGTGAAGAGGAACCATTGGTGGGCACTCTTTGGGGCAGAGAGCAAGACTATTTGCTTTAGTCATGGACAACAAATAGAGTAAACTACATCATAAAGAACCAACAACCTGTTCTAACATTTTTGGAGACAACGTCAACTTATTTTATTCAGGACACCCCCACAAGGTATAGGCATGAGACCTTGGAAGAGATGGATTGTGTCCTTAAAGTTTCCCAAGCCAGTCCAGATCACCTACTCATTTAAGGAAAAACAAACAGCTTTTTTTTTCAGGAGGTTGTCACCAGAGGACAACTGATAATTAAACATCCTCTCATTATCTCCTTTATGTTGTCCTTCATAGAATCATAGAAAAGACCACAAGGACCATCCAGTTTAACCCCCTTCTGCCACGCAGGAACACACTATCAAAGCACTCCTGACAGATGGCCATCCATCCTCTGTTTAAAAGCTTCAATTGAAGGAGACTCCCCCAAACTTTGAGGCAGAGTATTCCACTATTGAACAGCTCTTATCATCAAGATGTTCTTACCAATGTTTAAATGGGTTCTCTTTTCCTGCAATTTGAACCCACTGCTCCATGTACTACTCTCTGGAGAAGCAAGAAAGTAGCTTTCCCCTTCCCTGATATGATTTCATTTTCAATACGGCTATCGTGTCCCCTCTTATATGTTGTCTTCTCTAAACTAAAGATGCTGAGCTTCCTAAGCCTGAGCTTCGCTTCCAGACTTTTAGTCATTTTGGTTGCCCATCTCTGGACACATTCCTGCTTTAAATCTTAGGGAGAAGCATTTGGCATACCAAACTACAAATACCAGGTTCCCATAAAAAGTGGAATCTCAGTGGTGCAACCGAATACTGAGAAAGAGCCTCTAGAACAGTGGTTCTCAACCTGTGGGTCCCCAGATGTTTTGGCCTTCAACTTCCAGAAATCCTAATAATTGATAAACTGGCTGGGATTTCTGGGATTTGTAGGGACCCAGAGGTTGAGAACCACTGCTCTAGAAATATAAAATAACTTATAAAGCAGGAAGGTAGCATTAACAGGAAATACATGGAATTTAAACAACAGGAGGAGATTTTCCAACTGTGTGTTGTTTCCCTTCCTCCTTCTTTTATTTGTTTATTCTTGGTTAATATTTACCCATTACCTGGAGAAGTATGGCATATACAAATTCAACATAATATGTCCAGAGGAGGGCGACTATAATGATCAAGCGTCTGGAGAACAAGCCCTATGAGGAGCGGCTTAAGGAGCTGGGCATGTTTAGCCTGAAGAAGAGAAGGCTGAGAGGAGATATGATAGCCATGTATAAATATGTGAGAGGAAACCACAGGGAGGAGGGAGCAAGCTTGTTTTCTGCTTCCTTGGAGACTAGGACGCGGAACAATGGCTTCAAACTACAAGAGAGGAAATTCCATCTGAACATTAGGAAGAACTTCTTGACTGTGAGAGCCGTTCAGCAGTGGAACTCTCTGCCCCGGAGTGTGGTGGAGGCTCCTTCTTTGGAAGCTTTTAAACAGAGGCTGGATGGCCATCTGTCAGGGGTGATTTGAATGCAATATTCCTGCTTCTTGGCAGGGGGTTGGACAGGATGGCCCATGAGGTCTCTTCCAACTCTTTGATTTGATTCTATGATAAGAACAAACCTACAGAACTTGGGGACCGCTTGTATTAAGGCATGGCAGCTAAAGTGCTGTCAAACTGCATTATTCTGAGTTGTTCAAGGAGTTCCTAAGAAGTCAGTTGTTTTCCAGGAACGGAGATGAGTTGAGTTTTCAGCTGAAAACAAAACTACATTCAGAGGAATTCAGAGGCAGCCAGATAGTCCCATTCTGTTGCAACAGGAAGCACAGAGGGCTGCCTTTCTTCCTGGTAGTTATTTTAAATGTGGAAAGAGGCTTCAGACCCTGGCACTCACACTCAAGGACCCAAGTTTGACAGATCTTTAAGAACCAGAGGTAAGACTGTTTTAAAAGCCTCCATTGCACTATAAGTCATGCAGAGCAACTGTTTGGCAGGTTCCTCTCTCTGTGTAAATCTCAGTTCTTGAATGGAGATGAGAAAGCAAATAAGGGGGAATGCATTGACGATGGGAGGAGACAATAGTAGAGGCTCTAATAAGAGAATAAAATTTTGCTACATGCTAAATAATAGGAGAAAAAGTCCACTATAGAGGGTCATGGTCTCCTTTTCTAAAAGACATGACCTCCTTATTAAAATCTGCCAAATAAAGACTTTGTAGTGTTTATGGTATACGCTGCAAAGATGGAGCAAGTCAAACTTTGGAGAAAAATGATAAGAATTTATTGATACACGATTGGCTCAACCTATTACGCAAAGTAAGCATTTGCAGTATAGTTGATTTTGCCCAGGGGCGCTCTTGAGGCGCTCTTGGGGGAAAATAGACCTTGACATATGCGAGTTGTAGTTACTGGGATGTATAGTTCACCTACAATCAAAGAGCATTCTGAATTCTGCCAATGATGGAATTGAACCAAATATGGCACACATAACTCCCACAATGAACAGAAAATATATATCAGTGATTGGTTGGGGGGGGGGGGGAATACTGTTTGCTTACCGTTGAAAATTACCTAGGGCCGCCTCTGGTAACGCAGAACACGAGCCATAACTTTGTCTGAAAAATTTGAGGGGAAATGAAAAAGAATTTATTCAGGGTTATGCGGCTTGCATCCACATTGTGGAATTGATGCAGTTCAATACCACTTTCACTGCCATGAAGTCCTGGGATTTGTAGTTTTGGGTGACACTAGCACTCCATGGCAAAGAAGGGTAGAGATCTTGTGAAACTATAGTTCCCAGGATTCCATGGCATTGAGCTACAGCAGCAAAAGTGGCATCAAACTGCATTAATTCTATAGCGTACTGTAGGTGCTCCCATGGGAACCATTTGTCAGTGCCAAAGTAATAGCAATTTGAAGGATTGGGTTTTTGTAGGTTTTACGGGTTGTATGCCATGTTCTAGAAGCATCTAGAACATGGCCATATAGCAGAAAAACATACAATAGCCCAGTGATTCCGGCCATGAAAGCCTTGACAATAATTTGGATGATCCTCAGATCAAGTGAGGTTTTGGATAAATGACTAGAGGAAAATATGATGATTATTAATAAAACTGGATCCTAAAGTTAAGGATAATTTATTCGTAAGAGGATCAAGTAAGTAGTTTGCAAACACCTGTGATGCAGCCGGGAGAGAGGGGGAATAGGAAAAGGCAAGATTTTAGGATGTGATTTGTTGCTGTTCTGTGGTACAGTATGTAAGTACAATATGTAGCGGTTGTAAATGTTGTGGAACTTTAATTAAAATATATATTTAATTTTTAAAAGAAAGAAAAGAAAGACAAAACAGAATGTGAACAGGGTTATTAAGACAGGTAAAGTTGACTCTCATTATCCAAAAAGATTGAGACAAAAAGTGTTTGAGATTTTGGATTTTTCAAGATTTTGGAATACTTGTACTAGAATACATTTTATTGATGTGTATATTCTTATAAGTATTTTAAAAGTGTTGTGTTTTATCGCTCTGTTTTAACCTCAAGCCAAAAGGAGAGGCGGGTAATACATTTATTTGTAATAACTTTGTGCATGAAACAAGGTTTGCATACCATAAACTATCGAAAAGCAAAGATGTCACTCCTTCAGTTATCCAACTGGGCAATTTTGAGGTTTTTTTCTTATTCAGAATTCTGGGTAAGGGATGCTGAGCCTATAATATTTACCTTAATTATAAAATAGAAAAATAACTTGTTAAGAAGTTGTAAACCTTTAAAAGCTGTTTTTACCAAATATATACATAGAATTAAAATGGAATAAAACATATAGTACATTTTCCCCATCTCTGTTCTATTAGGACTTCTAGGTCTTCTGTCACTGTTCTATGGAAACTGAATATAAATTCACATTGGAGAAGTTATATATTTTTAAAGAGGTATTCTCTCCGGAAATTCTTCCAACAAGACTGGAGGAAGTTGAACACGGAGTCACACTGGAGAACTTAAAGATTCCTAGAGAGAACATTTTCATCAAATCCATGAAATCAGATCTGCAGAAGTCAAAACCCTAAATGTGGGGGGACTCCTGTATATTCTTTGCATGTTTTAGAGGGTTTTTGTGGTGGGGGGGGGGGGGGGTTTGTCATGTCAGGAGCGACTTGAGAAACTACAAGTCACTCCTGGTGTGAGAGAATTGGCTGTCTGCAAAGACGTTGCCCAGGGAACGCCCGGATGATTTGATGTTTTTATCATCCTTGTGGGAGGCTTCTCTCATGTCCCCGCATGAGGAGCTGGAGCTGATAGAGGGAGCTCCTCCGTGTCTCCCTGGATTTGAACCTGCAACCTGTCGGTCTTCAGTCCTGCTGGCACAGGGGTTTAACCCACTGCGCCACTGGGGACTCCATGTTTTGGAATGCCAGAAGCAAGGAAGGAGCTGTCGGGGAGGGGTGGGACAAAAGCCTGACCTTCTCCAGTGCTTGAAGACTGATTCAGGAAACTGCTGGTTCACAGACTCGATGGTAGAATTTAGTGGTCATCATGAACTCACTGGGGCCGGGTTGTTTTGAAGATATAATATCTATTCCAGCATGGAACAAGACTATGAAAACATAAATTCAACAGATGTGCTTGAAAGTTCCCCTAATTCAATTTCAGAACTTAGGTTTTGATATAAGAGCCGTCGCAAACTAGGTTCCTCTCAGTTGGCAGAATTCAACTGAGAGAAAATGCGGGCAATGCTGACCTAGCAAAGGAAAAACCACGCTGGCAAAGAGAAAGGGGCGGAGAAAGGGGCGGGGAGAGAGGCGCAGGCTCATGACGTCAGGGACGTGCTAGCAAGGTTTTCTCCCGCAGGAACCTAGTTTGCGACGGCTCTAAGTAAGAGCTGACTTGAAGGCACATAACAGCAACAGAGCTAGTATTAACGCATGTTATAATAGAGATCATCAAACCATTATTTAATGAAACGGTCATAAGCGTCAAGCTGTGTCAACTTTCTGGAAGAGTTGTTGTCCACATTCAGAGGTTAATTGTATTAACTGCATAATTATACCATGGGAAGCAGAAAGGACAACATGCTTTCTTTACATTCATTTGAAGAGATGAAGGCATTGCCATTTCCAAAAAGGATGTTGTGCAGTCTTGGCTCTGCCTTTTCCTCTCCTCTGCTTTAGTTTCCCCTGTTTCTAGGCTTTCCCAACAGTGTAGATAAGTTCCTTGGTATTAGTTTTTGGGTGGAGCATAAAATCCCCCCAAAGATCAACCTTAGTTGGTCTATTCAATTTGCCCATATGGAGCTCTTTTGCTGGACTTCTTTTTTTTGCAGCAGAGTTACAGTCACTAGAGGCTTGGGGCATTGTCTGGCAATCCTAGGCCCAAGCAATCCGAAACAGGCATCCTTGGCACCTGCATTCAACAGTATTCAGTCCCAGAGAAAACAGAAGCTTTTGACCAGCCTAAGCTTCACAAGAAAGAAGATTGAGACAGCTTATAAGCAACAGCTTGTAAACCATCGCTTTGCACCAGAGGCAGAAGACTCCAGATAGGTGACTGCAACCAGCAAAATCTCCTTTTGTAATATATTGTTTTAAGTTACCTTATAATAATCCCACGTGGAGTTAACCCTTTATTCATCTTGTTTTCAGTAAACTCATTTGGTTGTCTTTCCACCTTGACTAGAGTGCCTCTGTGTGTTAAGGGTCTCAATCGTAACAGAAGGTATACATATTGCCCCCCGAGTAAAGCCAGACACTATAGTTTTTCCCAAAGGCTCAGGCATTCCATCCCAGATGCCTTTCCTCTGCTAATTGCACAATGCAGTGTAGTTCATAAATTTGTTCTTTTTATTGTTTCTCTCTTTTAGGTCAAAATTATCTTCCTGAAATGTCATTCCATAAGGCAACCAAAGCTTTGGCAAACGAACTGGGCCCAGAAGGAGATTGGATCCCAGTATTCAGCAGTACAGACCATGACAAGTATCGGCCTTTTTGCCTGCTTTACAAAAACACTGACACTTGGTGGTGGAAGACTGAGTCATTTCATAAAACTGAATACAAACTAACAGATGTCATTCATTCTGACGGTCACACTGTAAAATTAGGTAACATCTAAGATTCAGTGATAAGAACCTAAGGATTGGGTTGTGGGTTTCTTTGGGCTATATAGCCATGTTTTAGAGGCATTCTCTCCTGATGTTTCGCCTGCATCTATGGCAAGCATCCTCAGAGGTAGTGAGGATGCTTGCCATAGATGCAGGTGAAATGTCAGGAGATAATGCCTCTAGAACATGGCCATATAGCCCAAAAAAAACCTACAACCACCCAGTGATTCCAGCCATGAAAGCCTTCGACAACCTAAGGATCGTGCTGAATCAGGCCAAAGAGCTTTCTAGTTCAACATTCTGTTCACGCTCGGGTTTTACTCACTGATTTATTTACAAAAGAAGAAGGTATTCTTAAAAATGATTTCACAATGCATTTAACTGCAGAACACACATGCGACATGTGGCTAATCCAAGACATCCCTGACTTCATATGTCTTCTCATTTAATCACTGGGTAGGGATTGGAATCTAAAAGGAAGCTAATATAGGCAGGAATGTCTTAATTGTTTTCACAATACAATACGGTCTGCTCAATAATACCTTTTTAAATAAATGAATAAGAGAGAAGCTTGGCCCTGAGATCTGCTTTGCACTGAACATTTTCTTACACTCAACATGGGAACCTAAACGACAGTAGGAAAGCTCACAACGTTCATAATTATTGCCACGCATGAAGATCATCATTTCTGTTTTATTGAGTCTCGGCAAAACAAGGAAACCATTATTCTCTGTGTTATCCAAATGAAAGTCATTTCTTACCTTGCAAGGCATCCAACATCATTGATGCTATTTATACAATGGTAGAGACCAGTTTCTTAACTCAAGTACTCTTCCGTTTCCCCCAAACTTTGACTCAATGTGGCTTATAATATTGTATAAGTACAAGAACAGCATTAAATTTTTAAAAAGCCTTCATACATCAAAATGTTGTAATGTACTAACTGAAGGAGAGGAAAGACGGGGCCATCCTGGTCTCTCTAAGGGGGGGGGGGGTAGTCTCAAAGTCTGAGAGCAGCCACCAAGAGGCCCTCTCCTGAGAAGTTGATGAAAGGCCTCTCCAACAGATCTTAGAGGTCTAATAGGCTCATAAAACACATAGAGCCCAAAGGCAACTACCAAAAGGGTCCTTTCTCATGTCTCTCCCAGCCATGTTCAGTCTTGGCTTCTGTCCCCATCATCTCCACAAATCCCTGGTGTGAGGCTGTTCATTGATTTGGTAGAGCCAGCCATTTTCCTATACCTTATTAGAAAATGATGTTTTGATCCTCCAGCTATCTTCCTTTTTTCTAATGCTTCTTTCAATTACATATTTTATCCATTTTTAATTTCCAGATGTCAAAGATGGAGACAACTTTACCATTAAGGAAGAGGTTGAGGGAACAGTGGGAGGACAAATTTCTGCACGTGATATAGCCTCTATCGAAGCCAATGTGACTATATCCTGTGTGAGGTCTGTGAAAGTGAAAACGATACAGTTATGTTCCACAATCATCAATTCTGTAAAAAAGGTGTAAGTATATTGATCTTATGCACCTGGTTCAAACTCAGTAGCGCATGATATCTCGTACTGATGGAAATATAAGTTCGAAAAATCTATAGTAAAATAGTATGGGTTTTTTTTAATACTTTGATACTAGAATCGAAATCCTTGATGGTCACTAACTCCATTCAATAACACCTGGCAAATGGTGGCACTCGTGCCTTTAGCTTTTATATATCCCTTGTGCTATGTAATCTGCGTCGTTACTTATATTTTGGATAATGGATGTCTGTTTTTTCTGCTTCAGAAAAATCGACATGGATCATGAGTTCATTAAACAATCAAAGAAGTATAAAAAGGACCTGTACATTGTGACTGAGGCAGTAGAGGCTGTGGAAGATGCACCATTCAAGGAATGCAGCCAAATGGGAGGAGATATCTTTAATACAGCTTGTGTCAAGATGGGGCTGAAGGTTGGATCTGAATTGCTTTCATCCATTCACAAATGTCAAGGGAGTAAAAGAAGTGCCTCCTTTCACATTGATGCCATTTTCCTTGTAGCTGATCCAGGGTTTTTTGTTTTCTCTTTCTCTTTTAGGGTACCAGAAATATTAGGAAGGAGTTTCATATCCCAAAATCTTGCACCCTGGCATTCAGAGCCAAGAAACTAAAAGTAGGAAAGGAATCAGTAGGTAATGGATGTTTACAATCCAATCCTTAACAGAAGCAGAATCTTCCGTCCTCTCTTTTCTTTGGTAGGAATGAGAATGTGGAGGACCAGTTCACATACCCTTTCTCAAGCAAACGTTTACTTTCTAATCTGAGAAATCCCTTACTCCCTAACAGTGTTGCTCATTTTTCACCTCATGCCTTGGAATTTATTTCAAAACTGGCTGGTAGAGCCATTGACATCCATTGTTCTGTACCAAAAAAGCAATAAAAACAATGTAGTTAAATGCTTGATCATACTTAAATAGCTATTCATGCTGTCAACTCAGAGGTTAATCCATTTGAATTCTACTTGGTTCTGGTCCCAGACAACAGCTTAATAGATCAAAACCTGTTTTTGGATTATACTCTGCCCTCGTATCAATTTCAGATTTAAAAGGCTATTGGCAATATTTGTAATCAAATGTTAATCTTCAGATCTCATATTATCCATTACAGCTACGAACATTGTTTTGGTTTTCCTCAGGTATTTCCTATTATTCAGATGATAAACTAGGAACTTGGGTTTACAATGAGCCAGGTAAGCAAAGTTTAGCAAATTTGTTTAATATTGATAGCTGACTTCTAGCCCCATTAAGTCTAAACAATGACTCCCCTGGGGATGGGGTATCCCGCAAGCGGGGGGTCCACCATTGAGGTCGTGCTGGGGAGGCATAGATGTGATCGAATATGCCATCCCAGGGAGAAGCGCAACAGAACATTTGCGACCCTGAGGCG
This sequence comes from Anolis sagrei, assembly GCF_037176765.1. Taxonomy (NCBI): domain Eukaryota; kingdom Metazoa; phylum Chordata; class Lepidosauria; order Squamata; family Anolidae; genus Anolis; species Anolis sagrei. Next base: position 41,569,302 of record NC_090026.1, on the reverse strand, counting down.
AGATAGGCAGGAGTGCCATCATGACAGGCCTCCCAGACTTAAGGTTCTGCTGTTAAATGCTAGGTCTGTAAATGGTAAAACAGTTGCTATTCAGGACTTGATCCTGGTTGAGCAAGTGGGCCTCGCTTGCATTACTGAGACCTGGCTGGATGATCTCGGGGGGGGGGGGGTGTTAGCCTCACCATGCTCCGTCCACCGGATTTTGGGGTGCATCAGACCTGGGGGCGAGGAGGAGGGCTTGCGGTGGTCTAACATGGAGATACGTTCCAACTTAAACACCAGTCTTAGCGCAGTACCAAGGGATGTAACTGAGGCACCTGTCTGTCCAGCTTTGATGGATTCATTTCAATTTGTTCAGCCTGATAATGTGGACAAGGTCCTTGGAGCGGTGAGAGTGACAACTTGTACTCTAGATCCTTGCCCTTCCTCGTTTATCAAACTTGCCAGTGGGGGATTAGCTGAGTGGTTTATGCCTCATTGGAACAGGGACATATTCCTTTGAGCCTAAAAGGAGCAATAGTGAGACCTATCCTTAAGAATGCATCCCTAGATTCCTCGGTATTGAACAACTACAGGCCAATTTCTAATCTCCCCTTTTTGGACAAGGTTCTGGAATGGGTCATGGCCTCCCAACTCCAGGGATTCTTGGATGACATTGATTATCTTGATCCATCACAGTCTGGTTTTAGGCCTGGCCATGGTACGGAGATGGCTTTGGTCGCCTTGGTGGGTGACTTCCGAAGGGAGCTAGACAGGGGGAGTGTGTCCCTGTTTGTTCTCCTGGACATCTCAGCAGCTTTCAATAACATCAACCATGGTATCCTTCTGGGGCGGCACTCCGGAATGGGTCTTGGAGGCATTGCTTTGCAGTGGCTCCACTCCTTCCTGGAGGGTCGCTCCCAGTTGTTGAAGCTGGGGGACACTTGCTCGGACCCCTGGCCATTGACCTGTGGGGTCCCACAAGGTTCCATTTTATCCCCCATGCTTTTCAACATCTACATGAAATCGCTGGACGAGGTCATCCGGAGTTTTGGAGTTCGGTGCCATCTGTACGCAAATGACACCCAACTCTACTACTCCTTTCCACTGAACTCCATGGAAGCCTCCCGAACACTAAACCAGTGTCTGATGGCTGTGATGGACTAGATGAGGGCTAACAAATTGAAGCTAAATCCAGACAAGGCAGAGGTCTTGGTCAGTCGTGGGATCAGTCGGGATCAGCGTTGACGCCTGAAGCTCAGGTGTCGGCGGTGGCTGGGAGGGCTTTTGCACAGTTAAAGCTTGTACAGCAGCTGTGACTGTACCTCATGAGGTCTGACTTGGCCATGGTGGTCCATGCCTTGGCTACATCCACATTGGATTGTGGCAACGTGCTCTACGTGGGGCTGCCCTTGAAGATGGTCCGGAAACTCCAACTGGTACAAAGGTTGGCAGCTAGGCTTCTAACTGGAGCCAATTATAGGGAGCATACAACGCCCTTATTAAAGCAGCTCCACTGGCTGCTGATAAGCTGCCGGGCCCATTTCAAGGTGCAGGCTATGACCCGTAAAGCCCTAAACCAGGCGTCCTCAAACTGCGGCCCTCCAGCTTTTTGGGCCTCTAACTCTCAGAAGCCCTAATGAGCTTATTAATTTGTCATTTGGGGAGTTGAAGCCCCAAACAGCTGGGGGGGGGGGGGGGGGCGCAGTTTGAGGATGCCTGCACTAAACAGTTCGACCCCAGCCTATCTCCGCGATCGCATCTTCCCCTATGAATTGGCACAGACTCATAGATCTTCCAGAGAGGCCCTTCTCTCGCTCCCGCCACCGTCTCAAGTACAGTTGGTGGGGACGAGGGAGAGGGCTTTCTTGGTGGGGGCCCCCTGCCTTTGGAGCGCCCTCCCCAGAGAGCCAAGACAAGCTCCGTCACTAGCCTCCTTCTGAAAGCACCTGAAGACCTGGTGGTTCCAGCAGGCTTTTGATAATGATTAGCCCCAGGTCCTATCCTGGCCAACAGTTGGGTCCCTGCTCTGCACTCTACCCACTTCCCTGGCCCTCTGCTGCCTCGTTGCCCTTGACCTGGCCTAGCTCAATTATAGCTATTCAGGAGGTCCTGGAAAAAAATAGTCCCAGGCACTACTCTGAACATTAGTTAAGATGCTGTTCTGCACTTTACCCACTTCCCCAGCCCTATATTTCCCATTGGCCCAGCCCTCTCATATCTGTGCCCCAGGCCTTGGAAATAAATAGCTCCAGATCCCGTCCTGACCATCATGCAGGATCATACTTGCACTTTATCCACTCCCCTAACCCTAGTTCACCTCGTTATATTAGCCCAGCCCTCCCATGGTTATCGAGGCCCACTCTCAAATCTTGGAAAGAGGAAACTAAACTTTCCAGATGGAATTAGCACTGAACTGGTTTTTAATTTTAAATATGTAGGACTGTTTTATAGTATGATGTTTTTTGTTTATAATGATTACTTGTATATTTTTATGTCTGTAATTGCTCTGTTCGAGATATGCTGGAAACCGCCCTGAGTCCCCTTGGGGAGATAGAGCGGTATACAAATAAAAGTTTATTATTATTATTATTTAATATTTTATTTCTCAATATTATTCATTCATTAATAGAAGTGGTTTCATCGTGCCAGCATTCTTGCAAAAACATATCAGAAAGGCAAATGTCGCTTTTTCACCGGATGCCTTCAACCAGCATTATAAATATTTGCCCAAACCAAAAAGCATTTCAAAATTCAAAAGAATTTAATAAAATGAGAAGGTTCCTGGTCAATCTCCACAGGAGACTATGTGTGGCATCTTAAAGTTACTTAGATCTGGACCTAGGCAATAATCCACCCTTTGAAATTATATCTGGAAACATATTGGTAGCTAATTTGAGTCTTATCACATAAAAATAATATGATGACTTGGGCTAGCTTTCATCACTAGTTTGGCTGCTGTATTCCAAACTAGTTGAGGTTTCTCACTCACTCTTCCTAGTCAAGATCCATAGCTATTTGATATCCTTATCCCACTATGCTGTTAATAGCACAATATTCCATTTCTACTACAATGAAATTCTAGGATTTGCAATTTATGGAGAGGAGGAGCTGTGCACTCTTATTCAGGGAGTTCTTAGGCCTCACTAAACTATGAAGCCCAGGATGCTATCATGGCAATTAAAATAGAATACAGCACTAGAGCAGTACAGTGTGATAAAGGAACCACTTAGCTATCACCACAACATGGATAACGATAGAACAGCCAGATTCCTTTCTGCGGAACCGAATTGACCTATGAACCCACTCATAGGTGATTAGAAGGTGACCCAGATGACTCTCCCTGCCTTTTGTCCAGCCAGAATGTGTGAATGAAACCCCTCCAGACACGTGTGAGCTAAGCAAACTCACATGCCCAGTGGGGAGGGAGCAGAGGCAACAAGGGGCCCCAATTTATGTGTAAGACCTTGCTGCAGATTATCTTGAAGGGCAGTGCTTCCTGCTTGGTTGTGCTTGGTGTATTCTGTGGGATGGGACTCTGCCAGGCTGGCAATATGGTGGCTCCACAGGAGCCAGTTGCTACAGTGGTGAGAAGAAGCAAGGGTCTACCCCTTTTCCCCCTGTCCCTCCACCACAAACCCTATCTTCATGGCAACGCAAACTCACCGCTCTTTTCTTCTCTCTAGTTACAAGGACTATGGTCTAGAACAGCAAAATTGATAGGTATTTCCCTCAAAGTGAGTGATGGGAGGGCGAGAATGCATTAGTATGTTGAGGGAGGTTTTCTCCTCACGTGTTCAGTTGGGGAGGTGACCCCCAATACCTATGATACTACTGCATGTGCAAAGCCATTCTTTTGCTGGGGAAGGAAATATACCTTGAAGATGACAATATAATACAGCCTCCATTTAAGATTAAGATGAGATGGTTTTTAAAAGAAAGTAGCAATAAACTATTGTGCCACATACTAAGCAATTCAGGAGGGTGTCATTGGATGCTTTGGACAATTTGTTGAATTCCGAAAGTGCACAACGCCAGTTTGAGACAAACTAAAACCATCATTGCAACATAACTGTGTTAGAAGGTCTTTGAGCTCCACTAAAATTCAGTTGGATCTATTCACACTGTCCTAATGCAGATCACATGAATAATATACCTGACTCTGTTTTCTTTATTATGCTTGTTTTTTTCCATAGGAGAAGAAACTCTAAGGACATGCATTTACGAAAGTAAGTTGTTCATGTTTCAAAAGTTGGGGTTTAATGCAAGCTCTGAAGTAAATCAGTTGAAGACCACTGTTTCAACTAAGTTCATTGTCTAGCTTATTTACACATTTCAATAATGTTTCAAGAAATATGGGGTTCTAAAATAACACAATCTTTTTGCAGTGTGGGATTTTAAAAAAACCCTCATGGGTAAGAAAAGCCACACTATACATATTTTTATCACTTAAAAAGATGAACTGTGAACATATTAGGAATTTGTGTCCTGGGAATTGACTTGTCCATGTCTGTCAAGGTGAATGTTGTCACTCAGAGACAGGATACCGAGGGAGGTATCTTTAGGCACAGTAGCCTCTGAAGATGCCCTGTTGGAGACTCCTATCTTAAAGGCCTTCTAAATCAAATATTAATCTATTTCGATACAACAAATAAGTCAAACCTTCACTCCTGATGAGGTTTTGGATTTTAAAGATTCTGACTGTTTACAAAGATCTGGAGTTTAATTTTACCGGTGTGACACCTGCTTGTGCTTGTGCTCTGTGCTGAGAACATTTTATGCTGGGTTTGTATGGTGACATAAAAGTAATATTTTCAAAAACATGAAGTATTACCACTAATCCCAAATATCTAGCTCTGTGATACATTTTTCCTTACATCTGATCCTGAGCTCTCAATTCTCTTTATTAGTACCTGTAATGTACAGTGTGGAAAGTATACATCAGGAAGTTGAAGAGAACTGTGTACAGTTCTCATTCCTATCTGCAAATCTGCGAGGTGTATTTCTAACTGGCTTTGTGGCTGTAATGAGGAACAAGGACCTTCTACAAGAGCTAGTGTTCCAGGTAAAGATATTCTCGTTGTGCGTTAGGCTCTTCCTTTGGGGGTAAGGGTTTCCTCATCATTTGTTTCCAGCTCATTGTCCCTCCCTTCACAAATCCTTGGCCATATTGTCTTTGTGGATCTCTCCCATTAGTGTCTTTCCAACCCAGTGTCATATTTGGAGGCATTCAAGATTAATCTCCGCTTCCCATTGTCAAGTGTAGTTCCAACCAAAAATATATCTTCTTTAGCTTTGGGGAAAAAAAACCCAGGTTAACATTGTCACCCCTGTGGTGTTTGTTTTGTTGTTTGTGCCCCTGTTCAGAAGATCTTGCTTCACTTTCTGTCCCTGGGATAACTGGATTTTGAAAAATGTGGCTTGTCTTGGAAACAAGGATTGGTGATGAAGCTTCAATGGAGAGACCTTTCCCCCTTGATGACTCTTCCAAGAGTGCATTTCCCTTCCTGGGAGTAGATTTCTCTCACGTCCGTTTGTTACAACCTTGTTCTTGCTTGAGTGTGCTTGTAACTCGGGGACTGCCGTCACCCATTGACTGGAAAATGTGTAAAAGTTATTTACAAATTCCTTTCTCCTTTGAGAGAAAGAGTGAGAAAGTCACCCTGCCAAAAGAAATTCATTACATTGTTTTGTATTTCAGGACAAAAAGTTAACTTGCAACCCCCACCCTGCTTAAAAAAAAAAACATTTTGACCTAAAACATTTTCATTTAGAAACCAATGCACTTTAACACAAAATGCACAAATACAGTGTTCTTTGCATTAAGTTAATTGATTTTTTCCTTGCAAAATCCAAAGTAACTTTGGTGAAAAATTAAAATCTCCAAATATAAAGAATAATAGAAAATGTGCAAAAAAAAAAGAGTATTACATTATTATTATTATTATTATTATTATTATTATTATTACAGTCTTTTCTAAATTGCTGCCTTTCGCCCAATCCTGGGACTCAGGGCTAACGTTATAATTCTATTAAAATGCAAGTGTTAAGAACCATTGCAAGTATGCCATGAAAAAGAATAAGAGCAGTGGGATGAAAACATTTGCAACTCTTTTGTTCTTGCAATGGAGGATGAAATATGTGCAAATTTTCTTCATTGCACCACAGCAGTCACTGTTGCTCTTTTACAGAATATTATTCCATGGAAGCCCCTTCACACATCCTTCAAAGGAATCTTATCGGCAGGAAAGTTTAGGAGATTATCTGATTTATAATCTTTTTGGCAGGAAAATTAAAACTAGCCAGTGGCTATCTATTTTATGTTTACATCAGTTCTCTCACATGAACTGATTTAAAGGACAGAACCAAACCAAATTCATCCTCAAAATTACTCAACACTCCTTCATGCTCTTGATTCAGATTTCATCACATAGCAACCCTTGCTTTCATTTGTGTGCCCCTAAATCCTTGCATTTAGGTCCATGTAACTGGTTGGCATTGACATTACCTTTTTCTTTATGCTATTAGCTGGAGGAGTCACTTGAAACCTCTGGCCAATGCAAGCTGAAGGCAGACGAGCCAGAATTGCAAGATCTGGTGGAGAATTTACAAGATCGCAGTGGAGTCATCATCCCTGAACTTGCAAAGGCAGTTGTTTATTTTCTAGAAGCCTTGGATGGTAAGGATCACAACTTCCAAAATACAGTGACCATTCGAATGTATGTCACTAAAAGACCTTTCAGCCCATGAGTCTCTTCTGATTCAGTTGTACAGATGTTGCTCTTGCAGATAACTGCTGCATTTAAAATCTCAAGCTGCTTGAAATTTCCCACAGCTCTCTCATGGCATATTCTCTTAGAGTTTCTCACAGATTTGCCCAGTTACTACTGTGAGAGGACAACCACTCAGTGAAAAAGAGGTTTCTCTTCATTTGCATGTCCCAGCATGCTAGAGCAAACTATGGCTCTTTCTTATCGTACTGCTGATCAAAATAATCTTGCCATCTCCCTGCTTCAGCCATGTTGCGCTAGTATGGAACCCTTTCCTTCCATTGATTGTTTTGCTCTCTTTCTCAGAACTGCAAGAAGAACAATTGATGCTCTTGGAAGAATCTCTAGAAAAAAAGATTGTGCCCAAGCAGCTGGAACTGGTGAGAACTCTAATCACACATTCCCTACATGTTTTGCCAGACATGTTAATATTTATTTATTTATTTATTTACAGTATTTATATTCTGCCCTTCTAACCCCGCAGGGGACTCAGGATGGATTCCAATGTACACATATATGGCAAACATTCAATGCCAAAGACACACAACAGATATAGACAGACAGTCAGAGGCTATTTAACTTTTCTGGCCGCCAGGGGAGCTTTCGCTTTCATCGTCCATCTGCGACACTGATAAAGTACTTCCACATTCCCCGCATGCTTTTGCTGGAGTGCTTTGCTGGCGTCTTTTTTATGGCCTCGTAAATTAGTTAAATTAGCCTCCCCACACATAGGTGGTACCTAATTTTCCTACTTGACAGATGCAACTGTCTTTCGGGGTGCAAAGGTCGGCAACAAGCTACACAATTGGTCGGAAGCTCACTCTGACCTGGGCTGGCTCCGAACTCATGACCTTTTGGTCAGAAGTGATTTTAATGCAGCTGACACTCAGACTTAATAGATAGTAGATTCTCCTTTTACAAAACTGAAATAAATGTGAATTCTGTGGAATCCTAGGATTTGCAGACAGTTTTAAGTTTTATTGCAGCAGCAACAAACAAACAAAAAAACCACAGGATTCCATATGATGCATCCATGGAATGGATCAATGGCACTATAACTGTGTGGTGCAAAAGGGCATGAGTTCATATGAGCCTTCTATATACCTCTGCCTTTCTAAAATGTAAAATGTAATTTGCCTGCTAGCTTCTCAGCACTGGCAGAGCTAACTATGGCAAAAGAGTTCCATAATCAAATTGTGATACATGGCCATACGCTATAGTTTTTCCAAAGAGCAACAATGATTTTTTATTTACAATGAAAAATTTGACTTGTGTGGTTTGATTTTGCTTCTTTTATGTTTCCAAAGATTGATATCATATTAGGCAATATTCTAAGCAACGATGAAAAGAAATTTACTGTAGATGTCCAGCTCTTATCTGAAGAAGAGATGCTTATAATGGGAGCAATGATTGAAATGAGTGGAGTGACCGTTCAGAAAACCGAAGCTCATCTTACTGGAACAGGAGAGCCTGCAGCTTTAGTGCCCTTGTTTGTGGTTCTTTATGTGCTCTCTCTTCTAACTAAGCAAGAAGACGACTGAATTCATCATGAAATCTGCATGACCAAGCTGTACACATTTATCTGGGAAAATCTCATTTATTTCCAAGCTTGAAATATATATATATTGGGTTCAACTCCCACAGTCATGGGTTGGGTAAATTGCAGTTCAGAAAAGTAACTTTTTCCAGACTTTCCTCAGTGCAGCTTAGTTCTGAGCAAAACCGGTATAGGGTTATATTGTAGTGCAGATACGTATATATGGCCTTGCTCTCAGATCTTCTTTGCACTATATAGCCTCCTTTTCAGTCACATTTCTCTCTTGGAATGAAAATTAGTAGTAATAAAATCATTTATTTTCTTTGCAAAAGACCTTAGGTTACATGCCTCATTCAGCCCTTACCATTTGCAATATTCCTTGTTCTGATAGAAATTATATCTCCTGATGATGGTAGCCATCATGACCATCTATCTCAAATAGCCACTGCAAATTATGGCTAATTTTCTTCTGAAGTAGAACCATCCAGTCTCAATTAAATGGGATGGATAGATAGCTAGATTGTGGATGGTCATATGCTTGTTTTACCATGTTTCTCACACCAGAAACGACTTACAGTTTCTCAAGTCGCTCCTGACACGACAAAAAAAAAACACACACACACACACAACCATGTTGTAAACATGAAAACACCATACAAGTCCTGCATGTATGACATACTTCTTTTTTCAATATCCTGACTACTTTAAAATTACCCTATTTCTTTTATTCTGAGATAATAACAACAACAACAACAATAATAATTTTATTTTTATACCCCGCCTCCATCTCCCCTAAGGGAATGGGGCGGCTTACAAGGGACGAGCCCAGAGAGCACAAAGTTAAAAACATAACACAATAAGATGCCATCAAAATAAAACCAAATCAAAACATATGACAATAAAACGTAACATAAAAACAGTACCATACAGAACGATAAAAGTGCTGAGTTCAGAGGGCTCTGGGTTTGTGCAAATTCCTAGATAGAGCTAAGGGAAAGTGCAAAATTCAGAAAGACAGGGCTGGGAGGATAATGTTCATGGGCATTAAAATGTCAGGATTGTAGAGCGGAGGGCCATGTTAAAGTGCAGAACTTAGGTAACATTGGGCCATATTTTTGGAACTGCCTAGTCACACTATTCCTCCTTGTAAACATCTCTACAATTGGGTGCATCTTTATATACATAAATTTGTTTGTATATATGAATAAAGCTTTTTTCTCTGTTGCTGTTACTGAAATTGATGTGCATCTAACAATCGGTGCTATTTTAGAATCAAAACAGAGGGGTGGTGGGCAGGGTTATCCCAGGATGGTGGGCATGGTTATCTCCAAAACATTTTAGATTGTAGAAGGTTCCAAACAGTGAACTGTGTGATTCACGGAGACCACGAAGAAAATGTGTGTGTGTTTGTTGTTCATTCATTCAGTCGTTTCCAACTCTTCGTGACCTCATAGACCAGCCCACTCCAGAGCTCCCTGTCGGCCATCACCACCCCCAGCTCCTTCAAGGTCAAGCCAGTCACTTCAAGGATGCCATCCATCCATCTTGCCCTTGATCGGCCCCTCTTCCTTTTTCCTTCCATTTTCCCCAGCATCGTTGTCTTCTCTAAGCTTTCCTTTCTTCTCATGATGTGGCCAAAGTACTTCATCTTTGCCTCTCCTATCCGTCCCTCCAATAAGCAGTCGGGCATATATATATAATGTTCGTTTGTGGGATTAACAGAACTCAAAAAACACTGGACAAATTGACACCAAATTTGGACACAAGACACCTAACAACCCAATGTATGTCCTTCACTCAAAAATTGATTTTGTCATTTGGGAGTTGTAGTTGCTGGGATTTATAGTTCACCTACAATCAAAGAGCATTCTGAACCCCACCAACGAAGGAATTGAATCAAACTTGGCACACAGTTCTCCCATGACCAACAGAAAATACTGGAAGGGTTTGGTGGGCAGTGTCCTTTGGTTTTGGAGTTGTAGTTCACCTACATCCAAAGATCACTGTGGGCTCAAACAATGATGGGTCTGGACCAAACTCTACACAAATACTCAAAATGTCCAAATGTGAATACTGGTGGAGTTTGGGGAAAATAGAATCTTGACATTTGGAAGTTGTACTTGCTGGGATTTATAGTTCGCCTACAATCAAAGAGCATTCCTAACCCCACCCAAGATAAAATTGGGCCAAACCTCCCACACAGAACCCCCATGTGGGCCACAGCAACACATGGTAGGGGATGGCTAATATATATCTGGAGATACACTTTAAAAAGGTATACAAATTAAACATTAGAACAGACCTATAGACCCTGTCTTGTTCATAACTTGGAGACTGCCTTTATTAAGGCAGACACAGTGCTGTCAAATTGTATTAATGAGACGACGTAGACACAGCCTGAGTTGGTCATGGCGTGCCTAAGAAGCCAATTGTTTGCCTGAAAAGGGGATGAATTTTAAGCTGAAAATGAAACTAAATTCAGTCTTGAGGTTCACTGCTGTTTCCTCTTCTTAATTTTTTTTTTTCAATATCACTTGAGGAAGGGAGAAGATCAACTGGGCGATCTCCATTGAAGCTGCGGAGATTTGCTGGAGCATACGGGCTTGAGTCAAACGGCTGAGCTGGGGGTGTATGCTCGTGTGCAGGGACTTGGGGGCTATGGAGTGTGGGCTACTGCTGGTTCTTGGGAGGCACAAGGGAGGTCATGGGGATGGAGGCCATTTCCAATTCATCTGGACTTCCATCCTTGGGAAACTGCAATTCCCACAGATCAAGCTATGTCTTCTTTTAATTAGGGGTGGGATTGGGGGTCTTCAATAACAAAGAGAAACATCTTCAGGAGAAGCAGGCAGCTGGGGTTCAATGTGTTCAGCTTTGGCTTCTTTCACTTTCCTTCCTGGAATAAACACTGGCACTGCAGCACATGGCAAGGGCCCCCTGGAGGACAAGAGGAGGAACTGACTCACCTGGGGAAAGGCACCTGAACACCAGGGAACCCTGGGAGATGTAGTTTGACAGGACTTCCGCCTTCTTTGCCCAAAAGTGCCAGAAACAGAGAGGCAGCTTGGTGAATTGGTTAGAGCTCTGGACTTAGGATTAGTTTGACCCCACGCCGACATTCGTGGTCCAGTGCGATGGAATCCTGGGAGTTGTCGTTTAGTTTGCAAAGCATTTCACTTTCTCAGCATTCTTTGACACAGAAGGCTGCAGACCTTGCAAAACTGCAATTCCCAGAATTCCATAGCATTGAGCCATGACATTTGCAGAGTAGATACACCCTTAAGAGAGAGAAATGTATTTTGTTTGTAAGGACTAAAGGTTCATCTTCTACAATGTAGAATTAATGCAGTTTGACACCACTTTGATTGCCACGGTTCAATGCTATGGAATCCAGAGATTGCTAATGTGGAGTGGCACCAGAACATTTTGATACTGTAGGTATTCTAAAATATCACCACAGTTTTTAGACTATTATTATTATTATTATTATTATTATTATTTCTACCCGGCTTTATCCGTCTAAAAAAAACTGCATTCATTTTACAGTGTAGATGCATTCTTCAAATCCTTGAATGATTATTGACAGTGCCGGCTAATGTCACCCTGCTTACATGTTTTCCTAGGAAGTTACTTTGGAAGAGTCTTTAGTAACAGTCACAAGACCAACTCCCTGGAAGTAAACAATTCATAAAATAGTTGCATTTAAGTGTTACATTTTTACATTACAGCTATTGAAAGTAATGTATGTTTGTTAACATAGTCACTTGAGCTGCAGCATGCGCTGGAGCTTGACCCGTGCCATCTTTCTTCTGCATTATTTGACAGTATGATACAATAAAAGGCCACCCCGACTCTTCTATATATATCTCCATAAGTTAAAAGACTGTCTTTTACTTCAATAGGGAGTTAATTCTATAGCACAGATGCACTTTAAGACTCAGGCTCCATCTTCACCAACTCTCTCAATGAAACTACAACTCCCAGGATTCTACAACCTTGAGCCAAAGTCGTTCACATGGGCTCAAAGGGCATTTGTTCTATAATGGGGAGTCACCTTAAGACCAGAAAAGCCACATATTCATTGCTCTGTCCTTTTGGGGCATTTGCTCAAAGAGACTGGGATTAGCCGGCTCCTTGCATCCTGTGCGTTCTTCCCTGGGATGTCTAGTTTGGCTCTGAAAAGAAGAATCTGTAAACAATATTTGACCCTTTGGGTGGCCCCTCCTTCTCTGGACCCTTCCACCTGTCCCTTTCCTTCTTGGATTGTGGTCTCCAGAAAGGTACACAGGATGATCTCAGGTGAGAACAGAAACGGGACTGTGGCTCCCCTTCATCACATCACGAGAGTCCTGCTGATGCAGCCTAGACTCGCATTGGACTTTTTCGCCGCAGCTTCACACCTTAGACTCCTTTTCCATTTGTAGTAGACCACTAAGACCAGGGTTCGCTACTATCTACACTTTTGCATTTCCACAAGGAGAAGATTCCCCCCAGCGAAACATTATAAAACACACGCACAAACAGTTCTTCTTAACGATACTTAACAAACTTTATTGGCACAGCCATGTCATCCTGGTCATAACATGATCTCAACATGACACAGTTTAATAACACACACACATTTGCACCAACTACAATCCCTTCCACACTGTCCCATATCCCAGGATCCTATACCAAATAATCTGTTTATCCCAGATTATCTGGGAGTACAGGCTCATATAATCCTGTTTAAAGCAGATAATCTGGGATCAGATCCTGGGGAATAGGGCAGTGTGGATCCATTTTACATGATAGCATTGTTGTCTTCTCTCACTTCTTCCTTTTAGGCCCCACCTACACTGCCATATAATCCATTATGAACTGCATTTAATCCAAATTCTAAAACTGGAATATACGACAGTGCAAATGAGGCCTTTGGCTCCATCTAAACTGTACATTGCATGCATTTTGAACTGGATTATATGTTCAGTACAGACATATATGGATGAGTCTACACTCACCCTACAATGCAGATCAACCTGCATGGAAGGGTCAGTGTGGATGGGGCCTGAGTTGTAAGTCCTGGGCAGTTGAGGTCTCCTTCCCCAAAGGAATCCAAGGAAAGTGCCACATTCAAAAGAAACGGATACATTTATTCTAAGCAAACATCTTTTAACACAATAGAGCAGACATTATAGAAATGGTTACAGAAAGTAAAAAAAAACAGACTATAGAATAATATTAAGTCACAATTGATGTCAGGGTTGCCCAACATGACAACCCTAGTTACAAAGCCTATACAACACAGACCATATGCCATGGCTCCATCTAAACTGTCATATAATCCAGTTTGAACCGCAGGTAATATGTGTTCAGAAACTGGATTCTATGCCAGGGTCAGTGGGACCTAGAACCTTATCTACATTATCATTTCATGTAGTATGAACTCAGGCTGGATCTGCACTGCCCCATATGCCAGTTTCTGGTCCCAGTTTCTGGTCTGCTTCTCCCAGGTTATCTGGCAGTGTAGACTCATATAATCCAGTTTAAAGCAGATAATCTGGGATGAGATTTTGGGATATATAGGGCAGTGTAGATCCAGCCTACATGGGAACTCCTCTAATTTCCTCCTCTTAGGACCCATCTAGGGTCCTTCTACACTTCCCTATAATCCAGAATATCAAGGAAGATATTCCACATTATCTGTTTTGAAATGGATTATCTGAATCAATCAACACTGCAAAATAATCCAGTTGAAAGCAGAGAACCTGGATTTTATAAAGCTGTGTAGAAGGGGGCCTACACTGTCATATAATCCAGGTTGAATCATAGTTAACATGCATTCTGAAAATGGATGATGTGGCAGTGTAGATGGGGCCTATAGCCTTATCTACACTGTCATTTCATGCAGGTAGAACTGTATAATATTGTCAGTGCAGACTCAGGCTGGATCTACCCTGCCCTACGTAGCAGGATGTGATCCCAGATTATCATTTTTTAACAAAGATTATCTGGCAGTGCAGATTCATATAATCCAGTTCAAAGCAGATAATCTGGGATCAGATCCTGGGGGAGAGGAAAATCTAGATCCAGCTCATATGCCGTTCAACCTGCATGGAAGGGTCAGTGTGGATGGGCCTGAGTTGCAGGTCCTGGGCAGTTTGGGTCTCCCTCCCAAAAGGAATCTAAGGAAAGTGCCAGATTAAAAAGAAAAGAGTACATTTATTCTAGCCAGACATTTAAGGATACAATATTAGTCTACACAAATCCATAAGATAAAACTACAATACGCAGACTAGGGGGCCTCTCTCACTGCGCTGTCCAAGGGCGTCTCTTCTCCAGCGGCTAGGCTGTGAGTCCTGGGATTTGCAGAGGAGGGAGGGGGGCCTTGGAGACCCTCCTCTGCCAGAGAGGCCTGGGCCTCCCTCCCCTGCAAGCCCCGGATCCACAGGAGGCAGCCAGAGCAGCCAAAGGGGAAGAGCAGCGCTTCCACAGGGCAGGGGGATCCTCTCCTACACAAGAAAGACAATCATATTACATGGTAAATAACAACAAACATACACTTTAAACTTTTACAAGAAAGCGAAATATCCAAACACAGTTATCGAAGTCCTGTCTTCTCTCTTCTTGTTCTTACAGGCGCCAGTCAGGGTCCCTCAAAGTCAAGCATCCCTCGATGGTTAGAGTCCCTCGATGGCCAGGGTCCTTCGCTGATCAGGGTCCCTCAATGTCAAGCGTCCCACGATGGTCAGAGTCCCTCGCTGATCAGGGTCCCTTGATGTTCATGTCCCTCGATGGGTCACTGTCCCTTGGCGTCCTCCGTCTGGAAAGGCCCTGCAAGAACCACAAGCGGCGTCAGTGGGGAGTGCTTCCCCTCCTCTTCCTGCTTCTCCTCCATGGCCAACACCAGCCAGGCCTCCTTCCACGTGAGTCCAGGTGAAGCGGGGTGGGTGGGGGGCCCAAGGTGAACCCAAGGGGCATCAAGGCCCATCGGGAGACATAGCTCCAGAAGAGGGGGGATGGCCTCCTGCTTGACGGGTTTGTCCAGGAAAGTCACAGCCACTAATTGGCCAGCCTTCCTCAGGGGCTACACTGGAAAATACAAATACAATTCCAATGCAGCCCTTGGGGAAAGCTGGCCCATCAGTGGCTGTCACTTGCCTGGACAAACCTGTGAGCAAGGACAACCCCGAAGTAGTCACTCAAAGTCTAAAGCAGTGTTTCTCAGGGCGGTTCCACACAGCAGTTTAACCCAGTAACAATGACATTTTAAAAACGCGAATGTTCCCCTGTTCTAGACCACCACCACCCCCAAAAAGTGTGTGCTTTCCTGGAGGAGAGGGTCCACATGCCCTGCCAGGATTTCCCGCAGGAAACCAGGACAAAGAAAAAAAACTTTAAATATCCCTTTAAAAGGAAAATAACTCACCCTGCCACCATTTACCCTTCTCTGGAGTTCTGGGTCATGCCAATGGTGCACCGGGGGGGGGGGGGGCAGGACAGGAGCAATTTTCCTCCTCCTCCCTTCATGCATCATTGGTACAACCCAGGAGAACTCCAGAGAAATGGGGAGCAGATTTTTTTTCCTTTTAGAAAGGCAGTTTTAAGAGCTTTGGGGAAGGGGTGTCTTACATTTCTGGGGCTCCAGGAGCCCAAGAAATCCAAGGTAGATTGTATACAGGGGAACTGGAAGTCGCGCGGCGCAATCTCCGGTCCCATCTACACAGCTCCCTCACCGGGAAAGACACAGGTCTTTTGAAAGACCCATGTCTTTCCAGCAGTTAAATTACCTTGAACAAAGCAGAGTTCTCCTGCTTTGTGACGAATGCATTCGCGTTTACGTGGGCCGTCATCTGGACGCCTCTCAGAAAAACGCAGGAGGGCGCACGTTTTGTGTCCTATCTGGATAGCCCTTCAAATTGTGCTTCTCAACGTGTGTTGGAAGTCAGTCCAACACACGTTCCAACATGTGTTGGAAGTTTGCTGAAATCCCAGTCAGCTTGCTAGCGATTAGGATGATATGAGTCAAAGCCCAAGAGTGCTTCCAGAGAGCTCTTTATCCCAGGAGCATCTGCGATTAAAATACGTGGATGCTCCTGGGGGCCTGTCTACACCCATCCCTGAAAGCGCATGCTTTCTGGGGTGGGTGTCCAGGTGTTCTTCCGGGACTGGCCCGGCAGAACATCTGCAGACCCTAGCCTCCTACATAAACCAGTAGTGGGTTTATCCTACAGCTTCCAAGAGGCACAAAATAAATCCACTAACTAATTAATTTTCCACACACCAAGGTTTCCCTGGCTTGTGGCAAATTAATTGAGGGTTGACCAGAATGTCATCTGGACAGCTTCCCCCTTTTTTGCAGAAGTTTCTACAATAAAGGGCCTGTCTGGAGGCAAGGTTGCCTCTGAAGACCTGATGCAGTCACCCCATATGTTACCTGTGGCTGGATGTGTGTTGCTAAATAATGCAGTCTGAACTTCTAGATATTCCCCAGGAAAGGAGGGGGCTGTGACCCTGTGACCCATGACTTGACCTTTGCCCTCTTGACCCTTCTGATTGGGTGGGGAGAGGGGGCATTGGGGTGTTTGGGGGGAGGGGCTCAGGAGGAGGGAGGCCTGGCTGTGCCTGGAGGGAAGGGGGAGGAGGGGCGGCACCCATGGGTTGGGCAAGGGGAGGGAAGTGCCCTTGTGGGGATGCCACCTTGGAGGGAGGGAGAAAGCAGTAGTGGCATCCCAGGCCGAGGGGGAGGGGTCAGGGTGGGGGAGTCTAGAGCTCAAAGGAGGCGGAGCCCAGCCCAAGGGTTGGAATGAAGACCCAGGGAGCAGGTGGTGGCCCCTCCCCTCCAGGTCCCCCAATCCCCCACAGAACAGAACAGAGCTCAACAGAGGGGCCTGAGGGGGCCCAAGCAGTCTTCCTTTTCTGTTCTGCTCCAAGGGCCTCTGGTGGCAATGGGGCCCAGAGTGGGGGCAGTCCTTCTGCAAAGGGGCGGGGATTCCCTGGGCCAGGGCAGGGCAGACTCCCGCCTCCTTAACGCTACTTCCCTTTGGCGCTGCGGCAGAGCTGGAGCGTAGCGGAGGTCTTCCTGTAACACACGGGGAGATCGTGATGTTCCTGCAAAGGACAGAGAAAGGAGGACTGGTTGAAGGAGACTCCTTTCTTCCTTCCTCAATTCCTCCCTCCTTCTCTCCTTCCTCCCTTCCTTGCTTACCTGTCCATCAGGCGGGTGGGCCCTTGGTGTACTCTGGGGGGTACCTTTCTCGCCCGCAGCCTGCCACCAAGCGCCGAAAAGCAGCTCGCAACCCGTGTCGGGAGTGGAGGGCGGAGGCTCTGGCGAGGATGGCCTTGGTCTGCCAGCCAACTCTCCTGACTTCAGGGTCATGGTCGGCGAGGAGATCGGTCAGCCCTGGAAGGAAGGGAGGAAGGTCAGCAGGAGAGGGACGGCGCACAGACTCCCCAGGACCCTCTCTTCCAAGGCCCAGTCCCTCTCAGACCCACTTACAGGCCTCGTAGGTGCAGGTGTTCCTCTCAGTGCAGATGTTGCTGTTCTTGTGAAGCACGTGACCTGGAGAGAAGGAAGGCAGCAGAGAAGAGAGGGATCATCTCCCTGAGCAAAGACCATTCTGGAGCTCCCTGAACCCAATGCTACACCCAAGGGAGAGGGATGCCCCAGAGAAGGCCGGGGAGGGGGCTTTGCAGGCAGAAGGAAGGGAGAGAAGGGGAGGAAGAGGACCCTGGTCTTTGCTCTCCCCCCCCCCCCCCCAAATAAGGCTCTGGGTTCCCAGAATGAGCTCGAAGGGCCATTCTGCATTGGCCCAGGGTGGAGGGAGAGGGGTCCTCTGGGGAAGAGGGCACTCCCGCTGCCCCAGAGAGTGAGCTGGAAGCCATGAATAGGAACAAAGGGGCTAGGCTCCCCTCCCCCCGATCTCTTACCGAGCAACATGGCCGCTGCCTTCTTTGCTGAGGGAAGCTTGCTCTTGAAAAAAGGCAGGCAGCCATACACCTGCTCCTCCAACTCACTCCTGGAGCCGCAGTGATGGATCTGGAGGAGAGAGAGAGATGAGAGATGAGGTCAAAAAAGGGGTTCCTTATGCCTGCCGGGCATAAGGCCCCCTTGACTCCCAGGCTTCAGGACGGGCACTGACCAGGCGCTTGGAGATTTTGTGGAGCAGCTCCTGCAGGCTGAAGGTGTCTCCCGCCAGAACGCTGTCCTTCAGGTGCCATCGCAGGACCTCCGCCGCCTCCCTGAGGGTCTCCCTCGCAGTCTTCAAAGAGGAGAAGGAGGAAGAGGGAAGGAGTCAGGCTCACTTGGAGGGCAAGTGACCCCTTCCTCCCTCACTTGACCCCTGTCCTGACCCCTGTCCTTGAGAGGCTAGCGTTGGGCCTCCCCTCCCACCTTGGCCACCTCCTTGTCCTCATCCTCCACGTGAACCAGCACCGTAAGGAGGTCGTGGATGGTCTTGCGCTCCTGATGTTGATGTTCCGGGCGCCAGAGAAGCTGCTGAAAGCATTCCAGGGCTGCCTTCCTGATCTTGGCCGCCTCCTGAAAAAACAAAGGAAAAGGAGACTTTCTTTCTCCCCCTTTCTTTGTGTGAAGCCCCTTCTCAGGGCTTGGCGAAAGGGGTAAGTCTACACCCTCCCCAAAAAGGACCAGGGGCCAAGACTCACGTGGTGGAAGAGAGGGCGGCATCCGGCAGCCAGGTGAGCCTTCGCAGGGCCCTGGTCTTCCTTGTGCAGCAGGGCCCCCAGCTGGCCAGCCAGGCCCAGGAACTCCAGCACAACGTTGATGTGGGGGGATTGCAGCCCCCCAAGGACCCCGTCCAGGAGCTCCTGGAGCCTCATGGTCTGCAAAGAGAGAGAAAGGAAGGCCATGCCTAAGAGGTCCCCTGCAGAGAACGCGTAGACACAGTCCTCCCCCCTGGATGGGGAAGGGACCTCCCAGGACCTTCTTCCAACAACTGCAAGAGCAAGGCCTGCTGGATCTAGACTCAGCTGGCCTTCTGTGTGGTGTGTGGAGCCGGGGCTATGCCTGACTTACCTCCCTGTATGTCTTGCACAGAAGGAGAAGGCCCTGCCTGCTCTGATGTTGTACGGCCAGGCTGTGATGTTGGAGCCAGGCCGTCAGCAGTGCCCAGGTCTTCTCCGGGGAGTGTGGGCGCTGGCCAGTGTGCAGCAGCTGAAAGAGAAGAGGAGAAGTGTGAAGAGCTGGAGCCAGGAAGGGAAGCACTGCCTCTCCCCTCCTCGACTCTCCCGCCCTATCCTAAGACCCCCTTCCAGCCCAAAACCCAGGCTGACTAACCCTCCTCACCTGGATATAGAAGGCCACCACTCCGGCCGAATGCTCCAGCGGCGCTTCTGTTTCCCAAGTGGAATACAGGTGCTGGAGCAGGGAGGAGGAGGACTTGAGGAAGCGCCTGGAAGACAAAAGGGACCCCGTGAGGGAAGGCAGCCAGAGAGACCAGGCTGTGCCTTCTCCCCGAACCTCCTCCGGCCCTTGGCTCCTTACCGCAACAGGAGGGCCATTCCCTCAGGGCAGATGCTGAGGTCTTCTAGCATCTCTTTGGAGGTCTTCTTGAAAGACACCCGGGCCACCCTCTTCAGCAGCACGATGATTATCTTTGCCAGTTCTCTGCAGGAAAATGAAAGAAAAAAGTTTACTTCCCAGTGGAGGGTTTGAGTCCCCCATCTGGCCCCCCAAAAGGCCTGGGAGCCCCACTGAGCCTCCCCCCTCCTTACTCTGGAGGAACGTAGATGCTGCTCTGGTCCCTGCTGGGCGCCTCCAACCCAGGCCTTGTGACCTCGATGTAGTTGGTCACCAAGGCGAGCAGAAGCTCCAGGAACCACCCCTGCAGGCGACTGCTGTCCTTGATGTATGTCACGATCTTCCCGATGGCCCGCGTCGCTCTTGCCTGCGGAGAGAAAGAAGGAGGGTTAAATGCCAGGAGGGCTCCTGCTGAAGGCCAGGAAAGAGGGCCCCCTCTCCTTCCCAAGCCCCCCAAAGACAGGGTGCGGGACGGGATGTCCTTACTGTGGCCGCATCCAAAGTGGGGCTCCCCTGTTCCTTGCCCTCCTCGGCCAGCCAAGGGCCCTCCTTCACCTTGGCCAGGAACAGGTCGAGCGCCGCCTCCGCGGAGCAGTAAGGTGAATTGAGAACGGCACACATCAATTCACCACACTCCCTGTGAATGAAGAGAGGGAAGAGGGAACCAGGGTCAGGGTCAGGCTTGTCTCCAACCCCATGGGGACAGGGGAGTGGCACCCCCAGGCCCAGCTCTCTTACCTCCCATTGGACTCCAGATAGTGGTCCGTGGCCATCTTGAGATGTTTGCGGGCCACGTAATCCACAGCCGGCATAGCCTCTGCAGAGGAGGGACTGCAGAGCAGCTGGCACAGACGGTGAAGGTGTTCTTGCGCCTGTAAGGAAAGAAAGAAGGGAAGCAGTGGCACTCGGGAAACATGGAAAGTCTCCTGGGTCAAAAATGGAGGGAGGGGAATGTGTAGATGTGTAGGATGCCTGTTGGAAGGAATGGGGCATTGGGGTCCCAACATACCTTTCTTGTGGCTAAAGAGCAGCCTACCAGAACATCTCTAGGACACACCTGCCACCTGGAAGGTCGATGCAGGAGGCCCCTCTCTGCGTCCTGAGGAAGGCATTGGGCGATGCCTCCTCGGTGGTGGTCCCAGGCCTTGTGGGGGGAACTCTGGGCCTTACCTGCTCTAGGTCCATGGAGGACCATCTCCGAGGCTTCAGTGCCAGATCTTCCCCTTCCTCGTGGCCCAGGGAGCTGGAAGAGAGGCATAAGGAGGCATAAGGAGGTGAGGCCTGGTAGGCCAGGGACTGAGGACAAGGAGCGGTGCAATGGTCATCCTTCCTGGCAAAGAGCAACACACCTGCTTGAACTGGGGAGAGGGTCCCACACCTCATCCTCCAGGCTGGGGACATCCAGAAGTGTTGCCTCTTCGGGGTCCTGTAAAAGACAATAGATAGAGAAGTGAAATAGAGGCAAAGGGGAAGGAATGGGAAGACAGCTCAGGGGAGGAAGGCTAGAGTAGGAGGAGGAAGCTTAAAGGAGGGACAAGGAGAGGAAAAGAGGAGGGGGATGCAGAGGAAGGAACCCCCCTTTTTTCTGCTCCCTTCCCTTCCTTACCCTTGATGTCTTCTCAGGGGGCTCATCGACACTGCAAGGAGAGAGAGAGAACAAGGTAAGATCAGAAGGCATCCTCTCCTCTCCCCCCCCCCCCAAACCCCCTAGAATAAGGTTGCAGGCTCAAGCCCCCTTGGCCTCAATTGAAGGAGGGAAGGAGGGAGGGAGGGAGGGAGGGGATCTCTGACTGCGATGTGGCCCTGAACCTGGAAGGGATGTACCTCTCATTCTCGAGGTCCTGGGCCGCCCCCTCCTGCACGAACAGTTCCGAAGGAACACCAACTTCTTTGGAGCCCTGTTGAGGGGGAAGAAGAGGGAAGTGAGGGCTGTGCTCTTTGACAAGCCCCCCCCCCCTCTTTCTCCCAGAGAGAATTGGACTGAAACCCCCAGCCTTCCTCCCCAGTGACACACTGCCTGGGATTGTTTGGACTTGCACTCCAACAACAGTTGAGCACTGTAGGAGGCCTCTTCAGCAAAGGGCCACCTAGAACTCAAGGGGTCTTGGGATGGCCCTGAGCCCGAATCCATTTCCCAAAGGACGAAGAGAGGCAATCTCCCCCCTTTCCAGCCTCTTTTTTTCACTCACCAACTCCCTGGATAGTTCTTTCTGTGGAGGAGTTGGGATTCTCTCCGATATGAAGCTGCTAGAAAGGCAAGGGGCAGAAGAGGAACTCAGCTTCTCCCTTCTATTCCCCCCAAGAGAGGCAAGCCCCATCCCAAGGATCTTGCCAGCCCATGGGAGTAAGGCAACATCCTGGGAGGGCCCCCTCCAGATATCCGGGCCCCAACCCCCCAGACCCCTGCATGCCCTCTCCCCAAGAACATGGACAGGAGGTACCTCTCTGAAGTCTCGCAGATGGCCACCAGGCTGCTAGACTCCAAGGGGAGGTCCTCTCTCCCCAGAAACTGCAGAGAAAGGAAGGGGGTCTCAAGACTTTACTGAAGAAGGGCTTTTCCTTCTGCCACAATCTTTCTGCTGGGATTTGCAGTCAAACAACTCCTGAGGGCTCCAGGATTCCCACCCCTCTTCAGAGAAGGCCCACCTGGGGACCACAACGGAATAGCCCTATGTTCTTAACAGCAATGCATCAGGGCCATTACTCGACATCTTCAGTATTTCTCTTGGTTCTATAGGAAGCTGCTAGTTAGTAGAAAGCAGGAATCTTTCTCAGTCTTATTTGCAGATACCTCTGATTAAGATTGGGACTTAATACTGTATGTAGGAGCATGATGTCCCATATTCATATCCCAGACAAGCCCTGTACATTTTGGCCAGTGTGCTACAGTGGTCTGAATTCTCAGGACTGGGACAAAATAGATAATCTCACTTACAGAAAAATGGAGAAAAACATGGTTGTCCACACCAACAGACAAAAACAAAAATTCCACAAACGCCAAAAGCAACACCCGAAACCAGAAGTGGATACATCGCGGACCATCATCAACCTGACAGACAGACAATTCTCTGAAGACCAAGTATCCATACTAGCGAAAGATGGAAATTTTGCTGTAACTGCCACCAGTATCCCAGTAAAAAACATTATTGCCAATGTCGAATCAGCAATTTATCGCCTCCCTGAGGAAGAAGCAAGAGGGGAAACAGCAAGGATCCTGAAAAAGGCAGAACTTCCCTCCAGTAACATAACAAGGGAGGAAAGACAAGCCATCAGAGACCTCAACTCAGATCCTGATAACATCATTCTCCCAGTAGACAAGGGGAATGCTATACAGAACAATACAAGGAGAAGATCAGAAAACTCTTGGATCCTATTATATACAGAAAACTTAAACAAGACCCAACTTCCAAAATAACCAGAAAAATCAACATAGAATCAAAGAATCAAAGAGTTAGAAGAGACCCCATGGGCCATCCAGTCCAAGCCCCTGCCAAGAAGCAGGAATATTGCATTCAAATCACCCCTGACAGATGGCCATCCAGCCTCTGCTTAAAAGCTTCCAACTCCTCAATAAACTTCGGCATACGACAACGGCTATGTAAATCGGAAGCCCTTCCACCTAGGCTTTATGGACCCCCAAAGATCCACGAGGACTCCACCCCACTCAGACCCATCGTGAGTGCCATTGGATCCCCCACATACAACTTAGCAAAACTTCTTGTAGCACAGTTACAAAGCCATATTGGGCTCACTACACTCTACATCAAGGACTCAGCCCACTTCATAGAAAAAATCAGCAATCTCAAGCTAAATACCAACGATAAACTGATCAGCTTTGATGTGGTGTCTCTATTTACCATGGTCCTGGTAGCAGACACCATGGCACCAATCAACCAGAAGTTCCCAGAAGACATCACAGCTCTGTTTCACCATTGCCTCACCACCAGCTACTTTCAGTGGGACAATGAATTCTACGAACATAAAGATGGAGTAGCTATGGGGAGCCCCCTCAACCCGGTCATAGCTAATTTCTACATGGAACACTTTGAAAAACAAGCCCTGGAAACAGCAACAAAAAAGCCCACGATATGGTTCAGATATGTGGATGACACTTTCACGATTTGGAGCCATAGAGAAGAAGAACTAAACAGGTTCCTGGACCGTCTTAACAGCATCCACCCAAACATCAAATTCACCATGGAAAAAGAAAATGAAGAAAAACTGCCTTTTCTAGATGTCCTAGTCATCCGCAAACCAGATCAACAATTGGGTCACACCGTTTACAGAAACCCCCCACACAGAGAGATCGATATCTACATAAAAACTCCAACCATCACCCCAGTAAAAAAAGAAGCACCATTAAAGCCTTGGCAGAATGTGCGAACCCCACCTCCTCCAAGATGAACTGAACCACCTCAACTGGGCTCTACAGGCCAATGGATACTACACCTCAGACATCAGAAGAGCTGCAAGCCCGAGAACAAGCCACGAGAGTAAAGACAAAGATTCACCCAGAGGAAAAGTGTTCTTGCAATACATCAAGGGAACTACTGACCGCATTGGGAAGCTGATGAGGAAACACAATATACAAACTATCTACAGACCGACCAAGAAAATCCAACAAATGCTACGTTCGGCAATGGACAAAAGGGATCCTCTAACTTCTGCAGGAGTCTATCGTACACCATGCAGCTGTGGACAAGTCTACATAGGGACCACCAAACGCAGCATTGCCCGGACACGAATCAGGGAACATGAAAGGCACTGCAGACTACTTCAACCAGAGAAGTCAGCCATAGCAGAGCACCTGATGAACCAACCTGGACACAGCATATTATTTGAGAACACAGAAATGCTGGACCACTCTAACTAACATCATGTCAGACTACTCAGAGAAGCCATTGAAATCCTCAAGCATGTGGACAATTTCAACAGAAAGGAGGAAATCATGAAAATGGACAAAATCTGGCTACGTGTATTAAAAAACTAAAATTACAACAGCAAAAAACAGAGAGGAAACAATCAAGGACATCTAATCACCTCTCAACAAAACATTCTCCCAGGCACTGCCAGGCCATCAAATGCTAATCAAGGTTGTCAGTTGAAACATTCACACCTAGCTTCAACAGACAAGAGTTCTTTGTCCCACCCTGGTCATTCCACAGATATATAAACCCATTTTCCTAGTTCCAACAGACCCCATTACCTCTGAGGATGCTTGCCATAGATGCAGGCGAAACTTCAGGAGATAATGCCTCTAGAACATGACCATATAGCCCAAAAAAAAAACCCTACAACAACCCAGAATAGCCCTACTTTCTTGGATACCGACCACTGCCTTGGCCCAGCTTCTGTGAGAGACAAGGAGCGAACGAGATGGAGGAACCCAAGGGGAAATAGTGGCCATCTTCTATTACCAAGTCAGAAAAGAAGCACAATTAAAGCCCTGGCAGAGCATGCAAAAAGAATCTGCAAACCCCACCTCCTCCAAGGTGAATTGAACCATCTAAACTGGGCTCAACGGGCCTATGGCTACTTCACCACTGACATCAGAAGAGCTGCAAGACCGAGAACGAGCCGCAAGAGTAAAGACAAAGATCCATCCAGAGGAAACGTGTTCTTACCATACATCAAGGGAACCACAGACCACAGAGAGAGAAGCTGATGAACACAACCTACAAACTCTCTATAGACCCACTAAGAAAATCCAACAAAGGCTACGTTCAGCAAAGGATAAGAGAGATCCTCTCACCTCTGCAGGAGCTGCCGTATACCATGCAGCTGTGGACAAGTCTACACAAATCAAGGAACATGAAAGGCACTGCAGACTAATTCAACCCAAGACTTCAGCAGAGCACCTGATGAACCAACCTGGACACAGCATATTATTTGAGAACACAGAAATGCTGGACCACTCTCACAACCACCATGTCAGACTACACAGAGAAGCCATTGAAATCCCCAACCATGTGGGCAATTTCAACAGAAAGGAGGGAACCATGAAAATGAACAAAACCTGGCTACCAGTATTTAAAAAACTGTAAAATCAGGACAGTAAGTAAAAAACAACACTCAAAAGACAGGGGAATTCCAGACTGGAAACAATCAGGGCCAGCTAAGCACATCCAACAAAAGATTCCCCCTGGCAGGAAACAGCCAAGCCTTGAGCTGCAAGGTTATTCAATGCTAATCGAGGTGATCATTTTCAACATTCACGCTTGCCTCAAACAGACAGGAAACAATCAGGGCCAGCTAAGCACCTCCCAACAAAGGATTCCCCGAGGATGCTTGCCACAGATGTGGGCAAAATGTCAGGAGAGAATGCTTCTGGAACATGGCCATACAGTCCAGAAAATTCAAAGCAACCTACTAGACACAGGGTTATTCCAGGTGAAGAGGTCTGACCAAAGCAGAAGGGAGTGGGACTAGGACGTCCCTCCATCTCAGGGGTCCACAAACTTTTTAAACAGAGGGCCAGGTCATAGTCCCTTAAACTGTTGGAGGGCCAGATTATAATTTGAAAAAAAAAATGAATGAATTCCTATGCACACTGCACATATCTTATTTGTAATGTAAAAAAAACACTTTAAAACAATACAATAATTAAAATGAGGAACAATGTTAACTAATATAAACTTATTAGTATTTCAATGGGAAATGTGGGCCTGATTTTGGCTGATGAGATAGGATTATTGTTGTTGTTATGTGCTTTCAAGTCGTTTCAGACTTAGGTTGACCCTGAGCGAGGGCCTGGTAAATGACCTTGGAGGCCCGCATCCAGCCCCGGGGCCTTAGTTTGAGAAGCCCTGCTCCATCTCAACACTGGGCTTCCATTGATGCAGCCTAGAACAGCCTGGACTTGGAAAGCTGCTGCAATATCCTCTTGACTCATGTTCAGTTTGCGGTCCATTAAGACAACTAATTCTGTTTCATATGGAGTGTTGTCAAGTCAGAGGTCTCCCATCCCATATCTAGGCATTTCATCTTTATTGCCCAAGTCTGGTACCCTATAATTCTCCCTGTTGAAATCCATTTTGTTAATATTGGCCCACCTTTTGAATCTCTTATGTTCCTTTTGGTCCCCTTTTCATGTGATTTCTTTTAATTTCATGAATCCGCCATGTAATCATTTATTTATTTATCTATCTATTTATTTAATATATTTCTACCCACCGTTTTTCCGCAAGCGGACCCAAGGCGGCTTACAGCATATAAAACATACAATACAGAAGTCAAAACATAGTTAAAATCAAATAGAATCCTAGAGTTGGAAGAGACCTCGTGGGCCATCCAGTCCAACCCCCTTCCAAGAAGCAGGACAATCACGTTCAAAGCACCTCCAACAGATGGCCATCCAGCCTCTGTTTAAAAGCCTCCAAAGAAGGAGCCTCCACCACACTCTGGGGCAGAGAGTTCCACTGATGAACGGTTCTCAGTTAGGAAGCTCTTCCTAATGTTCAGGTGGAATCTCCTTTCTTGTAGTTTGAAGCCATTGTTCCACATCCTAGTCTCCAGGGCAGCAGAAAACAAGTTCGCTCCCTCCTCCCTGTGGCTTCCTCTCACGTATTTATATTTATACATGGCTATCATGTCTCCTCTCAGCCTTCAGGCTAAACATGCCCAGCTCTTAAAGCCACTCCTCATAGGGCTTGTTCTGCAGACCCTTGATCATTTTAGTCGCCCTCCTCTGGACACATTCCAGCTTGTCAATATCTCTCTTCAATTGTGGTGCCCAGAATTGGACACAATATTCCAGGTGTGGTCTAACCAAGGCAGAATAGAGGGGTGACATGACTTCCCTGGATCTAGACACTAGACTCCTATTGATGGAGGCCAAAATCTCATTGGCGCTTTTTTTTTGCCGCTGCATCACATTGTTGGTTTATGGACGCAAAGATCTTTTTCACACATACTGCTCTTGAGCCATGCGTCCCCCATTCCATATCTTTGCATTTCATTTCATTCAATCAATCAATCAATCCATCATATCCTACCCAAAGAAAGACTGTGCCTGTGGCGCCACCAACATCGGTTGAAAATCTGAACCACATATTACATAACTGTTGTTTGTATGAAAAAGAAAGGAAACAACATTTATGGCCTTTCATTTGTCATAAAACGAGCTGGGATGCAGCGGCCAAAACCACGTTTATACTAGCTGGTTATAACCCTGTTTTAACAACAAAAGTTGCCCTTTATTTGTATAAAGCATCTAAAAGGAGTATATTGATCAGATTAGTACACAGTGTAAGGGGGACGAGGACATTTGATGTATATACTTAAGATTAAGATATATTTGGTTACAAGTCGGCCACTTTTTCCCTCTGTACTTGTATATGTACATTTTTACTCAGACTAGATGTTTTGATGACTCGGCTGATAAATAAAATTCATTTTGTTTAGATAGGTAGATAGATAGATAGATAGATCACTTTAAAATGTTTAAAACACCTACAAAACCTATCTTGTTTGTAACTTGGGGACTGCTTGCATTTCTAAGAGGCTGCCTTCCTTACCTCAAATGGTGGCAGTACTTGGATGATGCATGTCCGGAGAGAGGGCTCCTCCGCGCGGGTTCCTTGTGGCTCCGAAGAACTGAAAGGGGCAAGAGAAGGCCACAAAGTATGAGAGACTGGAGCAGCCCACCCCATCCAGGGGTCCTGCAAGCCCCCCCCCCCCGTTCCCTCCCTCCAACAGGGGCTAGGCTGATGGTCCAGGAAGTCCATGGGGCACCATGAGGGCATCCCTCTTCTCCACTTCGAGGGACTCTAGCAAGGGATTGACCTTTGGAACTGGCTGCCACTGGGAGAGAGGGAAGGGGATGGAGAGTGCTAGCAACCGGGGTCTGCATGCAGACTGAGTGGCAGGAGCTTGGGGGGGATTTGCATGTGGCTGGTGACTGGCTGGCCCTTTCCACACTCACAATCAGCTCACCCAATGAGCGCCTATATGCAAATTTCCACTCTGCAAAGAAACCACTCCATTCCAAGGGCCCCTCCTGCTATCTCCTCCACCAGCCAATCAGCACCCACATGCCAATTCCCTCTCCCCTCACAACCCACTCGTGCAACCCAATCTGCATGCACACCCCTCCCTCCCTCAGGCCCCTCCCTCCTGCCCCTCCCACAGCTAAGCCCCACCCACAGGCTCTTAATTAATGCCTCGACTCACACTGGCTCCCAAACTGTTGCATGGAACTATAGGGGTTCCACAAAAAATCTTAAAATCATATTTGAAAGGGATTTTAAAATCAATCTACACACAACTCCATATTGGATTGTCTCTAATGAGAAGGAAGCGGAAAAGCAGATTATCTCCAAAACCTTTTTCTGCTTATGCTTCCACCAAACACGCTTTGGAAGTAGAATCCCACCCTTGATTTATGTCCTCAGCTGTCAGACATCAAGCCTTCTTTCAAAACTAAAACAATGATTTTAAATGTTTCTCTTCATGTCCAAACCTATTGACTTATACAGAAAACCCAGGCAATAGGAATACATAAACGGGGGAACTTTGTGGATTCTCAATGCTTGGTTTACAAAATACAGAAAGAGTTAGGGTTCTGCAGGAAATAAATATCTTCTAAGGGGTTCCATAAGGGCCCCCGGTAGCGCAGTGGGTTAAAGCACTGAGCTGCTGAGCTTGTTGATCGAAAGGTCGCAGGTTCGATTCCAGGGAGCGGCGTGAGCTTCCTCTGTCAGCCCTAGCTTCTGCCAACCTAGCAGTTTGAAAACATGCAAATGTGAGTAGATCAATAGGTACCGCTCCAGCGGGAAGGTAACGGCGCTCCATGCAGTCATGCCAGCCACATGACTTTGGAGGTGTCTACGGACAACGCTGGCTCTTCGGCTTAGAAATGGAGATGAGCACCACACCCCAGAGTCGGACACGACTGGACTTAATGTCAGGGGACTACCTTTATCCTTTAAGGGGTTCCATGACCAGAAAGGCTTGGGAATCACTGGCCCAAACTATAGGCCTCTCTCACATAAAACATTCTAAGATGCCATCAATAGTAAGACTCACACTGATTTCAGCATTGCCCAAAAGCTATAGATAATAAAGCATAACCATAAAATAAGCCCTATTATGATATTTCATGATCCTTGTAAATAAGAACTACCCCCATAATAAGTCCCAGTTAAGATCGTCAGCCAGATTGAGGCATTTACTGGTAATACATCCATTACAATACAAGACAGACGTGATGCATGCTAAAATATTAAATTTAATATATAATTAAATATTTATAAATAATAATATTGACATTATATTATGACAATGTAACAGAAGATGAAATGACTAGATTTGAATAAGTGTAGATTTTTGTGCATGAGAAAACAAGGCACCTCCTGCAAATAAGTCTAATGTGTCTTTTGGAGCAAAAATTGATATCAGACCCAGTCATCTTTCTGGGGAAATTCGGTACATACACAACTTAAACTCTGCTAGAAAAGCCCTCCCTCAATCCCCTGGGCCTTAACCATCGCAGACCAGTTTTTCTGTTCATATAAACATAGCTATTTCCGGTGGGACAATGAATTCTAGGAACAGAAAGATGGATTAGCCATGGGGAGACTTCCCATCCCGGTCATAGAAAAATTCTACATGGAACACTTTGAAAAAGAAGCCCTGGAAACAGATCCAAAAAGTTCAGATATATGAACTTTTGGAGCCATGGAGGAGAAGAACTAAACAAGTTCCTGGACAACCTCAACAGCATCCACAGAAACATCCAATTCACCATGGAAAAAGAAAATGAAGGAACACTGCCATTGAAATTTTGGCCTTTTAAATCTCATATAGTGAACTGATAGCATTATTAAATCTGCAAATCTCACCACCTCCAACGTGAACTGAACCACCTAAACTGGGCTCGACAGGCCAATCGCTACTCCACCACAGAGATCAGAAGAGCTACAAGACCAGCAACAAGCCACGCGAGTAAAGACCAAGATCCACCCAGGGGAAAAGTGATCTTGCCACATATCAAGGGAATCACTGGCCGCACAGGGAAGGTGATGAACAAACACAACCTACAAACTATCGACAGACCCACAAAGAAAATCCAACAAATGCTACATTCAGCAAAGGACAAGAGGGACCCTCTCACTTCTGCAGGAGTCTACCATATACTATGCAGCCGTGGGACCACCAAACGCAGCCTTGCCCAGGCATGAATCAAGGAACATGAAAGGCACTGCAGACTAATTCAACTAGAGAAGTCTGCCATAGAAGAGCCCCTGAGGAACCACCGAACTCTTCCAGTATTTCCTGTTGGTCATGGGAGTTCTGTGTTCCAAGTTTGGTTCAGTTCCATCACTGGCGGAGTTCAGAATTCTCTTTCATTTTAGGTGAACTATAATCCCAGCAACTACAACCCCCAAATGACAAAATCAGTCCCCCACAACCCCACTAGTATTCAGATTTGGGCGCATTGGGTAATTGTGCCAAATTTGGTCCGGTGAATGAAAATACATCCTGCACATCAGATATTTACATTACACTTCATAACAGCAGCAAAATTACAGTTATGAAGTAGCAACAAAAATAATTTTATGGTTGCGGGTCAATTAATAAACACCAAAGGAAGGTTGAGAACCACTACACTAGAGAATGAACCCACTTTAAATCCGGCCCCTCCCTAAATGACCAACCCCAGAATTCTGCAAGGAGCAGCAACAGGATTCAAAGTGGATTCATTCTCTAGTGTGATGAGGTCCCTGGACACAGCCTATTATTTGAGAACACAGAAATGCTAAACCACTCTAACAACCACCATTCAGACTACACAGAGAAGCCACTGAAATCTCCAAGCATGTGGACAATTTCAACAGAAAGGGGGAAACAGTGAAAAAGAACAAAATCTGGCTACCAGTATTGAAAAACACTAAAACCAGGACAGTAAATAAAGAAAATCATCAGGGCCAACTAACACCTCCCAACAAAGGATTTTCCTGGCAAGAAGCAGCCAGACTTTGAAGCTGCAAGGCCATTCAATGCTAATGCAGGTGGCCAATATCAACATTCAGATTTGCCACAAGCAGACAAGAGTTCTTTCTCCCACCCTGGACATTCCAGAGATATATAAACCTCACTTGCCTAGTTTCCAGCAGACCTCTCAACCTCTGAGGGTGCCTGCCATAAATGTGGGTGAAATGTCAGGAGAGAATGTTTCTGGGACATGGCCATACAGCCTGGAAAACTCACAGCAACCCAACGATTCGGGCCATGAAAGCCTTTGATAACATATTAAATAATAAACCTAACAAGAACTCCACTCATCCCCCCCCCTTTTGTTTGTTTCTCTTTTCGTTACTGTTCCATTACCTGGGCGGAGCCCCCAGTGGCGCAGTGAGTTAAAGCGCTGAGCTGCTGAATTTGCTGACCAAAAGGTCGCAGGTTTGAATCCTGGGAGCAGCGTGAGCTCCCACTGTTAGCACCAGCTTCTGCCAACCTAGCCGTTCGAAAACATGCAAATGTGAGTAGATCAGTAGGTACTGCTCTGGCGGGAAGGTAATGACCCTCCAAGCAGTCATGCCAGCCACATGACCTTGGAGGTGTCTACGGACAACATCGGCCCTTCGTCTTAGAAATGGGGATGAGCACCAATCCCCAGGGTCAGACATGACTGGACTTAATGTCAGGGCCGGGGAAAACCTTTACCTTTACCTCCATTACCCGGACAGAGGCCAAAAGAGGGCCTAGACAGAGAGGGATAGTCCATTTTAGGGGTTGGGGAGTTGAAGGAGGAAAACCATTTCCCCCGTTTTCACTGGTTATCACCCCTCCCACTTCCCATTTCATCAATGAGGGCTATTTCCATGATGGCGACATGGGGGGGGGGGGAATAACAGAAAAACAAGGGGAAATGCTTTTACTTCTTCAAATACCCCCCTCCCCATAGACTATCCTTCTCTGTCTAGTGTCCCCTTTTGGCTTCCGCCCAGAAAATGGAACAGAACCTTCCATTAGCCCAGAAAAACCTACAACAACCCAGAACCTTCTTTACTTATTGTTTGAAAAAAATGGAACTTGAAAATCTATATAAATAAAAATGTAATGTCCGTTTGTGGGATTAACATAACTCAAAAACCACTGGCCACATTGCCGCCAAATTTGACAAGACACCTACTCACCCAAGGAGTGACCATCACTCAAAAAAATCGATTTTGTCATTTGGGAGTTGTAGTTGCTGGCATTTATAGTTAACCTACAACCAAAGAGCATTCTGAACTCTACCAACAATGGAATTGAACCAAACTTGGCACACAGAACTCACATGACCAACAGAAAACACTAGAAGGGTTTGGTGGGCATTGACCTTGAGTTGGGGAGTTGTGGTTCACCTACATCCAGAGAGCACTGTGGACTCAAACTATGATGGATCTGGACCAAACTTGGCACAAATATTCCATTTGCTCAAACATGAACATAGACAGAGTTTGGGGAAAATAAACCTTGACATTTGGAAGTTTTAGTTACTGGGATGTATAGTTCACTTACAATGAAAGAGCATTCTGAACCCCACAAATGAGAGAATTGGGGCAAACTTCCCACAAAGAGCCCCCATGACCAACAGAAAATACTTAAGGTCACCCAGTCCAACTCCCTTCATCAGGGCAAGAAAACGTAATCAAATCCTCATGACAAAGAGCCATCCCCCTGTAGATATCGATATATATATATGATTCACACACACACACACACACACACGGAGAGAGAGAGAGAGAGAGAGAGAGAGAGATAGTATCATAGATTTGAAAGGGACCCCTAAAGGAGGACAATAATACGTTGAATGTTCATGAGTAGGCAAACCAGACAATCTCTATTATCAATACTCACAAAGAAACAGCAAGAAATACTGCTTACCCAAAGCAGAAAGAAATTATATATATTAGAAACCAACACTTTCTCATTACTTTCTTTTCCAGATCACCAGACTGGGCCACAGCAATGCGTGGCAGGGAACAGCTAGTCTATATAAATAAAAATGTAATCTTCGTTTGTGGGATTAACATAACTCAAAAACAACTGGACAAATTGACACCAAATTTGGACACAATACACCTATCCGGCCAACAAGTGACCATCACTCATAAAAACACTGAAAAACACAGTAGAAGAGACTTTAAAAGCCACCCCCCCCCCCAAAAAAAATGAATTACAATGCATGCACAAGACCAAATATATACACAAACACACATATATACACATCATTATTTATTTATTTACAATATTTATAGCCTGCCTTTCTCAGTTATACGGCAACTCAAGGCAGGTTACATATTGGCATAATTCGATGCCAGCCCTTCATAAAAGTGCAATTAAAAACAATCAACATGACAATATAAAACATATATAAAAACTATTAAAACATATAGGACGACTGACCACTGTAGTTTTATATTTAGTGTATTTTAAAGTTAATGTGTAATTTGTGATATATGATTTTTTAATGAATGTATATGTTTTTATGGCTGTAAACCGGGCTGAGTCCCTCAACGAGCTCGGTATACAAAACTGTGAAATAAATAAATAAATAAATATAATCATCAGTGTCATCCTGTTACAAACGTTATCCAGTAACATCGTCTGGCCATTCCGTGTTCATCATTCATAGTTCCATGTTATCTATTCCGCTGCATTCTCAAAAGCTTGCTCAAAGAACCAGTTCTTTTTTCCGGAAAGTCAGGAGGGAAGGGGCGATCTAATACCCCTGGGGAGGGGGTTTCCATATTTGGGGGGCCACTATTGAGAAGGCCCTATCCTCGTTTCCACCAATCGTGCTTGTGAGGCAGGCGGGGTCGAGAGCAGGGCTTCCCCAGATGATCTTACGCTCCTAGATGGTTCATAGGAGGAGATACGTTTGAATAGGTAAGCTGGGCCGGAATCATTTAGGGCATTATAGGCTAAAGCCAGCACTTTGAATTGTGCTCGGTAGAAAATTGGCAGCCAGTGGAGCTGACGCAACGGAGTGTACTCCCTGTGTACCGCTCCTGTTAGTAACCTGGCTACTGTCCGTTGGACCATTTGGAGCTTCCGAACGGTCTTCAAAGGAAACCCCATGTAGAGGACATTGCAGTAATCTATTCGGGATGTAACAAGAGCGTGGACTACCGTGGCCAAGTCAGACTTCATAAGGTACGGGCGCAGCTGGCGCACAAGTTTTAACTGTGCAAATTCTCCTCTGGTCACCGCCGAAACTTGGGGTTCCAAGCTCAGCGATGAGTCCAGGATCACACCCAAGCTGATAACCTGTGTCTGAAGGGGGAGTGTAACCCCATCCAACACAGGCTGGAACCCCTATTTGGCCTTTCCACTGACCAGGAGGACCTCTGTCTTGTCTGAATTTCAATTTCATTTTGTTCACCCTCATCCAGATCATCACAAATATATATACACACACAAAACACATATACACACTGGGCCACAGCAATGCGTGGCAGAGGATGGCTAGTGCTCAATACAAACTTATGGGAAAAAAGCCAAAATGCTAAATTTGGGAGCCAAAAATCTATTGCATAGTGATGACTATTATGTGCTGAAATACGTCTCCCAAGGGCTCCTCCCTCTGCCCTCCACCAGCCAATCACCTCCCACATGCAAATTCACTTAAACTCAGAGAACCCACTTACCACGATTTGCATATAACCCCTCTCTTTCAGGGACCCCTCCCTACTCCGGCCAATCACCTCCCACATGCAAATTCACTTAAACTCACAATCCCCTCTTGCCACAATTTTCATATGCCCTCCTCCCAGGGGCCCCTCCCTCCTGTCTCCCTCCCTCCCCAGCCAATCCCCTCCCACATGCAAACTGTATTAACTCACAATCCCCACATGTCACACTTTGCATATACCCCTCCCAGTAGCCCCTCCCTCTTCTCCCTTACTGGCCAATCACCTCTCAAATGCAAGTGTCCCTCACAATCCCCTCCTCCCACCCCTCCCTTGGGGCTTGGACCCCCAAAGGCACTCCCTGACAGTTGAATTGGGACCCAAAGGGAGCAAGCAGCCCCCCTCCTCCTCTGGGGACCCCTCCTTTCTTGGACCAGGGCTTCCCTTTGGGGGGGAGGGAGGGAGGGGAAGGGGCCCCAGGGGCTTACCTTGGAAGAGCCACAGGAACCTCCTCTGTGTTTTCGGGGCCCACGTGGCGGAAATGTGGGTGCCTTGTCCAGGCATTCTGCAAAAGTGGAGGGAGGCCATGAAGGGGGCCCTCCCTGGCAGAGCAGGGCTGGCCCCGGGGCCCCAAAGGGAGCGGGAGGGGAGGGTTCCCCGAGGGAGCGTGGCCCTTACCCTGAGCCATGTCACCAGGGCCGTCCCAAGGGGAGCGCGCGGAGGGGCCTGGGTCGGAGGGGCATCTGTGGGGGGCGGCTCCGGCCGGACCTGCCTGGAGAGCCCTCTGCCCATGATGGCGCCCAGGAAGGCAATGGCAGGGCCAACCGACTCCTGGCCCTTTGGAACCCTCAGTCTCCATGGCAACCAGGTAAACACCTCCGGGCTTGGAACCTGGGCAGGAATGGAACCTTTTCAAAGGAAAACAACCAACAACCAGGAAATGCTCTTGGGAGGGAGGGAGGGAGGGAGAGTGGCCCTGTGCGCCTTCCCTTTTCCTGCCCCTTCGCCTTGCAGGGTGGATTCAGGGGCCACAGGAGCCCCGGGCAGAGACCCCCTTGGCTCCTCTTCTGGGAGGAAAGGTTTCTCCCTCCGGCTCTGGAGGCTCCCTGGTTCTTCCCAAGGCCAGAGGCTGCCAAGGGGGTTTGTCTTCAGGTGTTGATATTGTTGTGATACACCATGAACTTAGGCCCCATACACAAGACCATAACTTCTGATGGGTCAATCACAACTCTCATTGTCCTCAACCACCATGCCTTCCTGGATGATGGGAGTCACAGTCCAACAACATGAAAGGCACTGCAGACTACGTCAACCAGAGAAGTCAGCCATAGCAGAGCACCTGATGAACCAGCCTGGACACAGCATATTATTTGAGAACACAGAAATGCTGGACCACTCCAACAACCACCATGTCAGACTACACAGAGAAGCCATTGAAATCCACAAGCATGTGGACAATTTCAACAGAAAGGAGGAGACCATGAAAATGAACAAAATCTGGCTACCAGTATTAAAAAACTCTAAAATTACAACAGCAAAACAGCAGAGAGGAAACAACCAGGCACATCTTAACACCTCTCAACAAAAGATTCCTCCAGGCTCAGCCAGGCCTTCAAATGCTAATGAAGGTGGTCAACTGAAATATTCACACCTAGCTCCAGCAGAGAAGAGCTCTTTGCCCCACCCCAGTCATTCCACAGATATATAAACCCATTTTCCTAATTCCAACAGACCTCACTACCTCTGAGGATGCTTGCCACAGATGCAGGCGAAACGTCAGGAGAAAATGCCTCTAGAACATGGCCATATAGCCCGAAAAAACCCACAAGAACCTAGTGATTCCAGCCATGAAAGCCTTCGACAATACATCTATGTTTTTATTGGTTTTTATTGTTTCGTGTGATGTTATTTATGCTAACTGTTTTAATTGCTTTTTATGTTGGGGGGCATCAAATTGTGTGATTTGTAAACCACCCTGAGTCACCTTCGGGCTGAGAAAAGTGGTATATAAATAAGATAAATAAATAAATATTCCTGATACCGACAGCACAGCAGACTAAGCTCAATATCACACCAAATTAGTATATCGGGCTATTCCATATTTTTACTAAATGGAGTCAGACACAACTCTCCTCTCCTCCCTTCTTTCAAACACTTCCCAGCTTAATGTGGTGAAGTCCTTTATGTTATGAACACAGTGGCTTTCAACATTTTAAGTGTAGCCTTGAGTGGAATTTAGTAAATGTGACTAAATGGTTTGTTTGCATGTGACTAAATGGTTTGTTTGCATGTGGGTTTTTTCTTTGCTACTTTAACCCTAGTTTCCTTCAAGAGGCATTCAGAGGCACCAAGATAGTCCCATTCTGTTGCAACAGAAAGCAAGGAAGGCAGCCTTTCTTCGTGCTCGATATTTGAATCTGAGGTGTTGAAATTAAGAAAGAGGCCTCTTACAATCGAGGATCTGAGTTGGATATATCTTTGAGAACCAGAGGTAAGTCTGGTGAAAAAGTCTCTGTTGCACTTGGTCGGTGAGAGCAATTGCTTGGCTTATTCCACCCTCTGTGTAAATCTCAGCGATTGAATGGCGATGAGGAAGCAAATAAGGGGGATTAATTTAGGATGGGAGTAAGCAATAAAATAGGCTCTAAAAAGAAAAAAAGATAATAAGGTTTTGCTAGGTCCCTAATAATAGGAGAAAAGGTCCACTGTAGAGGACTATGATCTCCTTATTAAAAGACATAATCTCCTTTTTCAAATCTGCAAAATAAAGATTTTATAGTATTTCTGGTGTGTGCTGCAAGGATGGAGCTAGTCAAACTATGGAGAAAAATGATAGAATTTCTCAATACAGAACTGGTGAACTAGAACACCAATAGCTTTGTCTGAAATATTAAAAGAGAGGAAATGAAAGCAAATTTGTTCAAGGTTATATGTGCTGCATCCACGTTGATGCAGTTTGATACCACTTTCACTGCCATGGAGCCCTGGCATTTGTAGTTTGGGAAGATACCAGCACTCAATAGCAAAGAAGGCTAGTGACCTTGTGAAACTACAAGTCCCAGGATTCCAGGGAATTGAGCCACAGCAGTGAAAGCGATGTCAAACTGCATTACTTCTACAACTTACTGTGGATGATCCCACGGAAACCATTTATCAACTATATGTGCCAAAGTAATAGCAAATTTGAATGATCCTCAGATCAATTGAGATTTTGTATAAACGACTAGAACAGTGTTTCTCAACCTGGGGGTCGGGACCCCTGAGGGGGTCGCGAGGGGGCGTCAGAGGGGTCACCAAAGATCATCAGAAAACACATAATTTTCTGTTGGTCATGGGGATTCCATGTGGGAAGTTTGACCCAATTCTATCATTGGTGAAGTTCAGAATATTCTTTGATTGTAGTGAATTATAAATCCCAACAACTACAACTCCCAAATGTCAAAGTCTATTTTCCCCAGACGCCATCTGTGTTCACATTTGGGCATACTGAGTATTTGTGCCAAGTTTGGTCCAGAGCCATCATTGCGTGAGTCCACAGTGCTCTCTGGATGTAGGTGAACTACAACTCCCAAACTCAAGGTCAATGCTCACCAAACCCTTCCAGTGTTTTCTGTTGGCATGGGAGTTCTGTGTGCCCAATTTGATTCAATTCCATTGCTGGTGGAGTTCACAATACTCTTTGATTATAGGCGAACTATAAATCCCAGCAACTACAACTCCCAAATAACAAACTCAACCTCACCAGTATTCATATTTGGGTGTATTGAGTATTTGTGCCAAATTTGTTACAGTGAATGAAAATACATCCTGCATATCGGATATTTACATTATGATTTATAACAGTAGTAAAATGACTGTTATGAAGTAGCAACGAAAACAATGTTATGGTTGGGGGTCACCACAACATGAAGAACTGGATTAAGGGGTCACGGCATTAGGAAGGTTGAGAACTACTGGACTAGAAGGTATTGTTAGGGTATAATGAAGACCAATACCAAGGTTGTATGTGTTAAATAAAAACTCATACTTCTGATCATAATGTGGAGAAGCTAATATAGGTCACCAGTTGAGAAATTAAGTTTGGACCACACCCAGTGGGGTGTGGCTGTGTGTGTGTACTAAGATACACTTTAGCTCCTATTCCTGCTTTTGCTTTTGCTTCTTGCTATCTCTCCTTTGAAAGAAGAAGAAGTCATGCTCTTTGGGTCTTGCAACGCTTACAAGAACTATGTAAGTTTGTTACACCATAAGATTTGTTTTTGATGTAACATTGCAAGTTTATGTTTGACTCTGCTGAAACGAGTAAAGTTTTCTGTTTTTCCTTTTGCAACTGTGCAAAGTTATTGTGTCTTTGTTGGACTAGACTCAATTCCGCTTGAAATGCAACAGGTATCACTATTATTAATAATAGAGTAGAGAATAATTTATTCAGAAGAGGGTTGACACAAGTAGTTTATAAAGATCTGCAACTCAGTCGATAGGAAAAGGCAACATTTTAAGATGTGATTGGTTTCTGTTCTGTGATATTGTAGATATAGTAGATGTTGTGGAAATTTAATTAAAACTGTGCATGTAATTTTAAAAAGAAAGATCGGGAAAACAGAATATGAACAGGGTTATTAAGATAAGTAAAGCTGACTCTACCTTATCCAAAATGCTCAGGACGAAAAGTTTTAATGGTGTGTATTTTGTTATATGTATTTTAATAGTGTTGTATTTCATCACTCTGTTTTAACCCTGTTAGACCTGTCATGAGCTGCAAGGAGAGGCAAGTAATACATTTATTTGTAATAACTTTGTACACGAAACAAAGTTTGTGTACAATAAGCCATCAGAAAGCAAGATTTCACTCCCTGAGTCATCCCTCTGGGCAATTTTGCGGGGGTTTTCCCCAATTTATAATTCTGGGTAAAAGATGCTTAACCTATAATGTTAACCTGGTGTATAAAATATCAAAATAACTTGTTAAGATTTTCTAACCTTTTACAATTCATTTTAACAGTGTGTGTATGTGTATATATATATATATATATATATATATATATATTCTCTCTCTATAAAGAGAGAGATAGCACATTTTGCCCATCTCGTTCTATTAGGACTTCTATGTCTTTTACCACCACTCTACAGAAACTGAATATAGATTTATTTTGGCAGAGCTATAGGTTTTTAGAGAGGAATTCTCTACGGAAATTTCTAGTTCCTCCAGGCTAGTGACCTTGTGAATCTCTCTAGAGATTCCTAGAGAGAATATGTTCATCAAATCCATGAATAATCAGATCTGCAGAAGTGAAAACCGTCAATGTGGAGGAACAATTGCATGTTTTGGAGTGCCAGAAGCAAGGAAGGAGCTGTCAGGGGGACTAAAGCCATTCTCCAGTGTTTGAAGACTCTGATTTAAGAAAAGGCTGGTTCACAGTCTACATCAGTGGTTCTCAACCTGGGGTCCCCAGATGTTTTTGGCCTTCAACTCCCAGAAATCCTAACAGCTGTTAAACTGGCTGGGATTTCTGGGAGTTGTAGGCCAAAAATATCTGGGGACCCCAGACTGAGAACCACTGGTCTACATGGTAAAATTTTGCAATCATCATGATCTCACAGTGTGGCCTGGCTGCTTGAAGATGCAATATAGATGCCAGCACGGAGTAACACTATGAAAATATAAATATAATAGATATACTGGAAAGTTCCCCTAAATTATATTTCAGAACATTTGACATAAGTTGACTTGAAAACACATAAAAGCAATGAAGCTGGTATTAACAGAAGTTATAATAGAGAACAACAAATCACTGTTCAGTGAACCTGTTTTTTAAAAATCATAAGTTATCAAGCTGCATACACTTTTTGGTAGAGCTGTTGTCCACATTTGGAGATTAATTGTATTAACTGCATAATTGTACCATGGGAAGCAGAAAAGACCACATATTTTCTTTAAATTCCTTTGAAGAGACAAAAGAATTACTATTTCCAAAGCGGAAATCATTCCTCTGCCAATTGCACAATGCTGCGAGGTTCGTAATTTTGTTCTATTTATTGTTGTTTCTCTTTTTAGGTCAAAGTTATCTTCCTGAAATGTCATTCTATAACACAACTAAATCTTTGGCAAAAGAACTGGACCCACAAGGAGATTTGATCCCAGTATGCAGCAGTATAGACCATGAAAATTATCAGCCGTTTTGCCTGCTTTACAAAAAGATAAAGACTTCATGGTGGAAGACTGAGCCTTTTCAAAAAACTGAATATAAACTAACCGATGTGGTTTGTTGTGACTGTGATGCTGTAAAATTAGGTAACATCTAAGATTCAATTATAAGACCATAAGGATGGTGCTGAATCAAGCCAAAGACCTTTCTAGTTTAGCATTCTGTCCCTTCTTGGGTTTTATTCATTGATTCTTACATTTGATTTCACAATGCATTTAACTGCAGAACTCATATACTGTATATACTCAAGTATAAGCCGAGTTTTCCAGCATATTTTTAAGTCTGAAAAAGCCCCCCTCGGCTTATATTCGGGCCGGCTTGTACTCAAGTATATCGGTAATTAACCATCAATATTTCCCCATCCTGTTTCATTGCTCAACCATCAGCAGTCTCTTGTATCCTATGGGGTTTGATGCAGATCAGTAGGATCCCCATGGAAAGCAATGGTTTAAACCTGGCTCACTATATCTTGTATTCTATGGGGTTCCATACAGATCAATAGGATGCCATGGGAAGATAGGCTGTAAACTGGTGACAGTCTCCTTTAATGTAAGGGGCTTTGGGCAGGGCAAGGAATCTCTTGGTTTTTCGATATTGTTGTTTCTTGTGATGAATGTAAAAGATGACTGTATTGCCAGTTTTCACGTGAGTGTGATGGGGAGGTAGAACTCCAAACAAGAGATTTTCTCCCTCATAGGGACAGTATCCTATGCTTTCCCTTCTCAGGGTGGTTCCAGACAAGACTTTAATGTTCGCCCAACTGAATTTTAAAAACCCGATTGGGCCCACGTTAGAGTTCAACCCCCCCCCCCCCAAAAGCTCGTACTTTTCGTGGGGGAGGGGCGTCCAGATGCCCTGCCGGACCTTCTGGCAGGGCACCCAGACACAAAAGAAAACCACCAGAAAAGCCTTAAAAAGAAAAAAATACTTACCTGGTTAGCATTTTCCTGCTGACGGCCCTATTCTGGCAAATAGAAATAATGTGCCAGGAGAAGTGGGGGGAGGGAAGGAGAAAAATCACTCCTGGCCCCCCTTCTACTCGCACAGCATTTCTACGTGTCAAGGGAGGGTTGGCAGCAGGAAAATGCCAACTGGGTAAATAATTTTTACTTTTTAAGGCTTTTATGGTGTTTCGGGAAGGGGTGGGGCTGTCTTGGGTTTTTCGGGCTCAAGGACCCCAAAAATGAGAGACAGCTGTGTGGGTTGGGACCGAATCCACACAGCGCCCACAGTGCTGAAAGACCTGAGTCTTTCCAAGTGTCAGATTACTTTGGGAAAGAACAGGGTTTTCCTACTTTGTGCCGAACAAATTCATTTTTACCTGAGGTGTCATTTGGACGCTCCAGGGTAAAAATGCGAGTTTTAGGCACTGTGTGGATGCGCCCTCAATGTGATGAGGTGGATAGTTTTTAAAATTGTTCTGATCCTTAAGCAATCTTTCTTTTTTCTAATGCTTCTTTCAGTCACACACTTTCTTCATTTTTAATTTCCAGATGTCAAAGATGGAAGCTACTTTACCATTAAGGTAGAGGTAGATGGAACAGTGGAAGCACAAATTTCTGGACCTGGTATAGCCGATATAGAAGCCAACGTGTCCATGTCCTGTGAAAGGTCTTTGAAGGTGAAAAAGATAAAATTATGTCACACAATCATCAATTCTGTGAAAAAGCTGTAAGTATATTGAGCTTGTGAACCTGTTTCAAAGCCAATAGCGCATGATATCTTGTACATGTTTCTACTCAGATATGATTTGATTCCACAGTCAAGTAAAACTGATTTCCAGTTCCAAAACTGTTTTACCTAATTTTTTCTAATCTTAGTGTAATCACTTTATCCCGCACCCTAGCTGGGCTGTGTAACTTCACTGGCTTTCACTGGCAAAAGGGAAGGTGTGTGGGGTGGTTTGTGGTGCCCTGCGCACCTTCCCTGCGCACCTTCCCGCACACATGGGGGTAGGAAAGGGTGCATTGGCACCCTTTCCCGCCCCATCATATGGCACAAAGGATGGCAATGCACAGCAACACTCGTTGCCCCACTGCCCTTTGTGACATCACACAGCCAAAACTGGCCAAAACTGTGGGTAACTATATCAGAGGTACCCAAAATA
The DNA here is from genome assembly GCF_037176765.1 of Anolis sagrei. Taxonomy (NCBI): domain Eukaryota; kingdom Metazoa; phylum Chordata; class Lepidosauria; order Squamata; family Anolidae; genus Anolis; species Anolis sagrei. The sequence goes on along the minus strand of NC_090026.1, from coordinate 41,525,565 downwards.
TCCTTTGCTCTCTGTAGTGGAGGGTGAACTGCCTTTTGGTGCTTTGCCTCTACTTCAGGTGGGAGAGGAGAGGCCTGCCATATATAGTGTGATGGCACACGGCAGGTCCCGTCCATGCTGTGCTTAAAGCCTACAAAATGGGGCCAAATAGCCCCATGTGAAGAGGCCCATAATGTGTATGAGAAAGTAACTTAACCCCCTCCCCTCCCACAATAATGCAGACAAATCACAAAATATATTTAAAAAAACAACAAATAGAGATGTATTTGTTGACTTTAAAGTAATGATCCTCATTGTCATGATAATAATTATTTTTTATCATCATTATTAACATAGCAATATTGCACAAAATAAATATTAAAAGTGCATGATAAACTGGTTGGAGATTATATATATATATATATATATATATATATATGCACCAATGGAAATATAAGCCTGAGAAAGCTATAGTAAAATAGTATGGGTTTTTAATACTTTGATACTAGAATCCATATCCATGACGGTCGAGAAATTCATTCAATAACACCTGGCAAATAGTGGAAGCAGGCATGATGGTCTGCAAAAAGGCCTTACTGGTACATTATTTAAACCAGGGGTCCTCAAACCTTTTAAACAGAGGGCCAGGTCAAAGTCCCTCAAACTGTTGGAGGGCCGGATTATAATTGGAAAAAAATGAATGAATTCCTATGCACACTGCACATATCTTATTTGTAGTACAAAAACACTTTAAAACAATACAATAATTAAAATGAAGAACAATTTTAACAAATATAAACTTATTAGTATTTCAGTGGGAAGTGTGGGCCTGCTTTTGGCTGATGAGATAGGATTGTTGTTGTCATTGTTGTTGTTGTTGTGTGCTTTCAAGTCGTTTCAGCCTTAGGCTGGCACTGAGCAAGGGCCGGGTAAATGAGCTTGGAGGGCCGTATCTGGCCCCTGGGCCATAGTTTGGGGACCCCTGATTTAAACTGTTATGTTTATTCATATCATGATCTGATCACCATGCTCAATATATCTCATATGCATGGGGGTATTGGGGTAACAATACAAAAGGTTTGCTAGGGTAGACCCCCTTTCACTCAGACTCAGCCCCCCCCCCCCCCCCCCCCGAATCAAAATCCTGGCTACTGGCCTGAGTGGAAGTGTTACCTTTAGTTTTTATATAACCATTGTTCCATGCAATCTGTACTGTTGCTTATATTTTGGATAACGGATGTATGTTCTTTTCTGCTACAGAAAAATCGACAGGGATCATGAGTTCATTAAACAATCAAAGAAGCTTAACTACGACCTGTATATTGTGACTGAGGCAGTCGAGACTGTGGAAGATGCAGAGATTGAGGAATCCAGCCAAACCAAAGGCGCCATCTTTTTTCAAAAATATCTCAAAATGGGGGTGAAGGTTGGATTAGCATTGCTTCAACCCGTTCATAAATTTCAAGGGAGTAAACAAGGTGTCTCCTTTCACACCGATGCCATGTTCCTTGTAACTGATCCAGGGTTTTGTTTATTGTTTTATCTTCTAGGGCACCAGAGATAGTAAGAAGACAATTCTCATCCCAAAATCTTGCATTCTCGCATTCAGAACCAAGAAACTAAAAGTATTAAAGGAATCATTAGGTAATAGATGTTTATTTACAATGTGGTTCTTAACAGAAGTAAATTCTTTCATCCTTTCTTTTCTTGTATGTTAATCCTGAGCATGGGCAGAGCTTGCAATTAATGCATTGCAAATAATTTTGGAGGGGACATTTTCCTTTTGGCAAATGATCTTTTCTATATGACAAGAAACATTTGATTCATTACAATGCCCATCAGGGCATGGCAACCACTGCTGCTTGTTTAACCATATATACTCAAGTATAAGCCGACCTGAATATAAGCCAAGGCATCTACAAAAAATGGGAAAACCTGTTGATTGATTGGCTTCTCTCCCCCTTCTTTCCCTTTTCAAAACATTCCAGCCTGGGAAGAGAAGCAGAGCAGAAGCAGAAAAGAAAAATTGTCTAGCAGAGGAAGATGAGAGAGAAATATATCATAGACTAGCCATCCCCTGCCACGGGTTGCTGTGGCTGAGTCTGGTGGTCTGGAAAATAATTAGAAAGTGTTGGTTTCTAATATATGTAATTTCTTTATGCTCGTGGGTAAACAGTATTTCTTGCAGTTTCTTTGTCAGTGCTGATGTGGAGATTGTCTGGTTTGCCCACTCTGAAACATGCACCATGCAAATTGTCCTTCTTTAGGGGTCCCTTTCAAATCTATGATACTATATCTCTCTGTGTGTGAATCACATATATATAATTTATATCTATGGCTGGATAACTCTTTGTCAGGTGGGCTTTGATTACGTTTTTTGTTTGTTTGTTTGTTTGTTTTTGCCCTGGTGAAGGGAGATGGACTGGGTGGCCTTAGGTATTTTCTGTTGGTCATGGGAGTGTGGGAAGTTTGCCCCAATTCTGTCGTTGGTGGGGTCCAGCATGCTCTTTGATTGTAAGTGAACTATAAATCCCAGTAACTACAACTTCCAAATGTCAAGGTCTATTTCCCCCAAACTCCATCTGTGTTCATATTTGGGCATATGGAATATTCGTGCCAAGTTTAGGCCAGATCCATCATTGTTTGAATCCATAGTGCTCTCTGGATGTAGGTGAACTACAACTCCCAGACTGAAGGTTAATGCTCACCAAAACCTTTTAGTGTTTTCTGTCGGTCATGGGAGTTCTGTGTGCCAAGACAGGATCAATTCAATCATTGGTGGAGTTCAGAATGCTCTTTGATTGTAAGTAAACCATAAATCCCAGCAACTACAACTCCCAAATTACAAAATCATAATTTTTTGAGTGATGGTCACTCCTTGTGTTGTGAAACTTTTTTTTGCCAAATTTGGTGTCATTTCATTCATTGGTTCTTTTGTTTTTAAGGTACTCATTTCACAGAGAGCATTTATATATAGATAGATAGATAGATTGCAAGCAATGACCTCCAGGCTCCAGTGCCCAGCTAGATGCCATTATAAGCCCATAAAAAGATCTGAAAAACTCGGCTTAACTTCGAGCATATACGATACTTACAAATATGAGTTAGCCAGTGAATCACTGCTGTACAGATGTCTCAAAAACAAGATTCTCGTGGTGGTCCCAGGACAGAGTCAGGAACACATTAAGTCTCAGAGTCAAGGAGAAGTATAAAAATTCAGCAGGTCCTTGGAATTGAAAGATGGTTTGCAATAGGAAATGTTTTCCCAAAATGAAAAAAGAGAGATGATAATGGTGGGGTCGGGGGGTTTTTTTTACGTATAATGCGAATGGTGAGAATGTGACTGTGGAGGTTCAATTCACATACACTTTCTCAAGCCACCTGTTTTTACATTCTGGTCTGGAGGAATCCCTTACTCCCTAACAATATTGCTCACTTAACACCTTGGAATTCATTACAAAACAGGCTGGTAGGCCCATTGACATCCATTGTCCTGTACTAATAAAACAATCAAAAACAATTGCTTAATTAAAAACAATTTTATTGATAAAATGCTTGATAATATACGATTAACCTCTGTCTATGCAGAGGTTAATCCATTTGCGTTCAATTATACTTGCTTCTGGATAGTACTCTGCCCTATTGGCAATGTTTGTAATCATATGTTAATCTTCAAAACTCAGATTGTTTTTTACAGTTATGATTTTTTTTATTTGCCTTAGGTCTTTCCTACTATTCAGATGATAATATAGGAACCTGGCTTTTCGCTGAGTCAGGTAAGCAAAGTTTAGCAAATTTGTTTAATATTTAATATTTAATTTCTCAACATCATTCACACATTAACAGAAGTGTTTTCATACTGCCAGCATTCTTCCAAAAACACATCAGAAGGATAAATGTAATTTCTTTAGCTAGTGCCTTAAACCAGCATTATGGATATTTGCCCAAACCAGTCACTTCAAGGTCAATCCAGTCACTTCAAGGATGCCAAACAAAAGGGCATTTCAAAATATAAAATAAGTTAATAAAATTAGAAGACCATAGTCTGAAACTAAAGTAACTGAAGTCAATCTCCACGGAAGATCATATGTAGCATCTTTAAGCTAATTTGATCTGGACCTAGGGAATGAAAAATAGAAGCCACAATTTTAAATTATATCTGGAAACATTTTTGGTAGCTAATTTGAGTCTTATCACATAAGCCCAAGACGACTTGGGCTAGCTTTCATCAATAGTTTGGCTGCTGTATTCCAAACCAGCTGATATTTCTCGCGCACTCTTCCTAGTCAAGATCCACATCTACCTGATATCCTTATTCCCACTATGCTGTTAAGAGCACTATATTCCATTTTAACTGCCATGGAATTCTAGAACTTGCAGTTTATGGAGAGGAGCTGTGCAGTCTTATCCAGAGAGTTCTTGGGCCTTATGATGGCACCACCGGGAAGATTAAGAGAAAACTATATGTGCCCAGCTATTTTCCCAGTGACCACTGGTATGCCCTAAATATACTTTAATACCTCCAAAATAAAACTCTAGAGATGAGACTAAAATTAACCAATGTTTACTGAACAATCAGGGTGAATCAAAACAAGTTATACAAAGGTGCAGTTTGATTCTTGATGGTATAGAATCAGAATAGTAAGGAACAGGTATAAGGTATAACTGAGGTAAACACAGATAACAGGACGCTATGAGGTATAATGGTGGTATGTGCTTTGAGGTAACAACAACTATATTTTCTATGACAAATACAGATGAATTCTTTATAACATATACTATAGACTCTAAGGCAAATGCATTCTAATCTATGAGGCAAATATGTGCTAAGGATGGCCTGTTCAGACTGTTAAGCCAGACCAGACACTTTCTGGCTAACGACTACAAGCTATGTCCAAACAGAATGGAATGAAAGGTCCTTCCACCAGGCTCTGGGCCAGAATGGGCTGAACCAACAGAGCTTGGCCTCTAGGGGGATCCTAAGCTACTACTCTAAAACTTAGTAGAATGGAACAGGCCACCTCCAGGCAGCAAACAGAGGGGTAAAAACTAGGCCGAGACTTCACAGGCCTCACTAAACTATGAAGCCCAGGCTGCTATCATGACAATTAAAGTAGATTACAGCACTAGAGTAGTGCAGTGTGATAAAGGAATCACTTAGATGTCACCACAACATGGAGAACGATAGAACTGTCAAATTCCTTTCTGTGGGAACCTAATTGACCTACCAATCCACTCCCTGGGAGGTGCTTACAAGATGCACCAGATTATTCTCCCTGCCTTTGTGTGAATGAAACCCCTCCAGAGATGTGTGAGCTGAACATGCTCACATGCCGAGTGGGGAGGGAGCAGAGGCAACCATAGATCCTTCTGCAGATTATCTTGAAGGGACGGGACTTCCTGCTGATTGGGGCTTCGAGGGACAGCTGTGGAATGGGACAATACCAGGCTGGCAATATGGTGGCTCCCACAGGAGACTACCCAATTGCCATGGTGGTCAGCAGAAGCACTTTCCCTAGATCCATGAACCTTCTCTGGGTGCATCTACACTGTGAAATGAATGCAGCTGGACCTTACTTTAAATACCATAGCTCCATACTATGCAGTCCTGGGAGTTATAGTTTTCCAACGTTCCAACGTGGTGGGTGGGGCCAAATCTTTACAATGTGATGGCAAATAAACTCAAAGAATGCTGAGTACAAATGAATAACATGGATACATTTAACAGTGTGATGAAGGTAGGGAAATCATCTGTTTCATTTCAAAATGGAGCTCTACTCTGCCTCACATGTTTAGTGGGGGGGGGGAGTGACCCCCCCAACACCCGTAATGCCACTGCATTTACAGAGCCATCCTTCTGCTTGGGAAGGAAATGAAACTTTAACATGACAGGATAGTATAGTCTACATGTCCATTTAAATTGAAGATGGGATGATTTTTTTAAAAGTAGCAAATAAACCAATGTACTGCAATGGTTTTTGTAGTTCAAAGATAACACCGAGTCTTCTGGAGTGGAAAAAAACAGGCTTTATTTAGCTGGGCTCCCAAGTAGGATAATTCTTTCATTCTCATGTGCCCCAAAGTGTAGGTTACAATGGGTTATATAGTTGGTGTGTGTATGTTGTTGTTGTTGTTGTTGTTCATTCATTCAGTTGTTTCCGAATCTTCGTGACCTCATGAACCAGCCCACACCAGAGCTCCCTGTTGGCCGTCACCACCCCCAGCTCCTTCAAGGTCAGTCCAGTCACTTTAAGGATGCCATCCATCTTGCCCTTGGTCAGCCCCTCTTCCTTTCTCCTTCCATTTTCCCCAGCATAACTGTCTTCTCTATGCTTTCCTGTCTTCTCATGATGTGGCCAAAGTACTTCATCTTGGCCTCTACTATTCTTCCCTCCAATGAGCAGTCAGGCTTTATTTCCTGAAGTATGGACTGGTTGGATCTTCTCGCTGTCCAAGGCACTCTCAGAACTTTCCTCCAACACCACAGTTCAAAAGCATCTATCTTCCTTCGCTCAGCCTTCCCTATGGTCCAGCTCTCGCATCCATAGATGACTATGGGGAATACCATTGCTTTGACTATGCGGATCTTCGTGTGTGTGTATAGACATCCCATTCTCGTTTGGAAACATTATTGTCTATTGGACATCTTCAAGTCTCCTGATACCACGCTCCCTGAAAGTGTCCAATCATTTCTTAAGCATTCACAGGTCACGCTTTGCTACTGAGTCTTCACAACCTACTGGCTTACAGAAATGATGGGCAGAAATGTACCTTTTCAGTACCACACACTAAGCAATTTGGGAGGATGTCCTTGGGTGCTTTGGACAATTTGTTGAACTCTGAAAGTGCACAAAACCAGTTTGACCCCAACAAAACCCATCATTGCAGCATGACTGTGTTAGAAGGTCTTTGGGCTCCACCAAAATTCGGTAGGATGTGTTCACACTGTCTGAATGCAGATCGCATGAATAATATACCTGACTCTGTTTTTCTTATTATGCTCGTTTTTTCCATAGAAAAAGAATATGAATTACTCTCTTGCCCACGTAAGTAGAGATTATGTTTCAAAAGCTGGGGGTTAATGCAAGCTCTGAAGTGAATCAATTGAAGGCCACTGTTGTAACTGAGTTCATTGTCTGGCCTATTTACACATTTCAATCCTGAAATAACACAATATTTCTGCAGTGTGGGTTTAAAAAAATTCTCAGGGGTAAGGAAAGCATACTATACATATTTTTATCACTTCTGCAAATGATGTCCTAGTTTGATACTCCAAGTTAGAAAATAATTTAATATCCCTTGAGACTTAAATAAACTTTTTTAGCAAATGGCATCAAATCTTTGTATTTACAGTCATATGCCAAGAAGAGGTGAATTGGTGAATGCATTACATACACGTAAAATGGGCAAGCTGGTGCATATATTAGAAAATTGTGCCATCAGCATGGCAGATGGGTGCCATGAGAATGGACTTGTCCATGTCTGTCAAGATGAATTCTGTCAGTCAGACACAGGATACCGAGAGAGGTATCTTTGGGCACAGTATCCTCTGAAGTTGCTGTGTTGGGAACTCCTATCTTAAAGGCCTTCTTAATCAAATATTAATCTATTTCAATGCAATAAATACTTCAAACGTTCTCTACTGATGAGGTTATGGATTTCAAAGATTCCGACTGTTTCAAAAGATCTGGAATTTAATTCTACTACGGAGACACCTCTTTGTGCTTGTGCCCTGTGCTGAGAACTTGTTATGCTGGGTTTGCATGGTGACATAAATACAATATGAACAACATGAAAATGAACAAAACCTGGCTACCAGTATTAAAAAAAACTCTAAAATTACAACAGCACAACAACAGAGAGGAAACAAACAAGGACATCTAATCACCTCTCAACAAAAGTTTGCTCTAGGCACTGTCAAGCCATTATATGATAATCAAGGTGGTCAGTTGAAACATTCACATCTAGCTCCAACAGACAAGAGTCTTTTGTCTCACCCTGGTCATTCCACAGATATATAAACCCTTTTTCCTAGTTCCAACAGACCTCACTACCTCTGAGGATGCCTGCCATAGATGCAGGCGAAACGTCAGGAGAGAATGCCTCTAGACCATGGCCATATAGCACAAAAAAACCTGCAACAACCCATAAATACAATATTTTCAAAAACATGAATAATACCAGTATTATCAGATACTTAGCCCTCAGGTATCTTTTTCCTTAAATGGGTGCATAGCATCTGATCCTGAACTCTCAATTCTCTTTATCAGCTGAACCCAGTAAAGAAATTATACAGCGGGAGGTTGAAGTGAAATGTGCGCAGTTCACATCATTATCTGCAAATCTGAGAGGCGTGTTTCTAACTGGCTTTGTGGCTCTAATGAAGAACAAGGACCTTCTACAAAAACTAGAGTTCCAGGTAAAGATATTCTCGTGGTGCGTTAGCCCCTTCCGTTGGGCCTAAGGGTTTCCTCCTCCTTTCTTTCCAGCACATTGGCCCTCCCTTCACTAATCCTTCGCGAGAATTGCCACATTGTCCTTGTGGATCTTTCCCATTAGTGTATTTCCAGCTCTATGTCATATTTAGAGAAATTGAAGATTTCTCTAAAATCTTGAATGTCAAACCTGAGTTTTATTACTTGTTACACACTCCAAATTGTACCAGGGACATCCTATAGTATTCCATAGTATAGTATTCCAGGGAGTCCCCGTGTTATGAACAAGATACATTCTGTATTTTTGAATTTGTAGGTGCATTTTTAAAGTGTAGCTCTGTAATGATTCTTACTTAATAGGCCAGAATAGAAGCCTGGGAAGACAGTAGGACAAACCTCCATTTTTAGAGTTTCTACCAGTAAAGCAGCCATCTTGAGGGAGGATAGATAGAAGATGGGAGGAGTTGGAGGTCTCCTGGGATTGGCTAGAGCAGAGGAGGAGGAGCCAAGCCTTGGGAGGGAAAGAGATTTCAGCTTCTGAGAGAGGAGAGATTTGGGAACTGGAGGGAGAAGAAGTGGTTTGGAGGCTGGGTATTTCTGAGAGAGAGAGAGAGAGAGTGTTTTGTGTCAGGGCAGGGCCGAATACCTGACAAGAAAGGTCAGGCAGCATCCTGATTACTTGTGGGAGACAACACAAGGGATTTGGTCTCTAGTTTGAGTAAGTTAGCTGTAAGGACTCTGGGGAGAGTTAATTAATTACTCAGAAGACAGCCTGGGTTAGGTTAGTCAAGAACGCATTGCTATTTCACTGAAGTAGAGTGAGGTTTTTTTTTATCCAGTAGCTATATCTGTGAGATTAGCTCTGTTTGTAACCAAGCCAAGAAACTTTTTTTTAGCAACCATTAAGATATTGTGCTATAGTAACAAGTCAAGCGTTTGTGCCTCTCAAAAGAAGAAATCAGTTGTCTGTTTGTTTTTTATAAATAAATCTTTTCTCTGATTGACTTTTAAGAAACCTCTAGCGTTACTCATTTTACCAGTAATCCTTGAATAGAAATTCCAGGCAGTGCAACATCCTGATATCACTGAAAGGGCTCTAACCCTGACAATCATTTGCTTTGGAGTTAAAGGGAGGGCAGTGGGGGCAGAAGAGGGAAAAGTTTACCTCAGAGCGGCATTTTTAAAATCCTAAGGCAGCTTGGGTTGGTGGCAGCATATAAAGAGAAGACAAGTACTACAAACTATACCATTACATATGATATATAACACCATCTCACTACCCTAATATTGTCCAGCGGCGGCTAAGATTACCTTACAAGTTCCAACTAAAAATATATCTTTTTTAGCTTTGGAAAAAACAGGAAAGGGTTAATACCCCTGTGGTGTTTGTTTTGCTGTCTCTGCTCCTGTTCAGACAATTTCCCCCCACTTTCTGTCCCTTTTTGTTGTGTCAGGGCAACCAGTCAATTATATTACATTTCTAACAGAACAAAGCAAACAGACAGACAAAATACAAAATTTGTGAGTTTGGTAGTTGATTAAATGTCTTTTGACCAGTATCTGGCCACTTGGAGTGCTTCTGTCCCTGTGGTTATTGGATTTTGAAAAACGCGGCTTATTGTGGAATCCAGGATTAGTGATAAAGCTTCAGTGGAGACACCTTTTCCCCTTGATAACTCTTCCAAGAATGAATTTCCCTTCCTGGGGGTAGATTTCTCTCACTCCCTGTTGTCTCCCCCCTGTTCTTAACTATGAGTCATATATAAGCCTTGTGTTTGTAATTCAGGGGCTGCCTGTGCCTATTGATTAGAAAGTATATAAAATGATTCACAAGTGTTTTTGTCCTTTGTGAGAAAGACTTAGAAACAGTCACCCTGCCATTTCAGGACATTTCAGGATTAAATTTCAACCCCAAATTCATCTTCAAAAACATTCCCATTCTACCATATTCTTGTTTCAAATTTCATCACATAGTAAGCCTTGCTTTCATTTGTGTGCCACTAAATCCCTGCATTTAAGTGGTTGGCACTAACATCTTTTTCTCTATATACTATTAGCTGGAGGAGGCGCTTGAAGCCCCCGGCCCATGCGAACTGAAGGCAGACAAGCCAGAATTGCAAGATCTGGTGGAGAATTTACAAGATTGCAGTGGAGTCATCATCCCTGAACTTGCAGAAGCAGTTGTCTATTTTCTCAAAGCCTTAGATGGTGAGGATCACAACTTCCAAAATACAGTGACCATTTGAATGTATGTCACTAAAGGACCTTTCAGCCCATGAGCCCCTGCTGACTCGGTTGCACAGATATTGATCTTGCTTGATTTTAAATCTGTGTGAAATCCTCCACTGCCCTCTTGAAGAGGGCAACTAGATATGTTTAATAATAATGTATCACGGACAAGTAACTCTGGGCATACTCTCCCAGACTTTCTCACAGATTTGCCCAATTATTTCTGTGAGAGGACATAAACTCATTGAAAAAGAGCCTTCTCTTAATCTGCATGTCCCAGAATGCTAGAGCAAACTATAGCTTTTTCTTATGTATTGCTGCTCAGGATAATCTCGCCAGCTCCTTGCTTCAGCCATTTGGCCCTAGTATGGAACCCTTCCCTTCCATTGATAGTTTCGCTCTCTTTCTCAGAACTGCAAGAAGAACAGTTGATGCTCTTGGAAGAATCTGTGGAAAAAAAGATTGTGCCCAAGCAGCTGGCACTGGTAAGTGAGAACTCTAATCCCACATTTCCAGAGGAGGGTGGCTAAAATGATTGAGAGTCTGGAGAACAAGCCCTATGAGGAGCGACTTAAAGAGCTGGGCATGTTTGGCCTGCAGAAGAGAAGAAGGCTGAGAGGAGACATGATGGCCTTGTATAAATTTGTGAGGGGAAGTCATAGAGAGGAGGGAGCAAAATTGTTTTCTGCTGTCCTGGAGATTAGGATGTGGAACAATGGCTTCCAACTACAGAAAAGGAGATTCCACCTGAATATTAGGAAGAACTTCCTAACTGTGAGAGCTGTTCAGCAGTCTGCCTCAAAGTGTGGTGGAGGCTCCTTCTTTGGAGACTTTAACAGAGGCTGGATGGCCATCTGTCAGGGGTGCTTTGAATGCAATTTTCCTGCTTCTTAGCGGGGGTTGGACTGGATGGCCCATGATGTCTCTTCCAACTCTAGGAGTCTATGATTCTATATGTTTTGCCAGACATGTTCATAGATGTGAATTTTTATCATGTGTTTCTATGAAAGCCTAGGATTTGCAGACAGAGAAAGTTCTAATGCTGCAGCAAACAAGAAAAAAAACCACAGGATTCCATGCCAGTTAAAGTGGAATCATCATGCTACAACACTGTGGCATGAGTTCACATGAGCTTTCTATATATCTGTGCCTTTCTAAAATATAATTTGGCTGCTAGCTTTTCAGCACTGTTAGAACTATCTGTGGCAAAAAAGTTCCCTCATCAGATAGTGATACATAGCTATAGTCTTCACAAAGAACAACAATGATTTTTAGAATGAATACTTTGAGTAGTGTGCTCTGATTTTGCTTTTTTTTTTTTATGTTCCCAAAGGTTGAGATAATTTTAGGCCATATTCGAGGCAACTCGCAAGTGGAATTTGCTGTAGATGCCCATATCTTATCTAAAGAGGAGATGCTTATAACGGGAGCAATGATTGAAATGAGTGGAGTGACCATTCAGGAAACTGAAACTCATCTTACTGGAACAGGAGAGCCTGCCGCTTTCGTGCCCTTGTATGTGGTTCTTTATGTGCTCAATCTTCTAACTAAACAAGAAGATGACTGAATTCATCGTGATATCTGCATGACTAAAACGGTACACATTTCTCTGGAAAAGTTCCATTTATTTCCAAGCTTGAAAAAATCTTATGGGCTACAACTCCCACAATCATGAGTCAGGCAAATTGCAGTTCAGAAAAGTAACTTTTTCCAGTCTTTCCTCAGTGAGGCTTAGTTCTTTTTTTTGAATAGTAATTTTTAATTACATTTCTATTCATTTTGTTACAAAAAAATCATATCTACAATTTATATAGTTATTTCTTATCCTCTCCCCCTTTGTGCTACCCGTTGTGCTCCCCATCTCCAGAATCCTAATACCAAAAAATGGAAAGGAGAGATGGAAATTAAGACAGAAGGGAATTTGGAAATTAGCAATAAATGATAAATTAACATGTACTCTTAAGTTTAAAAAAGGCCTAAGGAAGAATAATGATTTTGAAAGTATGGTTGAAGAAACATTAAAGAAAGAAGATGGGAATCACCCCCCACCAGAAGAAATGAAGTTCTGGTGGGATCATAAAGTGGGACTTGGTTCTGAACAAAACATGTTTAGGATTTTATTGTCATGCATACATGTATATATAGCCTTGCTCCCTATTACACTGTAGCCTTCTTTTCAGTCACTTTTCTGGCATTTTAAAATTCTCTATGTCATAGGTTTATGGTTTTCCAAATCAATATACAGGTTGAACATCCCATTATCCAAAATAATCCAAAATGGTCTGTGTGAGTCACTGAGATAATTACATCTTGGCTTTCTTTTGGTTCAATGTACGTACACTTTGTTTCATGCACAAAATTATTAAATTGTTGTATACAGTTATCTTCAGGCTAGATGTAGAAGATGTTTCTGAAACATAACATCTTATACACATGTTTAGACTTCAGCCCCATTTCCTCCAGTGGCGCAATGGGTTAAACCCTTGTACCAGCAAGATTGCTGACTGACAGGTCAGCTGCTCAAATCTGGGGAGAGTGTGGATGAGCTCTCTGTCAGCTCCAGCTCCCCATGCGGGGACATGAGAGAAGCCTACCACAATATCCAGGCGTCCCCTGGGCAACATCCTTGTAGATGGCCAATTTTCTCACATCAGAAATGACTTGCAATTTCTCAAGTCACTCCTGACATGGAAAAAAATATTTTTATTGTGTGTGTGTGTGTGGATAGATAGATAGATAGATAGATAGATAGATAGATAGATAGATAGATATTAGGCTTGTGCGATGCATCAAAAAAACATTTTTAAAGTCTTTTCTAAATGGGGGCCGCTGGCAGTTTGATTCTAAAGTGTTTCTAAAGTCTCTTTAGTTTAAATAAATAAGTTACTAATACGAGAGCAATGAAATTTTGTTACTTTTTCATTAAAGTAATTGGTCACTTGGGTGGGCTTCTGGAGCTCATTTCTTTCTCATTTTTACTGCCATGGGGGTGAAACTTTCTACAATGGTAGAACACATTTGCCACATTTACCACTGTAAGCCCACCAAATTTCAGAACCTTTCACTTATCCACAGATTTTTGGAAATTTTCAAAAATTTTATAAACAACATTTTTCAAAACGACAAGAGCTATCTCCTTGAATGTACAATACAATGACACAAGACAACAGGGGATCATTCTCTTTCAGGAATATTCATACATCTACTGACTTTAGGGAATTTTTTTAAGTTTTGACAAAAACATTTTTTTAGAAGCCACAAAAGATATCTCATTAAAAGTCTATATAATATTATAAGATAGATAGTAGTATAAGATAATATTATACAATGTTATAAAATAGCTAGTAGAATTATTGAGCTGGAAGGGACCCCAAAGGCCATCCAGTGTAACCTTCTTTCTGCTATGCAGCAAAAGCAGAATCAAAGCACCCTCGACAGATGGCCATCCAGCCTCTGAATAATATAATATATAATAAAGAAAATATGTTTCTAGTTTGAAAGTGTTATTTCCTATTTAATTGTGTAGTGCTTACTTTGAAAGTAGTTTTTGTACTCCAGAAACTTCATTTTTGTGTCTAACTCTATGTTAAATTGGTGGAGGAGACTCACTGAGAAAACTATTTTTAAAATGTGAAATAGCACGATGTCCCTCCCACAAAGACAAAGCTTTTGCAGTTTAATAAACTTTCACCAGGTTTTTATGATAGAGCCAATGAGGAACAGACATTTATAATCCAGGAACACAAATCAAAGTGTAGAATATTAACCAATTTATTGGCACTCTGGTTGGTTATGGAGGGACAAATCTCTCCCCTATCCCAAATTTTCTTCTGACATTAGAAGCTTTAGAAACTTTTCCACAACCTTTGTGTGTGTGTGTGTGTGTGTGCGCGTGTGTGTGTGCGTGTGTGTGTGTGCATGCATGCTGCAGCAGGTAGCCCAAAATCTGAAAAAATCCTAAATACTTCCTATCTCAGCATTTTAATAAGTTATATTCAACACAAATCTATATCTCTTTATGTTTCTGTTGCCTTTATTATCTTAAAACTGTTTAACCACCAGAAACTAAAACTTACATGTAAGCCATATGGTATCCTAAATGTTGTTAATGATTTATTTCTTTTGCTGCAATACCTATAAAATGCAAGATTTATCCTTCCACAGGTTGTCAGAAATATTCCTGATAGTGACAGCACAGCCGACTAAGCTCAACATCACACCACATATTATTATTATTTTGGGCTATTCACTTGGAAAACCGCTTCAGCTGTACATGTAATTGTTAGGGGAAACTACCTTATATAGAAAGCAGAACATCCAAAAATAAACAGGATACACAAATGGAGCATTGGCTCACTAGCAAACAAAGTGTATAAAGTGTCGTGTGATGTGGCTGTAAATAATTAAGAGCTTAGGAGGCAAACATGCCGAGTCCAATCTGAAAAATCACAGAAGATGTATTTACAATATTAAGAAACTAACGGCATTTCTTAATAACCAAGAACTGGATTTCTTAATGACCAAGAACATCCATCTCTTCTAAGGTTTCAAGAGGGAAAAATATTCAAAGCACTACATATCTCTGAAACACATGCAGAGAGAGATCTCATACACATACTCTCCATACTAAAGTGTAAGAAGGCAGAAGGCAGATTCATAAAGCTTGTAGTAGAAAAAGATCCATTTTAAACAACCAATAAGAATGAGAGTAGAAACAGAGAGGAGAGGAGAAATTACATACATCCCAACAGTCATACAGGAGACATGGGGAAGGGAAGGGAAGGTAAAGGTAAATGTTTTCCCCTGACATTTAAGTCCAGTCGTGTCCAACTCTGGGGGTTGGTGCTCATCTCCATTTCTAAGCCGAAGAGCCGGTATTGTCCGTAGACAACTCCAAGGTCATGTGGCCAGCATGACTGCATGGAGTGCCGTTACCTTCCCACCGGATCTACTCACATTTGCATGTTTTCGAACTGCTAGGTTGACAGAAGCTGGGGCTGACAGCGGAAGCTCACCCCACTCCCTGGATTCGAACCTGCAACCTTTCGATCAACAAGTTTAGCAGTTCAGCGGTTTAACCTACTGTGCTACCGGGGAGGCTCCAACTAAGCTGTTCTAACAAAACTGTTCCTCGTTGAGAACTTGAGACTTGGGCAGTGTGGAGTTTATTATTTGGAACATTTATATTCCACCCTTCTCACCCCAAAGGGGACTCAGGGTAGAGCACAACATATATACGGCAGGCATGCTGGGGCATAAAATAAGTATAAATATACACAAACATTAAAATCACTAATATCTACTCTAAAATCAGCTGTTTACAACCATCACAATTCTGGCTCTGGTCAGCAGAGTAGGTTTGCTATTATTTCCTCATTGCACTGTCCCAAAGGTTTGGTCCCACAACCAGGTCTTTACCATCTTTTTGAAGGACAAGAGGGAGGGAGCTTATCTAGTCTCACCAGAAAGGGAGTTCCATAGCCAGGGGCAATCACTGAGAAGGACCTCTCTCTCGTTCCCGCCAATCATGTATGTGATGGTGGTGGGACCTTGAGCAGGGCCTCCCTGGAGGATCTTAGTCTCCACAGAGGTTTGTAGAGGGAGATGTGTTTGGACAGGAGGGTCATGGGGGTTTTATGTGAGAAGTTTGGCCCAATTCTATCATTGGTGGGGTTCTGAATGCTTGATAGTAGGTGAACTATAAATTCCAGCAAGTACAAATCCCAAGTGTCAAGGTCTATTTTCCCCCCAAACTCCACCAGTGTTCTCATTTGGGCATATTGAGTATTTGTGCCAAGTTTGGCCCTGATCCATCATTGTTTGAGTCCACAATGCTCTCTGGATGTAGGTGAACTACAACTCCAAAACTCAAGGTCAATGCCCACCAAACCCTTCCAGTATTGTCTCTTGGTCATGGGAATTCTGTGTGCCAAGTTTGGTTCAATTCCATCGTTAGTGGAGTTCAGAATGCTCTTCGATTGTATGTTAACTATAAATTTCAGCAACTACAAATTCCAAATGACAAAATCAATCTCAAACACAGTATTCAAATTTGGGCGTATTGGGTATTTGTGCCAAATTTGATCCAGTGAATGAAAATGCATCCTGCATATCAGATATTTACATTACGATTCATAACAGTAGCAAAATTAGTTATGAAGTAGCAACTAAAATAATTGTATGGTTGGGGGTCACCACAACATAAGGAACTGTATCAAGGGGTCGCGGCATGAGGAAGGTTGAGCACCACTGCTCTACCTGGACACTTGAGTGCTGTTTATGCAGCCTAGATTCTCATTGGCCCCTTTCACTGCTGCATCACACTGTTGGCTCACGTTCTGCTTGTGGTCCTAGATCCCTTTCACACGGACCATTTCCATTGTTAGAAGCCCCCTTTGGGTTCGGCCACTCCACCCGTTCAAATCCCACCTCATATTGTCATTGGGTTTCTGAGCATGTTCAGAGTGCATTTCTAGTCTTCTAAAGAGTTGAAATCAAATACAATGTTATGGTAAATGTTACATGCAATGAGATGAGGGTAATATAGGTTGTTTCCCACTTCTTTACAGTCTTAGACTTAAGGACACACTATTTTGGGCTATTAAGGGTAGAATCCATAAAATAGTAATAGCACATGCTGTCTTGGAATGTGTTGGAAACTTTCCTTGGATAGACATCTTTCAAGAAGGCAGAATCTAATGGTGCTTGCCAGAGATGCAGGTGAAACGTCAGGAGAGAATGCTTCTATAACATGGCCATACAACCTGAAAAACCTACAACAACCCAGAATGGGGATACCCGTTGAAGGACCACCTGGAGGCCTTTGGGCCCTTCTGCCTGTCCCTCTCCTTTTTGGATTGTGGTCTCCAGAAACTGACACAGGTTGATCCCAGGTGAGAACAGAATGGGACTGTGACCCTCCCCCCCTTCCTTGAGACAGGAGACTCCCACTGATGCAGCCTAGACTCTCGTTGCCCTTTTCCCCCGCAGCTTCACACCTTGGACTCATTTTCCACTTGCAGACTACTAAGAACAGGGTTCGCTACTATCCACACACTTGCATTTCCACAAGGAGCAGATCCCCCAGCAAAGCATTTTTAAAAACACACAAAACAGGTCTTCTTAAGAAAATGTAACAAACTTTATTGACACAGCCATGCCATTATGGTCACAACATGATCTCAACATGACACAGTGTAATGACACACACATTTGCACAAACTACAACCCCTTCCGCACCGTCCCATATCCCAGGATCTGACACCAAATTATCTGTTTATCCCAGATTATCTGGAAGTGTAGGATCATATAATCCAGTTTAAAGCAGTTAATCTGGATCAGATCCTGAGAAATAGAGCAGCGTAGATCCATCTCACATGGTAGCATTGCTGTCTTCTCTCACTTCTTCCTCTTAGGCCCCATCTACACTGCCATATAATCTAGTTTGAACTGCAGTTAATCCAAATTCTAAAACTGGATTATATGACAGTGCATATCAGGCCTATAGCTCCATCTACACTATCCATTGCATGCAGTTTGAACTGGGTTATACAGGGTGAGGCAGCATAACTTCCTTTTTTCAAAACTTAATAAAACCCATTGTATGAATCAGAATTTTTTTTAATGATGTAGGCGCAACCTTTCAATACCTAAAGTTTTGTTTTATGTAGTTTTGAAGATCAAATTAAGTAGGTCATGTCCCCCATTCTCCATTCTCCATACACTGAGTAAACCGATTTCTGGCGTATACTCAGTACAGACATATATGGATGAGTCTACACTCACCCTACAATGCAGATCAACCTGCATGAAAGGGCCAGTGTCGATGGGGCCTGAGTTGTAAGTCCTGGGCAGTTGAAGTCTCCCTCCCCAAAGGAATCCAAGGAAAGCGCCACATTCAAAAGAAACGGATACATTTATTCTAAGCAAAGATCTTTTAACACTAGACAGCAGACATTATAGAAATGGTTACAGGAAACTAGACAAAACAGACTATAGAGTAATATAATGTTAGGTCACAATTGATGTCAGGGTTGTCCAACATGACAACCCTGGTTACAAAGCCTATACAACACAGACCATATGCCATGGCTCCATCTACACTGTCATAGGATCCAGTTTGAACCGCAGTTAATATGTATTCAGAAACTGGATTCTATGCCAGTGTCAATGGAGCCTAGAACCTTATCTACATTATCATTTCATGTAGTATGAACTCAGGCTGGATCTGCACTGCCCCATATCCCAGTTTCTGGTCCCAGACTATCTGCTTCTCCCAGGTTATCTGGCAGTGTAGACTCATATAATCCAGTTTAAAGCAGATAATCTGGGATCAGATTTTGGGATATATAGGGCAGTGTAGATCCAGCCTACATGGGAAAATTGTCATTTCCTCTCATTTCCTCCTCTTAGGACCCATCTAGGGTCCTTCTACACTTCCCTATAATCCAGAATATCAAGGCAGATATTCCACATTATCTGTTTTGAAATGGATTATCTGAATCAATCTACACTGCAAAATAATCCAGTTGAAAGCAGAGAACCTGGATATTATAAAGCTGTGTAGAAGGGGCCCTACACTGCCATATAATCCAGGTTGAACCACAATTAACATGCATTCTGAAAATGGATTATATGGCAGTGTAGATGGGGCCTATAGTCTTGTCTACACTGTCATTTCATGCAGGTAGAACTGTATAATATGCTCAGTGCAGACTCAGGCTGGATCTACCCTGCCCTACGTAGCAGGATGTGATCCCAGATTATCTGTTTAACAAAAATTATCTGGCAGTGCAGACACATATAATCCAGTTCAAAGCAGATAATCTGGGATCAGATACTGGGAGAGAGGGAAATCTAGATCCAGCTCATATGCCGTTCAACCTGCATGGAAGGGTCAGTGTGGATGGGCCTAAGTTGCAGGTCCTGGGCAGTTTGGGTCTCCCTCCCGAAAGGAATCTAAGGAAAGCACCACATTAAAAAGAAAAGAGTACATTTATTCTACCCAGACATTAAAGGATACAATATTAGACTACACAAATCCACAAGATAAAATTACAATACACAGACTAGGGGGCCTCTCCCACTGCGCTGTCCAAGGGCGTCTCTTCCCCTCCAGCGGCTGGGCTGTGAGTCCTGGGATTTGCAGAGGAGGGAGGGGGGCCTTGGAGACCCTCCTCTGCCAGAGAGGCCTGGGCCTCCCTCCCCTGCAAGCCCCGGATCCACAGGAGGCAGCCAGAGCAGCCAAAGGGGAAGAGCAGCGCTTCCACAGGGCAGGGGGATCCTCTCCTACACAAGAGAGACAATCATATTACATGGTAAATAACAGGAAACATACACTTTAAACTTTTACAAGAGAACGAGATATCCAAATACATTTATAGAAGTCCTGTCTTCTCTCTTCTTGTTCTTACAGGCGCCAGTCAGGGTCCCTCAAAGTCAAGCGTCCCACGATGGTTAGGGTCCCTCGATGGCCAGGGTCCTTCGCTGATCAGGGTCTCTCAATGTCAAGCGTCCCACGATGGTCAGAGTCCCTCGATGGTCTGGGTCTTTCGCTGATCAGGGTCCCTCGATGTCAAGCGTCCCACGATGGTCAGAGTCCCTCGTTGATCAGGGTCCCTCGATGTTCATGTCCCTCGATGAGTCACTGTCCCTTGGCGTCCTCCGTCCGGAAAGGCCCTGCAAGAACCACAAGCGGT
Organism: Anolis sagrei; assembly: GCF_037176765.1. Classification (NCBI taxonomy): domain Eukaryota; kingdom Metazoa; phylum Chordata; class Lepidosauria; order Squamata; family Anolidae; genus Anolis; species Anolis sagrei. The sequence continues at coordinate 41,505,224 of NC_090026.1, read as the reverse complement.
GTCAGTGGGGAGCACTGTCCCTCCTCCTCCTGCTTGTCCTCCATGGCCCCCATCAGCCAGGCCTCCTTCCATGTGAGTCCAGGTGAGGCGGGGTGGGTGGGGGGCCCAAGGTGAACCCAAGGGGCATCAAGGCCCATCGGGAGACATAGCTCCAGAAGAGGGGGGATGGCCTCCTGCTTGACAGGTTTGTCCAGGAAAGTCACAGCCACTAATGGGCCAGCCTTCCTCAGTGACTACACTGGAAAATACAAATGCTATTCCAATGCAGCCCTTGGGGAAAGCTGGCCCATCAGTGGCTGTCACTTGCCTGGACTAACCTGTGAGCAAGGACAACCCCGAAGTAGTCACTCAAAGTCTAAAGCAGTGTTTCTCAGAGAGTTCCAGACAGCAGTTTAACCCAGTAACAATGACATTTTAAAAACGTGAATGTTCCCCTGTTCTAGACCACCACCACCCCCAAAAAGTGTGTGCTTTCCTGGAGGGGAGGGTCCACATGCCCTGCCAGGATTTCCCGCAGGAAACCAGGACGAAGAAAAAAGAAACCTTTAAATATCCCTTTAAAAGGAAAATAACTCACCCTGCCACCATTTACCCTTCTCTGGAGTTCTCCTGGGTCATGCCAATGGTGCACCAAGGGGGGGGGGGGGGGGCAGGACAGGAGCAATTTTCCTCCTCCTCCCTTCATGCATCATTGGTACGACCCAGGAGAACTCCAGAGAAATGCGGAGCAGATTGTTTTCCTTTTAGAAAGGCAGTTTTAAGAGCTTTGGGGAAGGGGTGTCTTACATTTCTGGGGCTCCAGGAGCCCAAGAAATCCAAGGTAGATTGTATAGAGGGGAACTGCACGGCACAATCTCCGGTCCCATCTACACAGCTCCCTCACCGGGAAAGACACAGGTCTTTTGAAAGACCCATGTCTTTCCAGCAGTTAAATTACCTTGAACAAAGCAGAGTTCTCCTGCTTTGTGACAAATGCATTCGCGTTTATGTGGGCCGTCATCTGGACGCCTCTCAGAAAAACGCAGGAGGGCGCACGTTTTGTGTCCTATCTGGATAGCCTTTCAAATTGTGCTTCTCAGCGTGTGTTGGAAGTCAGTCCAACACACGTTCCAACGTGTGTTGGAAGTTTGCTGAAATCCCAGTCAGCTTACTAGCGATTAGGATGATATGAGTCAAAGCCCAAGAGCGCTTCCAGAGAGCTCTTTATCCTGGGAGCATCTGCGATTAAAATACGTGGATATTCCTGGGGGCCTGTCTACACCCATCCCTGAAAGCGCATGCTTTCTGGGGTGGGTGTCCAGGTGTTCTTCCGGGACTGGCCGGGCAGAACATCTGCAGACCCTAGCCTCCTACCCCACAGCCCCCAAAACCCTTTTAAAAGTAAAATAAACTTACTTAAATTTATTCTATTTTTAAAAAGGGGTTGGGGGCTGTGGGGGAGGAGGATGGGATTCCCATAGTTTTCCGGACTAATTTAGTCCGGAAAAATGACTGTAGTCCAGACACCGGAAGTAGTGGGTTTATCCTACAGCTTCCAAGAGGCACAAAATAAATCCACTAACTAATTAATTTTCCACACACAAAGGTTTCCCTGGTTTGTGGCAAATTAATTGAGGGTTGACCAGAATGTCATCTGGACAGCTACCCCTTTTTTTGCAGAAGTTTCTGCAATAAAGGGCCTCTCTGGAGCCAAGGTTGCCTCTGAAGACCTGATGCAGTCACCCCATATGTTACCTGTGGCTGGATGTGTGTTGCTAAATAATGCAGTCTGAACTTCTAGATATTCCCCAGGAAAGGAGGGGACTGTGACCCTGTGACCCATGACTTGACCTTTGTCCTCTTGACCCTTCTGATTGGGTGGGGAGAGGGGGCATTGGGGGTGTTTGGGGGGAGGGGCTCAGGAGGAGGGAGGCCTGGCTGTGCCTGGAGGGAAGGGGCGGCACCCATGGGTTGGGCAAGGGGAGGGAAGTGCCCTTGTGGGGATGCCACCTTGGAGGGAGGAAGAAAGCAGTAGCGGCATCCCAGGCCGAGGGGGAGGGGTCAGGGTGGGGGAGTCCGGAGGTCAAAGGAGGCGGGGCCCAGCCCAAGGGTTGGAATGAAGACCCAGGGAGCAGGTGGTGGCCCCTCCCCTCCAGGTCCCCCAATCCCCCACAGAACAGAACAGAGCTCAACAGAGGGGCCTGAGGGGGCCCAAGCAGTCTTCCTTTTCTGCTCTGCTCCAAGGGCCTCTGGTGGCAATGGGGCCCAGAATGGGGGCGGTCCTTCTGCAAAGGGGCGGGGATTCCCTGGGCCAGGGCAGGGCAGACTCCCGCCTCCTTAACGCTACTTCCCTTTGGCGCTGCGGCACAGCTGGAGCGTAGCAGAGGTCTTCCTGTAACACGCGGGGAGATCGTGATGTTCCTGCAAAGGACAGAGAAAGGAGGACTGGTTGAAGGAGACTCCTTTCTTCCTTCCTCAATTCCTCCCTCCTTCTCTCCTTCCTCCCTTCCTTGCTTACCTGTCCATCAGGCGGGTGGGCCCTTGGCGTACTCTGGGGGGTACCTTTCTCGCCCGCAGCCTGCCACCAAGCGCCGAAAAGCAGCTCGCAACCCGTGTCGGGAGTGGAGGGCGGAGGCTCTGGCGAGGATGGCCTTGGTCTGCCAGCCAACTCTCCTGACTTCAGGGTCATGGTCGGCGAGGAGATCGATCAGCCCTGGAAGGAAGGGAGGAAGGTCAGCAGGAGAGGGACGGCGCACAGACTCCCCAGGACCCTCTCTTCCAAGGCCCAGTCCCTCTCAGACCCACTTACAGGCCTCGTAGGTGCAGGTGTTCCTCTCAGTGCAGATGCTGCTGTTCTTGTGAAGCACGTGACCTGGAGAGAAGGAAGGCAGCAGAGAAGAGAGGGACCATCTCCCTGAGCAAAGACCATTCTGGAGCTCCCTGAACCCAACGCTACACCCAAGGGAGGAAGATGCCCCAGAGAAGGCCGGGGAGGGGGCTTTTGCAGGTGGAAGGAAGGGAGAGAAGGGGAGGAAGAGGACCCTGGTCTTTGCTCTCCCCCCCCCCCCCCCAATAAGGCTCTGGGTTCCCAGAATGAGCTCGAAGGGCCATTCTGCATTGGCCCAGGGTGGAGGGAGAGGGGTCCTCTGGAGAAGGGGGCACTCCCGCTGCCCCAGAGAGTGAGCTGGAAGCCATGAATAGGAACAAAGGGGGCTAGGCTCCCCTCCCCCGATCTCTTACCGAGCAACATGGCCGCTGCCTTCTTTGCTGAGGGAAGCTTGCTCTTGAAAAAAGGCAGGCAGCCATACACCTGCTCCTCCAACTCACTCCTGGAGCCGCAGTGATGGATCTGGAGGAGAGAGAGAGATGAGAGATGAGGTCAAAAAAGGGGTTCCTTATGCCTGCCGGGCATAAGGCCCCCTTGACTCCCAGGCTTCAGGACGGGCACTGACCAGGCGCTTGGAGATTTTGTGGAGCAGCTCCTGCAGGCTGAAGGTGTCTCCCGCCAGAACGCTGTCCTCCAGGTGCCACCGCAGGACCTCCGCCGTCTCCCTGAGGGTCTTCCTCGCAGTCTTCAAAGAGGAGGAGGAGGAAGAGGGAAGGAGTCAGGCTCACTTGGAGGGCAAGTGACCCCTTCCTCCCTCACTTGACCCCTGTCCTGACCCCTGTCCTTGAGAGGCCAGCGTTGGGCCTCCCTCCCACCTTGGCGACCTCCGCGTCCTCATCCTCCACGTGAACCAGCACCGTAAGGAGGTCGTGGATGGTCTTGCGCTCCTCATGTTGATGTTCCGGGCGCCAGAGAAGCTGCTGAAAGCATTGCAGGGCTGCCTTCCGGATCTTGGCCGCCTCCTGAAAAAACAAAGGAAAAGGAGACTTTCTTTCTCCCCCTTTTTTGTGTGAAGCCCCTTCTCGGGGGTTGGCGAAATGGGGAAGTCTACGCCCCCCCCCCCCAAAATGGACCGGGGTCAAGACTCACGTGGTGGAAGAGAGGGCGGCATCCGGCAGCCAGGTGAGCCTTCGCAGGGCCCTGGTCTTCCTTGTGCAGCAGGGCCCCCAGCTGGCCAGCCAGGCCCAGGAACTCCAGCACGACGTCAATGTGGGGGGATTGCAGCCCCCCAAGGACCCCGTCCAGGAGCTCCTGGAGCCTCATGGTCTGCAAAGAGAGAGAAAGGAGGGCCATGCCTAAGAGGTCCCCTGCGAAGAACGCCTAGACACAGGCCTCCCCGCTGGTTGGGGAAGGGACCTCCCAGGACCTGCTGCATCGTACATTCTTCCAACGACTGCAAGAGCAAGGCCTGCTGGATCTAGACTCAGCTGGCCCTCTGTGTGGTGTGTGGAGCCGGGGCTGTGCCTGACTTACCTCCCTGTAGGTCTTCAACAGAAGGAGAAGGCCCTGCCTGCTCTGATGTTGTACAGCCAGGCTGTGATGTTGGAGCCAGACCGTCAGCAGTGCCCAGGTCTTCTCCGGGGAGTGTGGGCGCTGGCCAGTGTGCAGCAGCTGAAAGAGAAGAGGAGAAGTGTGAAGAGCTGGAGCCAGGAAGGGAAGCACTGCCTCTCCCCTCCTCGACTCCCCCGCCCTATCCTAAGGCCCCCTTCCAGCCGAAAACCCCGGCTGACTAACCCTCCTCACCTGAATATAGAAGGCCACCACTCCGGCCGAATGCTCCAGCGGCGCTTCTGTTTCCCAAGTGGAAGACAGGTGCTGAAGCAGGGAGGAGGAGGACTTGAGGAAGCTCCTGGAAGACAAGGGGGACCCCATGAGGGAAGCCAGCCAGAGAGACCAGGCTGTGCCTCCTCCCCGAACCTCCTCTGGCCCTTGGCTCCTTACCGCAACAGGAGGTCCATTCCCTCAGGGCAGATGCTGAGCTCTTCTAGCATCTCCTTGGAGGTTTCCTTGACGGACACCCGGGCCACCCTCTTCAGCAGCACGATGATGATCCTCGCCAGTTCTCTGCAGGAAAATGAAAGAACAAAGTTTACTTCCCAGTGGAGGGTTTGAGTCCCCCATCTGGCCCCCCAAAAGGCCTGGGAGCCCCACTGAGCCTTCCCCCCACCCTCTCCTTACTCTGGAGGAACGTAGATGCTGCTCTGGTCCCTGCTGGGCGCCTCCAACCCAGGCCTTGTGACCTCGATGTAGTTGGTCACCAAGGCGAGCAGAAGCTCCAGGAACCACCCCTCCAGGCGACTGCTGTCCTTGATATATCTCACGATCTTCCCGATGGCCCGCGTCGCTCTTGCCTGCGGAGAGAAAGAAGGAGGGTTAAATGCCAGGAGGGCTCCTGCTGAAGGCCAGGAAAGAGTGCCCCCTCTCCTTCCCCAGCCCCCCAAAGACAGGGTGTGGGAAGGGATGTCCTTACTGTGGCCGCATCCAAAGTGGGGCTCCGCTGTTCCTTGCCCTCCTTGGCCAGCCAAGGGCCCTCCTTCACCTTGGCCAGGAACAGGTCGAGCGCCGCCTCCGCGGAGCAGTAAGGTGAATTGAGAACGGCGCACATCAATTCACCACATTCCCTGCGAATGAAAATAGGGAAGAGGGAGCCAGGGTCATGGTCAGACTTGTCTCCAACCCCATGGGGACAGGGGAGTGGCACCCCCAGGCCCAGCTCTCTTACCTCCCGTTGGACTCCAGATAGTGGTCCGTGGCCATCTTGAGATGTTTGCGGGCCACGTAATCCACAGCCGGCATGGCCTCTGCAGAGGAGGGACTGCAGAGCAGCTGGCACAGACGGTGAAGGTGTTCTTGCGCCTGTAAGGAAGAAAGAAGGGAAACAGTGGCACTCGGGAGACATGGAAAGTCTCCTGGGACCAAAAGTGGAAGGAGAGGGATGGTGATTGTGTAGGAAACCTGTTGGGAGGCATGGGGCATTGGGGTCCCAACATACCTTTCCTGTGGCTAAAGAGAAGTCTACCTGAAAGCCGGACATCTCTAGGCCACACCTGCCACCTGGAAGGTCTATGCAGGAGGTCCCTCTCTGCGTCCTGAGGAAGGCGGTGGGCGATGCCTCCTCGGTGGTGGTCCCAGGCCTTGTGGGGGGAACTCTGGGCCTTACCTGCTCTAGGTCCATGGAGGACCATCTCCGAGGCTTCAGGGCCAGATCTTCCCCTTCCTCATGGCCCAGGGAGCTGGAAGAGAGGCATAAGGAGGCATAAGGAGGTGAGGCCTGATAGGCCAGGGACTGAGGACAAGGAGGGGCGCAATGGTCATCCCTCCCGGCAAAGAGCAACGCACCTGCTTGAACTGGGGAGAGGGTCCCACACCTCATCCTCCAGGCTGGGGACATCCAGAAGTGTTGCCTCTTCGGGGTCCTATAAAAGACAATTAGATAGAGAAGTGAAATAGGGGCAAAGGGGAAGGAACGGGAAGACAGCTCAGGGGAGGAAGGCTAGAGTAGGAGGAAGAAGCTTAAAGGAGGGGCAGGGAGAGGAAAAGAGGAGGGGGATGCAGAGGAAGGAACCCCCCTTTTTTCTGCTCCCTTCCCTTCCTTACCCTTGATGTCTTCTCAGGGGGCTCATCGACACTGCAAGGAGAGAGAGAGAACAAGGAAAGATCAGAAGGCATCCTCTCCCCCCCAAACCCCCTAGAATAAGGTTGCAGGCTCAAGCCCCCTTGGCGTCAATTGAAGGAGGGAAGGAGGGAAGGAGGGAAGGAGGGAGGGAGGGGATCTCTGACTGCGATGTGGCCCTGAACCTGGAAGGGATGTACCTCTCATTCTCGAGGTCCTGGGCCGCCCCCTCCTGCACGAACAGCTCTGAAGGAACACCAACGTCTTTGGAGCCCTGTTGAGGGGGAAGAAGAGGGAAGTGAGGGCTGTGGTCTTTGCCAAGCCCCCCCCCCTCTTTCTCCCAGAGAGAATTGGACTGAAACCCCCAGCCTTCCTCCCCAGTGACACACTGCCTGGGGCTGTTGGGACTTGCAGTCCAACAACAGTTTAGCAGTGTAGGAGGCCTCTTCAGCAAAGGGCCACCTAGAACTCAAGGGGTCTTGGGATGGCCCTGAGCCCGAATCCATTTCCCAAAGGACAAAGAGAGGCAATCTCCCCCCTTTCCAGCCTCTTTTTTTCACTCACCAACTCCCTGGATAGTTCTTTCTGTGGAGGAGTTGGGATTCTCTCCGATATGAAGCTGCTAGAAAGGCAAGGGGCAGAAGAGGAACTCAGCTTCTCCCTTCTATTCCCCCCAAGAAAGGCAAGCCCCATCCCAAGGATCTTGCAGCCCATGGGAAGAAGGCAACGTCCTGAGACGGCCCCCTCCAGATCTCCGGGCCCCAACCCCCCAGACCCCAGAATGCCCTCTCCCCAAAAACATGGACAGGAGGTACCTCTCTGAAGTCTCGTAGATGGCCACCAGGCTGCTAGACTCCAAGGGGGGTTCCTCTCTCCCCAGAAACTGCAGAGAAAGGAAGGGGGTCTCAAGACTTTACCAAAGAAGGGCTTTTCCTTCTGCCACAATCTCTCTCCTTCCACCCCATTATTTCTCCTAGGGCTGGCATCCCCAGACAGTGCTCGACTCCCACCCCCAACATTCCTCCCCATTGACCCTGCTGCCAGAGGCTGCTGGGATTTGCAGACAAACAACTCCTGAGGGCTCCAGAATTCCCTCCCCTCTTCAGAGAAGGCCCATCTGGGGACCAAAACAGAATAGCCCTACTTTCTTGAATGCCGACCACTGCCTTGGCCCAGCTTCTGTGAGAGACAGGGAGCAAACGATAAGGAGGAACCCAAGGGGAAATGGTGGCCATCTTCTGCTGGGAGTCACAGTCCCCATGGGACACTTGACCCACAACACATCTCCTCTTCATAACGCTTTGTCTCCCTCCAGAGGAGGGCATCTGTTCTGCTCTAGTCAGACCTTGCCTGGAATTAAACTGTGTCCAGTTCTTGGCACCAAAGGTCAGGAAAGATAAGGACAAACTGGAATCGATCCAGAGAAGGATGACCCAAAATGTGAAAAGTCTGGCAATTATGACTCCCTCTAAGGAGTGGCTGAGAAAGCCAGGAAAATTTGTCTTGGAAAGGCAAAGGCAGAGAGGGGACATGAGGGCCATGTTTAAATATTTGGAAGGGTGTCCCATTGGGTAGGAGGCAAGTTTGATTTCTGTGGCTACAGCTGCTGCTGGAGCATAGATTCACACATTCATAGAATCATAGAGTTAACAGATACCCCCAAAGGCCATCTAGTCCAGCCCCCTTCTGATAGGTAAACATGGCTCTCATATCCCTCTCGGCTTTCTTTTCTCCAAGACAAACATACCCTATTTCCTGAGCTGCTTTTCATAGGAATTCATGGTTTAAAGGCCTCATAGAAAGTGACCTGAGTGGCAGAAGGGGGTTGGCTTCCAGATCTATGATTGTATCCGTTGCCCTTCTCTAAACATATTCCAGTTTGTCAACAGCCTTCTTGATTCCCATCCACCCAAACATCCCATTCACCATGGAAAAAGAACATGAAGCAAAACTGCCATTTCTAGATGTTCTAGTCATCCACAAACCCAATCAACAATTGGGCCACAGAGTTTACAGAAAACTACACACACAAATAGATACCTACATAAAAACTCCAACCATTACCCAATATTTTTTTAAAGCACCATTAAAGCCCTGGCAGACCATGCAAAAAGCATCTGCAAACCCCACCTCCTCCAAGGTGACTTCAACCATCTAAACTGGCTTCTACCGGCCTATGGCTACTCCATCACCGACATCAGAAAACCTTCAAGACCGAGAACGAGCCACGAGAGTAAAGACAAAGATCCACCCAGAGGAAACGTGTTCTTACCATACATCAAGGGAACCACTGACCACAGAGAGAGAAGCTGATGAACTAACACAACCTACAAACTATCTATAGACCCACTAAGAAAATCCAACAAATGCTACGTTCAGCAAAGGATAAGAGAGATCCTCTCACCTCTGCAGGAGCTGCCGTATACCATGCAGCTGTGGATAAGTCTACATAGAGACCACCAAACGCAGCCTTGCCCAGACAACAAATCAAGGAACATGAAAGGCACTGCAGACTCATTCAACCCAAGATGTCAGCAGAGCACCTGAGGAACCAACCTGGACACAACATATTATTTGAGAAAACAGAAATGCTGGACCACACTAACAACCACATGTCAGACCACACAGAAAACCCACTGAAATCCACAAGCATGTGGACAATTTCAACAGAAAGGAGGGAACCATGAAAATGAACAATATCTGGCTACCAGTATTTAAAAAACTGTAAAATCAGGACAGTAAGTAAAGAATAACGCTAAAAAAACAGGGGAATTCCAGACAGGAAACAATCAGGGCCAGCTAAGCACCTCCCAACAAAGGATTCCCCCAGGCAGGAAACAGCCAAGCCTTGAGCTGCAAGGTTATTCAATGCTAATCGAGGTGATCATTTTAAACATTCACGCTTGCCTCAAACAGACAAGAGTTCTTTCTCCCACACGAGACATTTCACGGACATATAAACCACTTGCCTTGTTTCCAACGGACCTCACAATCTCTGAGGATGCTTTCCACAGATGTGGGCAAAACATCATGAGGGAATCTTTATGGAACATGGCCATACAGTCCGGAAAACTCCAAGCAATCCACTTCTTCAATGGCTTTGCCCAGAACTAGACACAGGGTTATTCCAGGTGAAGAGGTCTGACCAAAGCAGAAGGGAGTGGGACTAGGACGTCCCTCCATCTCAACACTGGGCTTCCATTGATGCAGCCTAGAACAGCCTGGACTTGGAAAGCTGCTGCAATAGACTCTTGACTCTGGTTCACTTTGTGGCCTATTAAGACAACTAATTCCGTTTCACATGGACTGTCGTCAAGTCAGAGGTCACCCATCCCATATCTAGGCATTTCATCTTTATTGCCCAAGTCTAGTACCCTACAGTTCTCCCGCTTGAAATCCATTTTGTTAATATTGGCCCACATTTTGAATCTCTTACGTTCCTTTTGGTCCCTTTTTCATGTGATTTTTTAATTTCATGAATCGGCCATGTAATTTTTTATTTATCTATTTATTTAATATATTTCTACCCGGCCTTTTTCCACAAGCGGACCCAAGGTGGCTTACAGCATATAAAACATACAATGCAGAAGTTAAAACATAGTTAAAATCAAATAGAATCATAGAATCATAGAGTTGGAAGAGACCTCTTGGGCCATCCAGTCCAACCCCCTTCCAAGAAGCAGGACAATCGCTTTCAAAGCACCCTCAACAGATGGCCATCCAGCCTCTGTCTATAAGCCTCCAAAAAAGGAGCCTCCATCACACTCCAGGGCAGAGAATTCCACTGCTGAACGGCTCTCACAGTCAGGAAGTTCTTCCTAATGTTCAGGTGGAATCTCCTTTCTTGTAGTTTGAAGCCATTGTTCAGCGTCCTAGTCTCCAGGGCAGCAGAAAACAAGCTTGCTCCCTCCTCCCTGTGGCTTCCTCTCACATATTTATACATGGCTATCATATCTCCTCTCAGCCTTCTCTTCTTCAGGCTAAACATGCCCAGTTCCCCAAGCCGCTCCTCATAGGGCTTGTTCTCCAGACCTTTTATCATTTTAGTCACTCTCCTCTGGTCACATTCCAGCTTGTCAATATCTCTCTTCAATTGGGGTGCCCAGAATTGGACACAGTATTCCAGGTGTGGTCTGACCAAGGCAGAATAGAGGGGTAGCATGACTTCCCTGGATCTAGACACAAGACTCCTATTGATGCAGGACAAAATCGCATTCGGTTTTTTTAACACCACATCACATGGGTCGCTTATGTTTAACTTATTGTCCACAAGGACCCAAAGATCTTTGTCACACGTACTGCTCTTGAGCCATGCGTCCCCCATTCTGTATCTTTGCATTTCATTTCATTCATTCAATCAATCAATCAATCATATCCTACCCAAAGAAAGACTCTGTGTCTGTGGCGCCACCAACACCGTTTGAAAATCTGAATCACAAATTACATAACTGCTGTTTGTATGAAAAAGAAAGGAAACAACATTTATGGCCTTTCATTCCTCATAAAACGAGCTGGGATGCAGCGACCAAAACCACATTTATACTAGCTGGTTATTATCCCGTTTTAACAACAAAAATTGCCCTTTATTTGTATAAAGCATCTAAAAGGAATATATTGATCAGATTAGTACACAGTGTAAGGGGGACGAGGACATTTGATGTATAGACTTAAGATTAAGGTATATTTGGTTACAAGTCCGCCACTTTTTCCCTCTGTACTTGTATATTTATATTTTTACTAGACTAGATGTATACTGCATGCTGTTTACATTGTTTACAAAGCGGGACTTTGATAATATCTCCTGGCTACACTATATGCAAATAAAGGAACATTATAATCAGGATTTATTTATTTATTTATTTATTTATCGTGTCAGAACAACCAGTCAAATTATATTACATTTCTAACAGAAACAAAGCAAACAAGCAGATTACAGAATTTGTGAATATGAGAGTTGATTAAATGTCCTTTGACCAGTATCTGGCCACTTGGAGTGCTTCTGGTGTTGCTGCAAGAAGGTCCTCCCTTGTGCATGTGGCAGGGCTCAGGTTGCATTGCAGCAGGTGGTCAGTGGTTTGCTCCTCTCCACACTCGCATGTCGAGGATTCCACTTTGTAGCCCCATTTCTGAAGGTTGGCTCTGCATCTCGTGGTGCCAGAGCGCAGTCTGTTCAGTGCCTTCCAGGTCGCCCAGTCCTCTGTGTGCCCAGGGGGGAGTCTCTCATTGGGTATCAGCCATTGGTTGAGGTTCTGGGTTTGGACCTGCCACTTTTGGACTCTCGCTTGCTGAGGTGTTCCAGTGAGTGTCTCTGTAGATCTTAGAAAACTATTTCCAGATTTAAGTCGTTGACGTGCTGGCTGATACCCAAACAGGGGATGGGCTGGAGATGTCTCTGCCTTGGTCCTTTCACTATTGGCTGCTACTTCCCGGCGGATGTCAGGTGGTGCAATACCGGCTAGACAGTGTAATTTTTCTAGTGGTGTAGGGCGCAGGCACCCTGTGATAATGCGGCATGTCTCATTAAGAGCCACATCCACTGCTTTAGTGTGGTGAGATGTGTTCCACACTGGGCATGCATACTTAGCAGCAGAGTAGCACAGCGCAAGGGCAGATGTCTTCACTGTATCTGGTTGTGATCCCCAGGTTGTGCCAGTCAGCTTTCGTATGATATTGTTTCTAGCACCCACTTTTTGCTTGATGTTCAGGCAATGCTTCTTGTAGGTAAGAGCACGGTCCAGAGTGACTCCCAGATATTTGGGTGCGCTGCAATGCTCCAGTGAGATTCCTTCCCAGGTGATCTTCAGAGCTCGGGATGCTTGTCTGTTCTTGAGATGAAAGGCACATGTCTGTGTTTTAGATGGGTTGGGGATCAGTTGGTTTTCCCTGTAATAGGCAGTAAGAGCACCTAGAGCTTCAGAGAGCTTCTGTTCAACCATCTCAAAGCTCCCTGCTTGAGCAGTAATGGCACGATCATCAGCGTAGATGAAACTCTCTGTCCCTTCTGGCAGTGGCTGGTCATTTGTGTAGATGTTGAACATGGATGGGGCAAGCACGCTCCCCTGAGGCAGGCCGTTCTTCTGTTTCCGCCATCTACTTATCTGACCCTGGAACTCAACAAAGAAGCTCCTGTTTTGTAGCAGGTTTCCTATGAGGCGGGTGAGGTGGTCGTCCTTTGTGATATTATACATTTTCCTCAGGAGGAGGCGGTGGTTCACAGTATCATAGGCTGCTGACAGGTCTATGAAGACAGCTCCTGTGATCTGCTGCCTTTCAAAACCATCTTCTATGTGCTGAGTGAGGTTCAACACTTGCGATGTGCAGCTTTTGCCTTTTCTGAAGCCAGCTTGCTGTGGGATCAGACATGGGTCTAGTTTTTCCATAATTCTATGCAAAATAAGTCCTCCAGAACTTTGTAGAGGTGGCACAACAGGGAGATTGGTCGGTAGCTTTTTGGGTCATTGCGGTCTTTGCCTGGCTTCAAGATGGCTATGACTCATAGCCATAATCAGGATAAAGAGATAGGCTTCAATTTAAAAAAAATCCATTTGGGATAGGATCTTTCAGACACAGAAAAAATTAATAACTAAGATTTATGATAAATTCTTAGAATTGTCTACAGAAACTGAGGTGGTAAAAAATTGTATGATTAGGTGGCTGGAAAATTTAAGAAGACCAATCCATCTGAGTGAATGGAAAGTAATCTGGAATAAAAACTAAAATATACATATGCGATGGATTTAAAAGAAAACTGGCTTAAGATGGACCCCCCCCCCCAAAAAATTAGGACTAGTGTATAAAAATATGGGGAAAAACTGTTGGAAATGTCATGACCTCGATGGAAGTTTCTTCCACATGTGATGGACTTGTAGAGAAGCCCAAAATATTGGAAGTGCATACACGAAGAGTCTCAAAAAAATTTGGGAATGTTATTCCCAAGAAAACCAGAGTATTACTTATTAAATATTACAGGCTCAGATCTAATTTTGGACCAAAATAAAGACATTTTATTCACTCACATCTCAACAGCAGCAAGAATATCATATACGAAAATTTGGAAATTAGACAAAATCCTAGAAATAGTCGATTGACTAAATAAAATACAGGACATTAGAGACATGGACAAACTAACGTTCTTTTTGAAGAGCAGCTCGGAAAGCCCAATAAAAATGACTGATTGGTCTTACTTCGAGAAATATGAGAAAGAGAAGAAGCAGAGAGACAGTCTTTAAAAATTAGACTTTTTTTCTCTTGTCAGTTTAAGGTTTTTATTATTATTATTATTATTATTATTATCATTATCTCATTTCTCTCTGATCTTTCCCTATTAATCATTATAAAGGAGTTTATAGAGCAAGATGAAAATACAAAAACAAGTAATTACATAATATTGGCAAAGACACAGAATGGAAGGCAAAGAGTTTTTTCTTTTTTTCCATTTTTTTCTATTTTTTATTTTTTAGGTATATATGTGTTTTTACGTTTCTTTTTTTTAAATCCATTTCTGTCTCCTCTTAAATATTTTCCTACTTTTCTATAATCTTAATGTTCTCCCACTTTCGATGTAAATCTAATAAAATTATGGTTTTCTTTGTGTGCATATAATAAAAATCAATTTTTTTAAAAAATGTTCCCACATCTACGGAACCTATTTTGTTTGTAACTTGGGAACTACCTGTATTTCTAAGAGGCCACCTTCCTTACCTCAAATGCTGGCAGTACTTGGATGAAGCATGTCCGGAGAGAGGGCTCCTCCGCACGGGTTCCTTGTGGCTCCGAAGAGCTGAAAGGGGCAAAAGAAGGCCACAAAGTGTGAGAGACTGGGGCATCCCACCCCATCCAGGGGTCCTGCAAACCCCCCGTCCCCTCCCTCCCTCCAACAGGGACCAGGCTGATGGTCCAGGAAGTGCACGGGCACCATGAGGGCATCCCTCTTCTCCACTCCGAGGGACTAGCAAGGGATTGACCCTTGGAACTGGCTGCCACTGGGAGAGAGGGAGGGGGAGGGAGGGTGATAGCAACTGGGGTCTGCATGCAGACTGAGTGGCAGGAGTTTGGGATTAGGAGGAGTGGTGGGATTTGCATGTGGCTGGTGACTGGCTGGCCCTTTCCACACTCACAATTCACTCACCCAATGAGCGCCTATATGCAAATTCCCACTCTGCATAGAAACCACTCCATTCCAAGGGCCCCTCCGGCTATCTCCTCCACCAGCCAATCAGCACCCACATGCAAATTCCCTCTCCCCTCACAACCCACCTCTGCAACCTAATATGCATACAGACCTCTCCCTCCCTGAGGCCCCTCCCTCCTGCCCCTCCCACAGCTAAGCCCCTCCCACAGGCTCTTAATTAATGCCTACTCACACTGGCTTCCAAACTGTTGCATGGAACCATAGAGGTTCCACAAAAAATCTTAACATCATATTTGAAAGGGATTTTAAAATCAATCTACACACAACTCAATATTGGATTACATAAAAGGAGGAATACATAAAAGGAATACATAAAATAGGAATACATAAAAGGAGGAACTTTGTGGAATCCCAATGCTTGGTTTAAAAAATACAGAAAGTTAGGGTTCTGCAGGAAATGAATGTCTTCTAAAGGGTTCTATGACCAGGAAGGCTTGGGAATCACTGGCCCAAACTATAGGCCTCTCTCACATAAAACATTCTAAGATGCTATCAATTGTAAGACTCACACTGATTTCAGCATCACCCAAAAGCTATATATAATAAAACATAACCATAAAATAAGCCCTAGTATGATATTTCATGATCCTTGTAAATAAGAACTACCCCCATAATAAGTCCCAGTTAAGATTGTCAGCTACATTGAGGCATTTACTGGTAATACATCCATTACAATACAAGACAGACATATTGTATGCTAAAATATTAATTTTAATATAGAATTAAATATTTATAAATAATAATATTGACATTATATTATGACAATGTAACAGAAGATGAAATGACTAGATTTGAATAAGTGTAGATATTTGTGCAAATAAGTCTAATGTGTCTTTTGGAGCAAAAATTAATTTCAGATCCAGTCATCTTTCTGGGGACATACGTTACATACACAACTTAAACTCTGCTGAAAAAGCCCTCCCTCGATCCCCTGGGCCTTAACCATCACAGACCAGTTTTTCTGTTCATAGAAACATAGCTACTTCTGGAGGGACAATGAATTCTATGAACAGAAAGATGGATTAGCCGTGGGGAGATCCCGGTCACAAAAAAATTCTACATGGAACACTTGGAAAAACAAGCCCTGGAAACAGCCACAAAAAATTCAGATATGTGGATGACACCTTTACCATTTTTAGCCATAGAGGAGAAGAACTAAACAAGTTCCTGGACAACCTCAACAGCATCCACACAAACATCCAATTCACCATGGAAAAAGATAATGAAGGAAAACTGCCATTTCTAGATGTACGAGTCCTCTGCAAACCCAATCAACAATTGAGCCACACGGTTTACAAAAAACATACACACACAGATAAATACCTACATACTGTGAAAGCTCCAACCATCACCCAAGTCAAAAAAGAAGCTCTATTAAAGCCCTGACTGGTGGTGCAAAAATCTGCAAATAGCACCACATCCAACGTGAACAGAACCACCTAAACTGGGCTCTACAGGCCAATCGCTACTCCACCACAGACATCAGAAGAGCTACAAGACCAAGAACAAGCCACGAGAGTAAAGACAAAGATCCACCCAGAGGAAAAGTGTTCTTGCCATACATCAAGGGAACCACTGAACGCACAGGGAAGCTGATGAGGAAACACAACCTACAACCTATCTACAGACCCACAAAGAAAATCCAACAAATGCTACATTCAGCAAAGGACAAGAGGGATCCTCTCACCTCTGCAGGAGTCTACCATGCAGTTGTGGAACCACCAAACACAGCATTGCCCAGGAAATGAATCAGGAAACATGAAAGGAACTACAGACTAATTCAACTAGAGAAGTCAGCCATAGCAGAGCCCCTGAGGAACCACCAAACTCTTCCAGTATTTTCTGTTGGTCATGGGTGTTCTGTGTTCCACATTTGGTTCAATTCCATCACTGGTGGAGTTCAGAATGTTCTTTCACTGTAGGTGAACTATAAACTGTATTGTGTATTTGTGCCAATTTTGGTCCAGTGCATGAAAATAAATCCCGCACATCAGATATTTACATTACAATTCACAACAGTAGCAAAATTACAGTTATGAAGTAGCAACAAAAATAACTTTATGGTTAGGGGTCACCACAACATGAAGAACTGTAATAAGGGGTCACTGCATTAGGAAAGTTGAGAACCACTGGTTTATCCCATTGCGCCACAACGGCCCATTAATCACCTAAGGAAGGGTGAGAACCACTGCACTAGAGAATGAATCCACTTTAAATCTGGCCCCTCTCTAAACAACAAACCCCAGAATTCTGCAGGCGGCAGTAACAGGATTTAAAGTGGATTCATTCTCTAGTGTGATGAGGTCCCTGGACACAGATATGCTGAACCACTCTAACAACCACCATGTCAGACTACATCAGTGATTCCCAAACTCCGATCTTCCAGGTATTTTGGTCTTCAGCCTCCAGAATCCCTGGTCATTGGTCAAGGCAGCTGAGACTTCTGGGAGTTGAAGTCCAAAATACCTGGAAAACTGGAGTTTGGGAAACACTGGACTACACAGAGAAGCCACTGAAATCTACAAGCATGTGGACAATTTCAACAGAAAGGGGGAAACCATGAAAATGAACAAAATCTGGCTACCAATATTGAAAAACTCTAAAATCAGGACAGTAAATAAGGAAAACCATCAGGGTCAATTAACACCTCCCAACAAAGGATTTCCCCGGCAAGAAGCAGTCAGACTTTGAAGCTGCAAGGACATTCAATGCTAATGCAGGTGACCAATTGCAACAATAACACTTGCCATAAGCAGAGAAGAGTTCTTTCTCCCACCCTGTAACAAATGCAACCTCACTTGCCTCGTTTCCAGCAGGCCTCACAACCTCTGAAGGTGCCTGCCATAAATGTGGGTGAAACATCAGGAGAGAATGTTTCTGGGACATGGCCATACAGCCTGGAAAACTCACAGCAACCCAGTGATTTCGGTCATGAAAGCCTTCGATAACATATTAAATACATAAACTAATAAGAATAATTAAGAGGAGCCCTTATTGATAAGATCTGGAAGAGAAGACAGGAAGAACATGGGACAACATAAGAAAAATGACAACCAGCTTTAACGTCAGATTTCAAGGCTATGCTCTATTTTGTTATTGACGATATATGGAATTTTGAATACTTTAGACAGTGTGTGTAATACTAATTGAGATCAAGAAAGAGATGCAATAATTGTAACAAATGCAAGGCTTCTCTTCTCCCCCAACCCTGTCGCTCTCCCTCAGTGACATATGGTACTATTAGGCAACCTTTGTAAAGATCTATTTAGCAACAAGAACTCCGCAAATCCTCTTTTTTTCCTTTTTTTTTTTTACTGAACTTGCTGACCAAAAGGTCACAGGTTTGAATCCAGGGATCAGCATGAGCTTCCGCTGTTAGCCCCAGCTTCTGCCAACCTAGCAGTTCAAAAACATGCAAATGTGAGTAGATCAGTAGGTACCGCTCCGGTGGGAAGGTAATGGCGCTCCAAGCAGTCATGCCAGCCACATGACCTTGGAGGTGTCTATGGACAACATCGGCCCTTCTCCTTAGAAATAAGAGATGAGCACCAATCCCCAGAGTCAGGCAAAACTGGACAATGTCTGTAGTATAGTGTGCCTTTAAGACACAGCCTTGGGTGGCCACACCGGCAATGCATTGTACTACTGGATGTTTTGATAAAAGCTCTCTCTCTGTAGTAAATGTAGTTGTTACCCCTACTCGTGTTGAATAAACATCGTTACCTCGGGAACTCCGCTGGCTGGTGAGTCTGTCACCCGAAGAATATTACATGGTGTCAGAAGTGGGATATAAACCTCTCCTGTGCTGCAACTCTGAAGCTAGAGTTCCCAGATAAGGAATACCAAGACATGGAGTCATTTCGTCCTCGTCCTCCTCTTGCTATGCAAGGCAATATGCCTGAGAACTGGAGACGGTGGGAACAGGCTTTTCAGTTGTATCTTTCTGCAGCAGGACTTGAAAGTGTATCAAAGAAGCGGCAGATAGCTATCCTGCTACATTGTGTGGGAGAGTAAGGAGTTTCTTTATATAACACGTTTGTTTTTGCCGAAGAGAACCCAAAAGATATTTCAGAGGTTCTGGAACAGTTTAGGACTTATTTTTTACCTCGGAAGAACATTGTTTTTGAAAGATTCTGTTTCTGGAACCATATACAGAGTCCTGGGGTTAAAAATGAGCAATTTATTGCTGAGCTGAAACTGAAGGCAGTCAGCTGTGAATTTGGAACGGCAATTAATGACATGATAAGAGATAAAATTGTCTTCAGCATCAAGGAAGAAAGACTGAAAGAAAGGCTGTTGAAAGAGGCTGATCTTACACTTGAGAAGGCC
Source organism: Anolis sagrei (assembly GCF_037176765.1). Classification (NCBI taxonomy): domain Eukaryota; kingdom Metazoa; phylum Chordata; class Lepidosauria; order Squamata; family Anolidae; genus Anolis; species Anolis sagrei. The sequence goes on along the minus strand of NC_090026.1, from coordinate 41,486,225 downwards.
GTGGAGATATGCCGTGTTGATGAGATAACTAGAGCTCATCTGAGAACTATGGCAATAACATCAGAAGAAGTGTGTGAACTACAACAGACCCAGGGAGATAATCAAGAAATTGCAACTCAAGCTCTTAAAGTCAGAGAGTTAAGACACAGTGACAAATGGAAAAATCGGAACAAGTGTGGTTATTGTGGTACTGCTCATGAACTTCGTAGGTGTCCAGCGTTTGGAAAGATGTGCAACAAGTGTGGTAAAAAAAACCATTATGCCAAACTATGCAGGTCAAGGGTCACCAATCCTGAGAGCACACAAGCCAGACAACACATTCATGAGTTGAACGAAAGTAATCTAATGATAGGAAAGCTGGATGAAGTAATGATGGATACAGGTGTAGCAAATAAGGCAGGATGGTACGCTGATATTGCAATAAGAGATTGTATAATTAATTTTAAATTAGATACTGGAGCTGAAGCAAATGTGTTACCATTTAGTATATTTTCTAGAATACCCGGGACAAAGCAAATGTCTAAAAGTAATGTAGTGCTGGTAGCGTATGGTGGAACAAGAATACAACCAATTGGAACAGTTGAGTTTGAATGCACAACAGTAAAGGGAGCGTATAATTTATTGTTCTATGTGACAGATTGCTCAACAACCCCATTATTAGGTAGACCAGCTTGTGAGAATTTTGGCTTAGTTCATAGGGTAGATCTGATACAGACAGAGGGGTTATTAACACAAGAAAAATTGCTCAGCTTATACCCAGAAGTATTTCAAGGTCTTGGTGAGTTTCAAGGACATCACCACATACATATTGATCCAACAGTGGTTCCTGTTATCCAAGGATGTAGGAGAGTGCCCTTTGCCATACATGACAGGTTGAAAGATACTCTCAATCAGATGGAAAGTATAGGAGTTATAACAAAAGTTGTAGGACCCACAGATTGGGTGAGCAGTCTTGTCATTACTGAAAAAAAGAATGGGAATCTGCGTATATGTCTTGATCCTCGAGATCTAAATAAGGCAGTGCGAAGACAACATTATACCATCCCAACAGTTGAGGAAGTTCTAAGTCACCTAGCTGGAAAGAAAGTCTTTACAATAATAGATGAGAAAGATGGCTATTGGCAGGTAAAGCTGGATAAAGCATCATCAAGATTATGTACATTTAATACGCCTTGGGGAAGGTATTGTTTTAATCGTTTACCATTTGGGCTCAAGTCCTCAAGTGAAGTTTTTCAACAGAAAAATCAAGAAACATTTGGGCATATAAAAGGTGTATATATGATTGCCGATGATATGATTATAGCAGCTGCGACAAGTGAACAACATGATGAGATTTTACTCCAGGTAATGGAAACAGCACGTGCCAAGAATATCAAGTTTAACAAAGAAAAGATCCAGTTTAGGGTAGATTCTGTTAAATACATGGGCCACATTGTGACTGCAGAAGGAGTCAGGCCAGACATCGAGAAAGTAAAGGCAATTCAAGAAATGAAAGCTCCCAATGACAGGCAAGGGGTGCTTAGGTTTTTAGGGTCAGTACAGTATCTGGCAAAATACATTCCTAAAGAGGCAGAGTTGACAGCACCATTGAGAAGTTTGTTAAAGAAAAATATTATTTTTCAATGGATGCCAGAACATCAGAAAGCTTTTGATTCTATCAAACAAAGATTATGCAATGCACCTGTACTGCAATATTTTGATGTGACAAAACCAGTTGTTATTCAAGCAGATGCATCAAAAGATGGCTTAGGAGCATGTCTGCTGCAGGACAATAAGCCAGTGTCCTATGCCTCAAGGTCACTCAGTTCAACAGAGAAAAATTATGCCCAAATAGAGAAAGAATTGCTTGCTGTTGTATATGCAGTACAAAAGTTCCATCAGTATGTGTTTGGTAAAATTGTTTTAGTTCAAACTGATCACAAGCCTCTAGAATCAATTCATAAAAAACCAATAGGCAGCGCCCCGGCTCGTCTGCAAAGAATGTTGTTGCAGCTTCAAAGATATCAGCTTAATATTGTATATACCCCAGGTAAATTTATGTATCTGGCTGATACCTTGTCAAGGGCCACTGTTGATTTGCCTGGAAGTCAGGAAAACCCGATGGGAGATGAGAAAGTTATATATGAAGTCAACACCTTAGCCATGCACCCAGAAAAAAAGGGTATAGTGCAAGAAGCAACAAAAAGTGATCCCCAACTTAGGATGATTCAAACATACCTAAAGCAAGGATGGCCAAAATATATGCGAAAGGTAGCTCCAATAGCAAAACCTTTTTGGCCGGTTAAAGATCAGTTATGGTGTAGGGATGGGGTTCTGTTAATGGGAGAAAGAATAATCATTCCAGCAAATCAAAGACAAAATGTACTTGCACAGCTGCATGAGTCCCATCAAGGGATTCAGAGAACTAAAGAAAGAGCAAGACAGTTGATGTACTGGCCTGGCATGTCAAAAGATATTGAGTTGACTGTTGGAAGTTGTTCTGTATGTGCCAGTTTTGCCCCAAATAATCAAAAGGAACCACTTAAACCCCATGAGATTCCGGAAGTGCCATGGGGGAAGGTGGGAGTGGATATATTTGAACAGGACAACCATTCTTTTCTGTTGGTGATTGACTATTTTTCAAAATATCCAGAAGTAATAAGTTTACCTGATAAAACGGCAAGAACAGTCATTGTCAAGTTGAAATCTGTGTTTGCTCGACATGGAACTCCATTAGTTGTTGTGAGTGATAATATGCCATTTGCAAGTCAAGAATTTAAGGTATTTGCTAAAGAATGGCGATTCGAACAGTGTTTTAGTAGTCCAGGATACCCACAATCAAATGGAATGGCAGAAAGAGCCATTCAGTCCATAAAACAACTTATACATAAAGTAAGAAATGCAGGTGGGGATCTGTATGTAGCATTGTTGGAGTATCGGAATACACCTGTGACAGGATTATCGTACTCCCCTGCGCAAATATTGATGGGTAGAATGTTGAGAAGTAAACTGCCTATAACAACTGACTTATCATGTCCTAGGATTCCTATTAATGTGCGCCAAGATCTACAAAGAGCTCAGGAGAGACAAAAACATTTTTATAATCGAACAGTAAGACCCCTCCAGCCATTAAAAGAGGGAGATTTGGTATGGATGCAATCTAATGACCGCAAGGAAAGATGGCTTCCTGCCGTGGTAACAGAAAAATGCAAACAATTTCGGTCATATCTAATAAAGAATATGGAAGGTCGTGTATATCGGCGTAATAGGAGGCAATTAAAACTACGGAAACAGATACCTGAATCTATCATTCAAAGAAACACAACACATAATGGCTTTAAAGGGGTTTCTGTGAGCAAAAGTGATGCACACGTAACAACAGATAGACAGCCAACCTATGTAACATCATATGGCAGGCCAGTGTTTGAGCCTGTAAGGTACACTCCGTAGAAGGATGGTGGTAAAGACCATCTTCAACGGTGGGCTAAGTACTAGTGAGTAGTGACCTCTGGCCTCAAAGAAGACAAGTGTATTTTCTCATCTGTCTAGTTATGTTAATGAAGTTTGTAAATTTTAATGAGTTATTTCTTGTAATCTTGATATGTATTTTTAATACTCTTATAAAATGTATTCTTTGTAAAATGTGTAGTTATTATGTTGTGAAAGGGAGATGTAGTATAGTGTGCCTTTAAGACACAGCCTTGGGTGGCCACACCGGCAATGCATTGTACTACTGGATGTTTTGATAAAAGCTCTCTCTCTGTAGTAAATGTAGTTGTTACCCCTAGTCATGTTGAATAAACATCGTTACCTCGGGAACTCCGCTGGCTGGTGAGTCTGTCACCCGAAGAATATTACAATGTCAGGGGAAAAACTTTACCTTTTACCTCCATTACCCCGACGGAGGCCAAAAGAGGGCATAGACAGAGAGGGATAGTCCATTTTAGGACTTGGGTGGAGTTGAAGGAGGAAAACCATTTCCCCCGTTTTCACTGGTTATCACCCCTCCCCACTTCCCATTTCATCAACGAGGGCTAGTTCCATGATGGCAACATTGGGGGGGGGGGGGACAGAAAAACAGGGGAAAATGCTTTTACTTCTTCAAATACCCCCCTCTCCAGAGACTATCCTTCTCTGCCTAGCGTCCCCTTTTGGCCTCCACCCAGATAATGGAACAGAACCTTCCATTAGCCCAGAAAAACCTACAACAACCCAGAACCTTCTTTATGGAACATGAAAATCTATATAAATAAAAATGTAATGTTCGTTTGTGGGATTAACGTAACTCTAAAACCACTGGACGAATTACCGCCAAATTTGACCACAAGACACCTACTCACCCAAGGAGTGACCATCACTCAAAAAATTGATTTTGTCATTTGGGAGTTGTAGTTGCTGGGATTTATAGTTAACCTACAACCAAAGAGCATTCTGAACTCTACCAATGATGGAATTGAACCAAACTTGGCACACAGAACTCGCATGACCAACGGAAAACACTAGAAGGGTTTGGTGGACATTGACCTTGAGTTGGGAGTTATGTTTCACCTACATCCAGAGAGCACTGTGGACTCAAACTATGATGGATCTGAACCAAACTTGGCACAAATATTCCAATTGCTCAAATATGAACACAGATAGAGTTTGGGGAAAATAGACCATGACATTTGGAAGTTGTGGTTACTGGGATGTATAGTTCACTTACAATCAAAGAGAATTCTGAACCCCACAAATGAGATAATTGGGGCAAACTTCCCACAAAGAGCCCCCATGACCAACAGAAAATACTTAAGGTCACCCAGTCCAACTCCCTTCACCAGGGTAAGAAAACGTAATCAAAGCCCTCCTGACAAAGAGCCACCCCCCTGTAGATATCAAGAGATATATATGATTCACTCACACACACACACACACACAGATAGTATCATAGATTTGAAAGGGACCCCTAAAGAAGGACAATAATATGTTGAATGTTCCTGAGTAGGCAAACCAGACAATCTCTATATCAATACTGACAAAGAAACAGCAAGAAATACTGCTTACCCAAAGCAGAAAGAAATTACATATATTAGAAACCAACACTTTCTCATTACTTTATTTTCCAGATCACCAGACTGGGCCACAGCAATGCGTGGCAGGGAACAGCTAGTCTATATAAATAAAAATGTAATCTTCATTTGTGGGATTAACATAACTCTAAAACCACTGGACAAACTGACACCAAATTTGGACACAATACACCTATCAGCCCAACAAGTGACCATCACTAATAAAAACACTGAAAAACACAGTAGAAGAGACTTTAAAAGCCAAAAAAGTGCATTACAATGCATGCGCAAAACGACATATATACACAAACACACATATATACACACATTTATTTATTTATTTATTTATTTACAAAATTTATAGCCAGCCTTTCTCAGCTAAATGATGACCCAAGGCGGGTTACAGATTGGCATAATCCGATGCCAAGCATTCATAAAAGTGCAATTAAAGCAATCAACATGACAGTATAAAACATATATAGTTCCGTGTTATCTATTCCGCTGCATTCTCAAAAACTTGCTCCAAGAGCCAGATCTTTTTTCCAGAAAGTCAGGAGGGAAGGGACCGATCTAATACCCCTGGGGAGGGAGTTCCATAGTTGGGGGGCCACTACTGAGAAGGCCCTTTCCTTTGTCTCCACCAATCGCGCTTGTGAGGCAGGCGGGGTCGAGAGCAGGGCTTCCCCAGACAATCTTAAGCTCCTAGATGGTTCATAGGAGGAGATATGTTTGGATGGGTAAGCTGGGCCGGAATCATTTAGGGCTTTATAGGCTAAAGCCAGCACTTTGAATTGTGCTCAGTAGCAAATTGGCAACCAGTGGAGCTGACGCAACAGAGGAGTAGTGTGCTCCCTGAGTGCCGCTCCTGATAGTAACCTGGCAGCCGCCCGTTGGACCATGTGAAGCTTCCAAAAGGTCTTCAAAGACAACCCCACATAGAGCGAGTTGCAGTAATCTATTTGGGATGTAACAAGAGTGTGGACAACCGTGGCCAAGCCAGACTTCACAAGGTACGGGCGCAGCTGGCACACAAGTTTTAACTGTGCAAATGCTCCTCTGGTCACCGCTGAAACCTGCGGTTCCAAGCGATGAGCGATGAGTCCAGGATCACACCCAAGCTGCGAACCTGTGTCTTCAGGGTGAGTGTAACACCGTCCACACAGGCTTAACTCTATGCCCTGTTTGGCCTTTCGACTGACCAGGAGGACCTCTGTCTTGTCTGAATTCCAATTTCAATTTGTTCGCCCTCATCCAGATCTTCACAAATATATACACTCACAAAACACATTTGCACAAACACATGCGTGGCAGGGGACGGCTAGTGCTCAATACAAACTTATGGGGGAAAAGCCAAAATGCTAAGTTTGGGAGCCACAAAGCGGGGTGCGACTATTGCATAATGACAACTATTATGTACGGAAATACATCTCCCAAGGGCTCCTCCCTCTGCCCTCCACCAGCCAATCACCTCCCACATGCAAATTCACTTAAACTCAGAGAACCCACTTACCACAATTTGCATATAACCCCTCTCTTTCAGGGGCCCCTCCCTCCTCTCCCTCCCCCAGCCAATTACCTCCCACATGCAAATTCCCTTAAACTCACAATCCCCTCTTGCCACAATTTGCATATACCCTCCTCCCAGGGGCCCCTCCCTCCTGCCTCTCTCCCTCCCCAGCCAATCACCTCCCACATGCAAATTCCCTTAAACTCACAATCCCCTCTTGCCACAATTTGCATATACCCTCCTTCCAGGGGCCCCTCCCTCCTGTCTCTCTCCCTCCCCAGCCAATCACCTCCCACATGCAAATTGCATTAACTCACAATCCCCATATGTCACACTTGGCATTTACCCTTCCCAGTAGCCCCTCCCTCCTCTCCCTTACTGGCCAATCACCTCTCAAATGCAAGTGTCCCTCACAATCCCCTCCTCCCACCCCTCCCTTGGGGCTTGGACCCCCAAAGGCACTCCCTGACAGTTGCATTGGGACCCAAAGGGAGCAAGCAGCCCCCCATCTCCTCTGGGGACTCCTCCTTTCTTGGGCCAGGGCTTCCATTTGGGGGGGAGGGAGGGGAAGGGTTCCCAGGGGCTTACCTTGGAAGAGCCACAGGAACTTCCTCTGTGTTTTCAGGGCCCACGTGGCGCAAATGTGGGCGCCTCATCCAGGCATTCTGTAGAAGTGGAGGGAGGCAATGAAGGGGGCCCTCCCTGCCAGAGCAGGGCTGGCCCCGGGGCCCCAAAGGGAGCGGGAGGGGAGGGTTCCCCGAGGGAGCGTGGCCCTTACCCTGAGCCATGTCACCAGGGCCGTCCCAAGGGGAGCGCGCGGAGGGGCCTGGGTCGGAGGGGCATCTGTGGGGGGCGGCTCCGGCCGGACCTGCCTGGAGAGCCCTCTGCCCATGATGGCGCCCAGGAAGGCAATGGCAGGGCCAACCGACTCCTGGCCCTTTGGAACCCCCGGTCTCCATGGCAACCAGGTAAACACCTCCGGGCTTGGAACCTGGGCAGGAATGGAACCTTTTCAAAGGAAAACAACCCACAGCCAGGAAATGCTCTTGGGAGGGAGGGAGGGAGGGAGGGAGGGAGGGGGCAGAAGGAGGGGAGGGGGAAGAGTGGCCCTGTGTGCCTTCCCTTTTCCTGCCCCTTCACCTTGCAGGGTGGATTCAGGGGCCACAGGGCACCCAGGAGCCCAGGCAGAGACCCCCTTGGCTCCTCTTCTGGGAGGAAAGGTCTCTCCCTCCGGCTCTGGAGGCTCCCTGAGCAACGGCAGTTGAAGTGGTGCCAAACAGCATTAACTGTCCAGTGTAGATGCACCCTTATTCACAATGTTAGTAACCGTATATACTCGAGTATAAGCCAACCCGAATATAAGCCGAGGCACCTAATTTTACCACAAAAAACTGGGGAAATGGATTGGCTCGAATATAAGCCGAGGGTGGGAAATGCAGCAGCTACTGGTAAATTTCAAAATAAAAATAGATACCAATAAAATTATATCAATTTAGGCATCAGTAGGTTAGATGTTTTTGAATATTTACATAAAACTGTAATTCAAGGTAAGACTACCCAACTCTTATTCTAACCTCCTTCAAGGTAAATATGCTTACATGTCCTCCAATAATAATAATAATAATAGAGTAAAATAATGGAATGTAATAATAACAGTAATAATAGAGTACAATAATAAATGTAATAATAACAATACAGTAAAATAATAAATGTAACAATAACAATAATAAATAGAGTAAAATAATAAATGGAATAATAACAACAATAATAAAATAATAAATGTAATAATAATAATAATAACAACAAAGTAAAATAATAAATAACATTGACTCGAGTATAAAAAAGGACTGAAAAACTAGGCTTATACTCAAGTATATACAGTATATCATTCATTCCAGAGAAGTCTGTTTAGGATCCTTCTTCAAGAGCCGCCATGAATGTTCCCTTCACACTCCTTTCTGCCCCAAATCCAGGTCTTATTCTCGGGACTGAAAACAGGAGGAGTCTTTGTGCTCCCTCAAGGAAAGAGCCTTGGCTGGGAATCCCGTCTCCAGTCGCAACCATTTTGTCCCTCCTGAAGGGACCGAGGCAGAATGAAGAGACCCCAGATGGGGCCCAAGAGAGGCCCCGGGCCCTTCCTCAGAACAGGGATAGACTCTTCTCTTAAAGGCCTCCACACTGGAGGAGCGTGAAAACTCCCAAAAGGCATCAATATCTCCTCAGGATGGCTGAAAGGTTGCTGCAGGTGAGGAGGACTGGGCTGTGAGGACGCCTTCAAGGCCATGGAGGCCAATGTGGGCAGGAAAGGCCTCCATTCGTCCCTATTCAGGGCTCTGGGGGCTCCTGGCAGGCCCTCCTCAGACCTGGAGGATCCTGGGATTGGTCCCCATCTTCCCCTGAAAGCAGCAGCCATTTTGTCCTGCAGGAAGCAAGCAAGCAAGCCATAGGGAAAGAGCTGCCTCTGGCCTTCCTTTCAGGGGAAGAAGTGGGGAAGGAGGAGGGTCTCCATGTTTCAGAGGGGAAAGAGTATCTGTGCACCCTTCCACACAGCCCTATATCCCAGAATATCAAGGCGGAAAATCTCACAGTATCTGCTTTGAACTGGGTTATCTAAGTCCATATTTAGATAACGTGGGATTTTCTGCCTTGATGTTCTGGGATATAGGGCTGTGTGGAAGGGCCCTAAGAAAGGGAGTGCTGTGTTTGACAACATGATTCCCCAACCATTCAAAGCTGTGATCAATGTTTATCCTCTGAATGGCCAAATTCCCTATTGGGGATCGATACCAAGAGAAAACCTGAACCTCAAGCAGCTATTGAATGTCACCTGCTTCCCCATGTCCTCTCTGAAACTGCTCCCCCCCAGGTCTCAGTTAAAAGCGATTTCAGCTATGTGTCACCAGCCCAACAACCCCCAACTTGATAATAAATAATAAAAACCATCTGGGGTCTTTACATTTCTGGTTTTTAGAGACCCTCACACCATTAACAAGTTTGAATAAGTTTGACTGCCCTCTGATATTGCAGAGGCACAGGTGTCCCAGTTTTCATCTGTCAAATGTTGGAAAATATGCATAACCATGAATCCTTCAAAACTGCAAATCTACAACTATGCCTCCTATTTAAAACCTAGCTGGGAGAAATCATTATCCGCAGGTTCTTGCAAAACTGCTATACATTTCCAGTCAGCAAGAGGTAAATATTGTGACTTTTTTACGATTTGTCTAGAGGCCTTATTTTTTCACTATCGGCTCCAGTAGTTCAAATCACTTCTGCAAAAGGGGAAACAATGAAATGTCAACCTTATCACCCTCCCAACCAATTTCTACTGGCTGCACCCCGTCTTCCAAAATGCCAATGGTAAGCAGCAGAGAACCAGGGCAGTGCAGCATCCACTGGGACCTCCCCAGGATCCTTTGGAAATCCTGAAGGGCAAAATCAGTGGTATGTCTAGTAGGTGTGTGCAATTTTTTCATTAGTTGTCATAAGTCGGATAAAATTTGTACTTATGATGCAATAGCTGGTGCATGGGTGTGGTCCACGCCAAAAACTTAAGAATCTAAACTTACCCAATACTTTGTCATGTGAATTTTGTAAACATCGGAAGCCTCCCAAAGTCAGTTTTATTTTAGTGCAAGCAAGCAAAGCAAAGCCAACAAGGCTGCCATTCCTCTTTATTCCTCCCAAGTCCTAGTTCCATGGGCAGCAGAAAACAAGCCTACTCCCACTTCTTTACGGCATCCTTTCACATATTTATACATGGCTATCATGTCTCCTCTCAACCTCTTATGAAGGCTAAACATATCCAGCTCTTTAACAACCTTACCAGATGGCCGGCAGCAGGAGGTGGCAGCACTCCACTTTGCTGCAAGGCATGGGGAATCCAGTGCCGCACTCCTCACCTCGCATCACACGCATCGCCCACCGGAAAGGCAATGGTGCGCACAGCTTCTTCCCATAGACCAGGCAACACAGGAAGCCTCTGGTGTTGCCATGGTGGTGGTGGCATGCCAATTCCACCCCTCTGCATTTGCTGAGCCAGCATGACATCATCTGATAGGGGCCGGATGGTTCTGTGAGTGACCGAATTACAGTCGAATCTAGCCTATAAGATAAGGTGTTCAGACACTCCTAATAGGGATTCATGGTCTCCAGACCTTTGATCATTTTAGTTGCCCTCCTCTGGACACCTTCCAGCTTGTCAATAGCTCTCTTGAACTAGACACAATATTCTAGGTGAGGTCTAACCAAAGCAGAATAGAAGGACACTATGACTTCCCTTGATCCAGACCAGTGGTTCTCAACCTGTGGATCCCCAGGTGTTTTAGCCTACAACTCCCACAAATCCCAGCCAAATTACCAGCTGTTAGGATTTCTGGGAGTTGAAGGCCAAAACATCTGGAGACCCACAGGTTGAGAACCACTGATCTAGACACTATAGTCTTTCTGATGTAGCCTAAAATCCCATTGGCTTTTTTAGCTGCAGCATCACATTGTTTGCTCATGTTCAGCTTGTTGTCCACAAATTCTTCTTCACAGGTACTCTTATCGAGTCAGGCATCACCCATTCTGTATCTTTGCATTTTATTTCTTTCTTCCTAAGTGTAGTATCTTACATTTCTCCATGTTGAAATTCATTTTGTTAGTTTTGGCTCTCATTAAGCTCTCTAATCAGTTGAGGTCATTTTGAATTCTGATCCTGTCCTCTGGAGTATTAGCTATCACTCCTCATTTGGTATCATTTGCAAACTTGATAAGCACACCCTCTAAATCTTCATTCAAGTCATTAATAAAGAGATTGAACAGTTCTGGGCCCAGGACTGAACCCCCCTAATCACTTCTTAGCAATGTGAAGAGGAACCATTGGTGAGCACTCTTCGGATTCGGCTTCACTATTGAAAAGGTGGAGAATGGTTTGGGGCAGAGAGCAAGACTATTTGCTTTAGTCATGGACAACAAATGGAGTAAACTACATTATAAAGAACCAACAACCTGTTCTAACATCTTTGGAGACAACATCAACTTATTTTATTCAGGACACTCCCACAGGGTATAGGCATGAGACCTTGGAAGAGATGGATTGTGTCATTAAAGTTTCCCAAGCCAGTCCAGATCACCTACTCATTTTAGGAAAAACAAACAGCTTTTTTTCCCAGGAGGGTCTCACCAGAGGACAACTGATAATTAAACATCCTCTCATTATCTCCTTTATGTTGTCGTTCATAAAATCATAGATAAGGACCATCCAGTTTAACCCCCTTCTGCCACACTATCAAAGCACTCCTGACGTATGGCTATCCATCCTCTGTTTAAAAGCTTCAATTGAAGGAGACTCCCCCAAACTTTGAGGCAGAGTATTCCACTATTGAACAGTTCTTATCATCAAGATGTTCTTACCAATGTTTAAATGGGTTCTCTTTTCCTGCAATTTGAACCCACTGCTCCATGTACTGTTTTCTGGAGAAGCAAGAAAGTAGTCTTCCCCTTCCCCAATATGATTTCATTTTCAATACGGCTATCGTGTCCCCTCTTATATGTTGTCTTCTCTAAACTAAAGATGCTGAGCTCCCTAAGCCTGAGCTTGGTTTCCAGACCTTTGGTCATTTTGGTTGCCCATCTCTGGACACATTCCTGCTTTAGGATCGTGTGATTGAAATCTTAGGGAGAGGCATTTGGCATACCAAACTACAAATACCAGGTTCCCATAAAAAGTGGAATCTTAGGGTACAACTGCATAAAAAGTAGAATCATAGTGGTACAACTGAATACTGAGAAAGAGCCTCTAGAAATTTAAAATACCTTATAAAGCAGGAAGGTAGCATTAACAGGAAATACATGGAATTTAAACAACAGGAGGAGATTTTCCAACTGTGTGTTGTTTCCCTTGCTCCTTCTTTTATTTGTTTATTCTTGGTTAATATTTAGCCATTACCTGGAGAAGGATGGCATATACAAATTCAACATTGAATAGAGCCCCTTTAGTTAGGCACCCCAAGGCTGGTGACAGAAAGCAAGCAGTCTCAGTAGGTGAAGCAAAATCTCTTTATTCAAGTGTGGCCACACAGGGAGAAACAGCCAAAACAGACCACTGTCTTCAAAGAAGGCTGTCTCTAACATTTGGATCTTTCAGTCACCTTATATACATGTCTTTTCGCTGTGTCATGGGCACATACCTCTCTTATTGGATCAACCTTTCAAAAACATGTTTTCTCATATTTTGCCACTTCGGTGCCTCTAAACTGATAACCTTCTACAAACTACGTAAACACACATATTATTGTTACAGATAAGCATTTTGGGTGTTTGGGTGTTAACCCACCCTGGGTACTCCCTGAGCGTACTTGACAATAGAGCATCTTGTGTCTTCCAGATACAGTATCTCCTCTTGGCTTTTGGTCTTCTGCAGGCCAGAGGAGAGGGACAAACCCCTCTTTAGGTTTGCATTTCAGCATTTCAACATTTCTAAGTTCTGTTAACTCTTTCAACATAAGAACAAACCTACAGAACCTATGTTGTTCGTAACTTGGGGACTGCTTGTATTAAGGCATGGCAGCTAAAGTGCTGTCAAACTGCATTATTCTGAGTTGTTCAAGGCGTTCCTAAGAAGTCAATTGTTTACCAGGAAAGGAGATGAGTTGAGTTTTCAGCTGAAAACAAAACTACTTTCAGAGGAATTCAGAGGCAGCCAGATAGTACCATGATGTTGCAACAGGAAGCATGGAGGGCTTGCTTTCTTCCTGCTAGTTATTTGAAATGAGGAAAGAGACTTCGGACCCTGTCACTCACACTCAAGGACCCGAGTTTGACAGATCTTTAAGAGCCAGAGGTAAGACTGTTTAAAAAGTCTCCATTGCACTTTAAGTCATGCAGAGCAACTGCTTGGCAGGTTCCTCTCTCTGTGTAAATCTCAGTTCTTGAATGGAGATGAGAAAGCAAATAAGGGGGAATGCATTGACGATGGGAGGAGACAATAATAGAGGCGCTAATAAGAGAATAAAGTTTTGCTACGTGCTAAATAATAGGAGAAAAAGTCCACTATAGAGGGTCATGGTCTCCTTTACTAAAATACATGACCTCCTTATTAAAATATGCCAAATAAAGACTTTGTAGTGTTTATGGTATACGCTGCAAAGATGGAGTAAGTCAAACTATGGAGAAAAATGATACAATTTCTTGATACATGATTGGCAACATAGAACATGAGCCATAGCTTTGTCTGAAAAATTAGAGGGGAAATGAAAAAGAATTTATTCAGGGTTATGCGGGGTGCATCCACATTGTGGAATTGTTGCAGTTCAATACCACTTTCACTGCCATGAAGTCCTGGGATTTGTAGTTTTGGGTGACGTCAGCCCTCCATGGCAAAGAAGGGTAGAGATTTTGTGAAACTACAGTTCCCAGGATTCCATGGCATTGAGCTACAGCAGCGAAAGTGGCATCAAACTGCATTAATTCTATAGCGTACTGTATGTGCTCCCATGGAAACCATTTGTCAGTGCCAAAGTAATAGCAATTTGAATGATTGGGTTTTTGTAGGTTTTACGGATTGTATGCCATGTTCTAGAAGCATCTAGAACATGGTCATACAGCAGAAAAACCTACACCAGCCCAGTGATTCTGGCCATGAAAGCCTTGACAATAATTTGGATGATCCTCAGATCAAGTGAGGTTTTGGATAAATGACTAGAGGAAAATATGATGATTATTAATAAAACTGGACCCTAAAGTTAAGGATAATTTATTCGTAAGAGGATCAAGTAAGTCGTTTGCAAACATCTGTGATGCAGCCGGGAGAGAGGGTGAATAGGAAAAGGCAAGATTTTAGGATGTGATTTGTTGCTGTTCTGTGGTACAATATGTAAGTACAATATGTAGCGGTTGTAAATGTTGTGGAACTTTAATTAAAATATATATTTTATTTTTAAAAGAAAGAAAAAAAGACAAAACAGAATGTGAACAGGGTTATTAAGACGGGTAAAGTTGACTCTCATTATCAAAAAAAATTGAGACAAAAAGTGTTTGAGATTTTGGATTTTTCAAGATTTTGGAATACTTGTACTCGAATACATTTTATTGATGTGTGTATTCTTATAAGTATTTTAAAAGTGTTGTGTTTTATCGCTCTGTTTTAACCTCAAGCCAAAAGGAGAGGCGGGTAATACATTTATTTGTAATAACTTTGTGCATGAAACAAGGTTTGCATACCATAAACTATCGAAAAGCAAAGATGTCACTCCTTCAGTTATCCAACTGGGCAATTTTGAGGTTTTTTTCTTATTCAGAATTTTGGGTAAGGGATGCTGAGCCTATAATATTTACCTAAATTATAAAATGGAAAAATAACTTGTTAAGATGTTGTTAACCTTTAATAGCTGTTTTTACCAAATATATACATAGAATTAAAATGGAATAAAACATAAAGCACATTTTCCCCATCTCTGTTCTATTAGGACTTCTAGGTCTTCTATCACTGTTCTATGGAAACTGAATATAAATTCACATTGGAGGAGTTATATATTTTTAAAGAGGTATTCTCTCCGGAAATTCTTCCAACATGACTGGAGGAAGTTGAACACGGAGTCACACTGGAGAACCTAAAGATCCCTAGAGAGAACATTTTCATCAAATCCATGAAATCAGATCTGCAGAAGTCAAAACCCCAAATGTGGGGGGACTCCTGTATATTCTTTGCATGTTTTGGATGTGTTTTTGTGGGGGTTTTTTTGTCATGTCCGGAGCGACTTGAGAAACTACAAGTCACTTCTGGTGTGAGAGAATTGGCCGTCTGCAAAGACGTTGCCCAGGGGACGCCCGGATGATTTGATGTTTTTATCATCCTTGTGGGAGGCTTCCCTCATGTCCCCGCATGAGGAGCTGGAGCTGATAGAGGAAGCTCATCCGTCTCTCCCTGGATTCGAACCTGTGACCTGTCGGTCTTCAGTCCTGCTGGCACAGGGGTTTAACCCACTGCGCCACCGGGGACTCCATGTTTTGGAGTGCCAGAAGCAAGGAAGGAGTTGTCAGGAAGGGATGGGACAAAAACTTGACCATCTCATGCTTTTTCAGGAAACTGATTCAGGAAACTGCTGGTTCACAGACTCCATGGTAGAATTTAGTGGTATCATGAACTCACTGGGGCCAGGTTGTTTTGAAGATATAATATCTATCCCAGCATGGAACAAGACTATGAAAACATAAATTCAACAGATGTGCTTGAAAGTTCCCCTAATTCGATTTCAGAACTTAGGTTTTGACATAAGTAAGAGTTGACTTGAAGGCACATAACAGCAACAGAGCTAATATTAACGTATGTTATAATAGAGATCATCAAACCATTATTTAATGAAACGGTCATAAGCGTCAAGCTGTGTCAACTTTCTGGAAGAGTTGTTGTCCACATTCTGAGGTTAATTATATTAACTGCATAATTATACCATGGGAAGCAGAAATGACAACATGCTTTCTTTACATTCATTTGAAGAGATGAAGGAATCGCCATTTCCAAAAAGGATGTTGTGCAGTCTTGGCTCTGCCTTTTCCTCTCCTTTGCTTTAGTTCCCCCTGTTTCTAGGCTTTCCCAACAGTGTAGATAAGTTCCTTTGTATTAGTTTTTGGGTGGAGCATAAAATCCCCACAAAGATCAACCTTAGTTGGTCTATTCAATTTGCCCATATGGAGCTCTTTTGCTGGACTCCTTTTTTTGCAGCAGAGCTACAGTCACTAGAGGCTTGGGGCATTGTCTGGCAATCCTAGGCCCAAGCAATCCAAAACAGGCATCCTTGGCACCTGCATTCAACAGTATTCTTATACCATCAGTCCCAGAGAAAACAGAAGCTTTTGACCAGCCTAAGCTTCATAAGAAAGAAGATTGAGAGAGCTTATAAGCAACAGCTTTTAAACCATCGCTTTGCACCAGAGGCAGAAGACTCCGGATAGGTGACTGCAACCAGCAAAATCTCCTTTTGTAATACATTGTTTTAAGTTACCTTATACATATTGCCCCCTGAGTAAAGCCAGACACTATAGTTTTTCCCAAAGGCTCAGGCATTCCATCCCAGATGTCTTTCCTCTGCTAATTGCACGATGCACGATGCAGTGCAGTTCATAAATTTGTTCTTTTTACTGTTTCTCTATTTTAGGTCAAAATTATCTTCGTGAAATGACATTCTATAAGGCAACCAAGTCTTTGGCAAAAGAATTGGACCCAGAAGGAAATTGGATCCCAGTACTCAGCAGTGCAGACCATGACAAGTATCGGCCTTTTTACCTGCTTTACAAAAACACAAAGACTTATTTCTGGATGACTAAATCTTTTCAAAATACTGGATACAAACTAACAGATGTGGTTCGTTCTGGCGGTCACGCTGTAAAATTAGGTAACATCTAAGATTCAGTTATAAGAACCTAAGGATGGTGCTGAATTGGACAGAGACCTTTCTAGTTCAACATTTTGTCCGTGCTCAAGTTTTATTCACTGATCCATTTACAAAAGTGGAAGATATTCTTAAAAATTATTTCACAATGTATTTAACTGCAGAACACACATACAACATGTGGCTAATCCATGGCATCCCTTGGAACCTGAAAGGAAGCTAATATAGACAATATATTCTTACTTAGGGATGTCTTAATTGTTTTCACAATACAATAGCGTCTGCTTAATGATACGTTTTTAACCAATGAATAAGAGAAAAACTTGGCACTGACATCTGGTTTGCATTGAACGTTTTCTTACACTCAACACGGGAACCTAAATGACAGTAGGAAAACTCACAACGTTCATAATTATCATCATTTCTGTTTTATTGAATATTAGGAAAACAAGGAAGCCATTATTCTCTATGTTATCCAAATGAAAGTCATTTCTTACCTTGCAAGGCATCCAACATCATTCATGCTGTTTATACAATGGAAGAGACCAGTTGCTTAGCTCAAGTACTCTTCCCTTTCCCCAAAACTTTCACTCAACGTGGCTTATAAAATTCTATGAGTACAACAACAGAATTAAAACTTTTAAAATCCTTCAAACATCAAAATGTTGTGATGTACTAACTGAAGGAGAGGAAGGACGGGGTCATCCTGATCTCTCTAAGGGTGGGGGGGGGGGGGGTTAGTCCCAAAGTCTGGGAGCAGCCACCAAGAGGCCCTCTCCTGAGAAGTTGATGAAGGCCTCTCCAAAAGATGGAGGTTAATAGGCTCATAAAACACATAGAGTCCAAAGGCACCTACAAAAAGTGTCCTTTCCCATGCCCCTCCCAGCTATGTTCAGTCTTAGCTTCTGTCCCCATCATCTCCACAAATCCCTGGTGTGAGGCTGTTCATCTGATTTGGTAGAGGCAGCTATTTTCCTATACCTTATTAGAAAAAGATGTCTTGATCCTCCAAGTTATCTTCCTTTTTTCTAATGCATCTTTCAATCACATACTTTATCCATTTTTAATTTCCAGATATCAAAGATGGAGATAAATTTATCATTAAGGAAGAGGTAGATCAAACAGTGGGAGGACAAATTTCTGCACCTGATATAGCCTCTATAGAAGCCAGTGTGACTACAGACATTAAGATGTCTGTGAAGGTGAAAAGGATAGAATTATGTTCCACAATCATAAATTCTGTGAAACAATTGTAAGTATATTGATCTTGTGCACCTGTTTCAAACTCACTAATGCATGATATCTTGTATTGATAGAAATATAAAAGCTATAGTAAAATAGTGTGGGTTTTTTAATTCTTTGATACTAGAATCGAAATCCTTGATGGTCACGAACTCAATTCAATAACACCTGGCAAATGGTGGAACTCTTGCCGTTAGCTTTTATATAACCACTAGCTGTCCCCTGCCATTCTTTGCTGTGGCCCAGCCTCGTGATTTGGAAAATAAAGTAGTGAGAAAGAGTTGGTTTCTAATATATATGATTTCTTTATTCTTGGGGGTAAACAGTATTTCTTGTTGTTTCTTTGTCAGTGTTGATGTAGAGATTGTCTGGTTTGCCTACTCTGGAACATGCAACATATCATTGTCCTTCATTAGGGATTCACTTTCAAATGTATAATATTATATCTGTCATATACATATGTGTGTGTGTGGGGGGGGGGTGTTTCTATGGCTGGATGGCTGTTTGTCAGGAGGGCTTTGGTTATCTTTTCTTGTCCTGGTGAAGGGAGTTCGACTGGACGGCCTTAAGGCAGCATTTCTCAACCTGGGATTGGGAGCCCTTGGAAGGTTGCAAGGGGGTGTCAGAAAGGTCACCAGGGGTCCACAAACTTTTTAAACATAGGGCCAGGTCACATTCCCTCAAACTGTTGGAGGGCTGGATTATAATTTGAAATGAATGAATTCCTATGCACACTGCACATATCTTATTTGTAGTGCAAAAACAAAGCCCACTTAAAAACAATACAATAATTAAATGAAGAATAATTTTAACAAATATAAACTTATTAGTATTTCAGTGGGAAGTGTGGGCCTGCTTTTGGCTGATGAGATAAAGGCGTTGTTGTTGTGTGCTTTCAAGTCATTTCAGACTTAAGCTGACCCTGAGCGAGGGCTGGGTAAATGACCTTGGAGGGCCGTATCCGGCCCCCAGGCCTTAGTTTGAGGACCCCTGGTCTAGATTCTTCATTGTTTGAGTCTACAGTGCTCTGGGTATAGGCAAACTATAACTCCAAAACTCAAGGTCAGTGCCCACCAAAACCCTTCCAGTATTTTCTGTTGGTCATGGCAGTCCTGTGTGCCAAGTTTGGTTTAATTCCATCATTGGTGTAGTTTAGAATGATCTTTGATTGTAGATGAACTATAAATCCCAAACAACTACAACTCCCAAATGACTAAATCAAAATTTTTAGTGATGGTTGCTCATTGGGTTGTTATGTGAATTCTGTCCAAATTTGGTGTCAATTCATCCAGTGGTTTTTGAGTTATGTTAATCCCACAAACGAACATTACATTTTTATTTATATACACTAGCTGTACCCTGCCACGCGTTGTTGTGGCCCTCAGAAAACAGAGGAATTCCAGTTGAAGCAAGAACAAATGGAAGGGACATTGATAGATGGAACAGAAGGTAGATGGATAGAACATAGATAAATAGGTATATAGATAGATAGAGAGTGGTAGATGGAGTGATTGATTGATGGATAGACAAACAGACAGACAGCTTTACAGCCAAAGGGCATTGGACTAGATGGCTTCTGGGACTCCCTTCCAACTGGTTGCCTATCTGTTGGGATGGCTTTGATGTTGTTTTTGATGTTGGACCGGATGGCCTTTGGGGCCCCTTCCTATACCTCAAAGGGTTTCCTGTGCCCATCCTTCCGTGCATGGCATCAAAGGGCCCCTTCCCTGGGCAATCCCCCCTCCCTCCCCACCCTCCCTGCCATGCGTTTCTGTGGCCTAGCCTGGTGATATGGAAAATATTTGAAAAGTAAACAACTAAATACTTTTTAAATTAAAATACTAACAGTAAAATATTTTAAAGTTAATTAAGTACCGTATATTCCGGTGTATAAGACAATTGGGCATATAAGACAACCCCCACATTTTCCAGTTAAGATATAGAGTTTGGGATATACTCCTCTTCCGTAGCCGGCTCTTAGGCTTAGAAATGGAGATGACCACCAACCCCCAGAGTTGGACAAGACTGCACTTAATATCAGGGGAAAACATTTACCTTACCTAAAGTGAGCCCAGGGCCAGTTCCAATGTCCTTTCCCCAACAGCAACAACAATATTAGAACCCTAGAGTTGGATGGGACTCCCAACGGCCAGTCTAACCCTAATTCTGCCAGGCAGAAACACACATCGGGATGATAGGTGGCCATCCTGCTTTGCTTAATAACAACCATAATAACAACCACAGGAATATTGTGTCCAATTCTGGGCTCCACAACTGAAAAGAGATATTGACAAGCTAGAATGTGTCCAGAGGAGGGTGACTAAAACGATCAAGGGTCTGGAGAACAAGCCCTATGAGGAGTGGCTTAAAGAGCTGGGCATGTTTAGCCCGAAGAAGAGAAGGATGAGAGGAGACATGATGAGGGCCATGTATAAATATGTGAGAGGAAGTCATAGGGAGGAGGGAAGAAGCTTGTTTTCTGCTGCCCTAGAGTCTAGGACGCAATGGAACAATGGCTTCAAACTACAAGAAAGGAGATTCCATCTGAACATTAGGGAGAACTTCCTGATTGTGAGAGACATTCAGCAACACTCTCTGCCTCGGAGAGTGGTAGAGGCTCCTTCTTTGGAAGGTTTTAAACAGAGACTGGATGGCCATCTGTCTGGGGTGCTTTGAATGCAATTTTCCTGCTTCTTGCAGAATGGGGTTGGACTGGATGGCCCATGAGGTCTCTTCCAACTCTATGATTCTATGATTCAAAGCAGGGACATCTCCAGCCCGTCCTCTGTTCGGATTTCAGCCAGCAAGGAAATGCCTTAAATCAAGAAATAGCTTACTAAGATCTACAGAGATACTCACAGGGATACCTCAGCAAGCAAGTGTCCAAAAGTGGCAGGCTAAAACCCAGAGCCTCAATCAATGGCTGATACTAAATGAGAAACTCCCTCCTGGGCACAAGGAAGACTGGGCGACTTGGAAGGCACTGAACAGACTGCGCTCTGGCACCACGAGATGCAGAGCCAATCTTAAGAAATGGGGCCACAAAGTGGAGACCATGACATGCGAGTGTGGAAAAGAGCAAACCACAGACCACCTACTACAATGCAGCCTGAGCCCTGCCACATGCATGATGGAGGACCTTCCCAAAGCAACACCAAAGGTATTCCTAGTGCCCAGCTTCTGGTCAAAGGACATTTAGTGTAATGCCAAGTTTTTTAGCTCTGTTTGTGTCTTTTTAAATACATGATAACTGTACCGCTTCTGACATTATAAATACAGTCTATTGTCCCAATCTCACCACCATGGAATGGCAGTGCCATGTTGGCTGTTATTATTATTAAAAGCCCTGTTTACCCAAGCATTAACTGGCTTGCACAGCGTGCTTCTTTTAAGCCTTTCACATTACAGCCATCTTTCTGTATCCATGGATTTAATCAGCCATAGAAGAAAGTATTTATTTAATTATCTAAGAAACAAACCTAGAATTCACCATCATTTATACGAGTTGTAAGTACTGGGATGTATAGTTCACCTGCCATCTAAGAGCACCTTGAAGTCCACCACTTATGGACCTGGAACTAACTTGGCACACAGAACCCTTATGACCAACAAAAATACTGGAGGTCTTTGGAGGGATTTATAGGAGTTGTAGTTCACCTACATCCAGAGCATAGTATGCACCCAAACAACAATGGATCTGGACCAAACTTGGTATACATCCCCAATATACCCAAATTTGAATACTGGTGCATTATGAGGAGAATTGTCCTGGGCATTTTGGAGTTTTATATATTGGGATTTATAGTTCACCTGCAATGAGCACTCTGAACTCCACCAATGAAGGATTGGGAACTAATTTGGCACACAGAGCCCCCATGGCCAGAAAAAAATACTGGAGGCCTTTGGGGAAAAATTCACCTTGATTAGTGGGAGTTGTAGTTCACCTACATCCAGAAAGTACTGTGAATCCAAACACTGATGGATTTGACCAAACTTGGCACACATACTTGATATGTCTGAGGAGGAGGTAGGGAGGAGGGCAGAGGGGGTGAGGAGGAGGAGCGGCAGGCTTCACTAACAAGCCAGCAGCGTGGTAGCCTATCTGGCCTGTCTTCACCGTCGCCGGCATTGAGTTGGCTCCACCTCCACCCTCAATCCCAGAACAGCTGCTGCAGGAGCCAAAGCCGGAGCGGCAGGGGCGGGAGTGGGAGAGGTCGCCTTTTCTCAATTTTCATATTCATTATATCTTCTATTTCTCTAAATACTTTCCCCCAAAAATTATTTACATATTTACATTGCCACCACATATGTATATATGTTCCTGGTTCTTGACACCCTCTCCAACAATTTTTTGAATTAATTTTATTTATATATGCTAATCTTACTGGTGTTAGATACCACTTCCATATTAACTTATAATAATTTTCTTTAACCCGTATTGATAAATTTTTTAGATGTCTTTGTCTCCATAATTGTTGCCACTCTAATTCATTTATTTTTATCCCTAAGTCTTCTTCCCAAACCTCTTTAAGGGTATTGTTTTTTGTGTTTCCTTCCTTTATTTCAATTATTACCTTGTATATTTTACTAATTATTCCTTTCAAGTTTTCATGCTCTTCTACATCCCTTCCCTTCTGTATTATTTGTTCAAATTGATTAAGTTGACTTCCATTTTTATTGTTTTTTTCCCAATTTTTAAGCCATTGTTCTAATTGTATACAATGGAACCATGTCAATCTTATTTCTCTAAACTCTTCCATAATCTTTTCCTTCTTCATTCCAACCTTTGTCCAGTCCCCTATCTTGTCTAGATTTTTCCCCCCTTAACTTTTTATCCATTACTTTTTTTAGATTTTTTGGAAACTTCTTTTCCATTACAATTGGAGTAATAATTGACCCATCCTTTATTAACTTTCTCCTATATTTATTCCATACTTCTAATGTACTGCTCAACATTGGATTTCTAATATCCCTAATTTCTTTTCTCGTGAACTGTTTGAAGAATATATTCCACATTTCTTCTTCCACTTCTTCTGAGTCCTTACTAAGCCAATCGACTCCTTCTTTTTTAACCAATCCTTCTATAACCAATCTTAATCTACTCGCTTCATAATATTTTTTAATATTAGGTAGTGCTAATCCTCCCTCTTTTTGCAATCTATACCATAACTGTTTATTTAATCTATTTCTCTTACTACCATTGCAATACTTATTTATCATTTGTTGCCATCTATTTAGCTCTTCTTCTGTAATTTGTAGTGGCATCATCCTAAATATAAAATTTATCTTTGGAAGTATTTTCATTTTTACTAATGCTATCCTTCCAAACCATGATAAGTGTATATCTTCATACTCTATTAACATTTTCTGAACCACTTTCCTCAATGTTACTACATTTACCTCTTCCATTTCTTTTAAATCCTTTGTTATTATTACTCCCAGATATTTTATTTTATTCTTAGTTCTTATTCCCATATTACTCTGTTCTATAAAGTCTTTTTCTTCTTTCCTTGAATAATTGAGTAGCATCATTTCTGACTTATTCCAATTAACTTGTAACCCTGTTGTTCTCCCAAATATCTCCAAATGATCCTTTATTTTATCCATCTTATTTACCATATTTTCTATAAATAGCAATGTGTCATCAGCAAATAAACTCACCTTCTGTTTCTCCTTTTTTCCTAACCCTTCTAAATTCTTGTCTTTTCTAATGGCATTTGCAAACAGTTCTATCACATGGCAAATAAAATTGGCGACAGAGGGCAACCTTGTCTTGTTCCTCTTGTCACTTTTATTTCATTTGTCACTCCATCATTTATAGTTACCACTGCTGAATTTCTTGAGTAATATTGTTCTAGAATTCCTTTTATTCTACTTCCCATTCCAAATTTGTTCATTATTTCCCTTAATGTCTCCCATTCCACACAATCAAACGCTTTAAAAATGTCTAATGATAGTATCCCTACTTTTTTCTTCCCCTCTTTAGCCAAACAAATTTTATTTAATGCTCTCCCTATCAAATTTGACATTTGTCTTCCTTTTACAAATCCACACTGATCTTTTTTTATATACTTATACATGCATTTACTCATTCTATTGGCTATTATAGCAGATAAAATCTTTGCATCCTGATTAACTAATGATATGGGCCTATATGACCCCAGGTCTATTAAGTCTTTATCAGGTTTTGGTATTAATATTATTAGTGACTTCCTCCATGATTCTGGCATTTTACCTCCCTTCATTATTCCATTATACAATTCTAATAATTTTGGAGTCAAAACTTCTCTAAAGCTTTTATAATATTCTGTTCCTAGTCCATCCATGCCTGGAGCTTTCCCAACTTTTAAATTCTTAATAACTTCCTCTACTTCTGTCTTCTTAATAGGTTGTTCCAGTAGTTCTTTATCTTTCTCCTCCAACCTACCCTCCCAATTTTCCTCCACATATTTCCTGATTGCTTCTATGGAGCTAGCTTTTGTTTGGTATAATTCATTATAAAATTCTTCAAATACCTTCGGTTTTTCTTTCATAGCTCTACATAATTTACCTGTTTTATCTTTTATCATATTTATCATGCCTTCCATTTTCTTTTTTTGTGTGGATTTAGCTAACATCTTTGAATTCCTATCACTAAATTCAAAAAATTCCCTCCTTAAATATATTAGGTTTTCTTGTACTTCGTCTATTTCTATTTTATCCAATTCCTCTTTTTTTGCTCTCAACCTT
Organism: Anolis sagrei; assembly: GCF_037176765.1. Lineage (NCBI taxonomy): Eukaryota > Metazoa > Chordata > Lepidosauria > Squamata > Anolidae > Anolis > Anolis sagrei. Next base: position 41,461,347 of record NC_090026.1, on the reverse strand, counting down.
GCATAAGTTTGTGTATCTCTCTTTATAACATATTCTTTTTCAATCTCTTCAATTTCTTTTTCTAGATTTTTTCCCTTTCTTCTTGCCTTTTTTTTTTTTTTGAGATTAATTGTCTCTTTTATACATATAGAATGTCTTTAGCAGTGTTTCTAAACCTTTTTAATGGCACAACCCCTTAATGCAGTTCCTCATGTTGTGGTGACCCCCAACCATAATACTATTTTCATTGCTACTTCATAAGTGTAATTTTGCTACTGTTCTGAATCATCATGTAAATATCTGATATGCAGGATGTATTTATGTTGAAAGCCCTTCGACAATACATTGTATTCTGGCATAAGGGAAAAACACATCAAAACATTCCTGATAGATGGCTATTTAGACTCTCCTTAATAATAATAATAATAATAATAATAATAATAATTCCTTTCTTCCTCCCTCCCTCCCTCCCTTCCTCTCTCCTTTCCCTTCCTTCCTTCCTTCCCTCTCCCATCCCTGCCTCCTTTCCTTCCTCTTTCTTTGCTTCTACCTTTCCTTCAATTCATATCCTTCTCTTCACCAATCCTTTTCTTCCTTTCTTCTCTCCTTTCTTTCCCTTTCTTCTTCCCTTCCTTCCGTGGCAGTTTGTAAGGGGTTTTAAAGGGGGGGGGGTTGGTGGGGGGGGGAGGATGAAAGGGTGGAAGAGGGGGATGTAGAGCCCAACTGGAGGAGTTGCTGGTCTCCCCATGGTTCGCATCCTCCCTTCACTCAACGGGTCCCAAGTTGGGGGGGGAGGGGTGTGTGTAGCCACTCCTGCAGCCAGGCTTATCTTGCAATCCTCTGGTTTTGGAGGGAGGGGTTCCCTGGGGGCCACTTGGGCCTCAAGAGGCCTCTTGCCTCGCCAAGTCTCCATGCCCTCCGTCTCTCCTTCCTTCCCTCTTTCCTTTCCTCAATCCCTCCCCTCCTCCCCAAAAAAGCGGACTCTGCCCTTCTGCTTGGAAAGGGACTCTATGGCTAGGCATCTCTTTCCTCACAACGGTTGATATGTCAGTGTTCTCGCGCACCCCGGGGGGGGGGGGGGCTTTTGCGCATGCTCTGTTAGGTATTTTGAGGACGGGGGGGGGGGGGTTAAAGTTATTTCTACTTCATTTTTAAAGATTTTTTTTGTTTGAAAGACATATATTGGATTACTATGTGTTTTGCAGCCAAATTTGGTGCCAATTGGTCCAGGAGTTTTTGAGTTCTGTTAATCCCACAAATGAATATTACATTTTATTTATATAGATAGATTGTTCTGTGCAATTTGTGCTGTTACTTATATTTTGGATAATGGATGTATATTTTTTCTGCTTCAGAAAAATTGACATGGATCATGAGTTCATTAAACAATCAAAGGAGCATAAAAAGGACCTGTACATTGTGACTGCAGCAGTAGAGGCTGTGGAATCTGCACAACTTGAGACATCCAGCCAAATGGGAGGCGATATCTTTTATCAAGCCTGTCTCAAATTGGGGCTGAAGGTTGGATCTGAATTGCTTTAAACCATTCACAAATTTCAAGGGAATAAACAAAGTACCTGCTTTCACATCAATGCCATTTTCCTTGTAGTTGATCCAGGGTTTTGTTTTTTCTCTCTCTTTTCTAGGGTAGTAGCAGTAGTAAGAAGACAATTGGTATCCCAGAATCTTGCACCCTGGCATTCAGAGCCAAGAAACTAAAAATAAAAAAGGAATCAGTAGGTAATAGATGTTTATTTACAATCTGATCCTTAACAGAAGGATAATCTTCCATCCTCTCTTTACTTGTATGTTAATCCTGAGCATGGTTATAACTTGTAATAAATTCATTGCAAATAACTTTGGAGGGGACATAAGGGCACAACAGTGTTTCTTTTGCTTATCCTTTCTATTAGATGAGAAACATTTGATTCATTGCAATGCCCATCAGGGGGTGGCAAGCATTGCTGCTTTCTTTACTTACACATATGAGATAGCTAGCAAAAACAAGACTCACACCGTGATCTCAGGTCAGAGTCAGGAACTTGGTAGGGCCAGGTGATTTTAGATATGATGTATTGGTAGGAATGAGAATGTGAAGGCCCAATTCACATATCCTTTCTCAAGCCAACTGTTTTTACTTTCTCGTCTGGAGGAATCCCTTACTCCATAACAGTATTGCTCATTTTTCACCTAATGCCTTGGAATTCGTTACAATACATTGACATAGAATCATAGAATCAAAGAGTTGGAAGAGACCTCATGGGCCATCCAGTCCAACCCCCTGCCAAGAAGCAGGAATATTGCATTCAAATCACCCCTGACAGATGGCCATCCAGCCTCTGTTTAAAAGCTTCCAAAGAAGGAGCCTCCACCACACTCCGGGCAGAGAGTTCCACTGCTGAACGGCTCTCACCGTCAGGAAGTTCTTCCTAATGTTCAGATGGAATCTCCTCTCTTGTAGTTTGAAGCCATTGTTCCGCGTCCTAGTCTCCAAGGAAGCAGAAAACAAGCTTGCTCCCTCCTCCCTGTGGCTTCCTCTCACATATTTATACATGGCTATCATATCTCCTCTCAGCCTTCTCTTCTTCAGGCTAAACATGCCCAGCTCCTTAAGCCACTCCTCATAGGGCTTATTCTCCAGACCCTTGATCATTTTAGTCGCCCTCCTCTGGACACATTCCAGCTTGTCAATATCTCTCATCAATTGCCCTGTATTAATAAAGCAATAAAAACAGTTTAATAAAATGATTGATCATACTAAAATACCTACTCATGCTGTCTACTCAGAGATTAATCCATTTGAGTTCAATTATACTTGCTTCTGGTCCCAGACAACTGCTTAAAAGCCTATTTTTGGATGATACTCCTGCCTTGGTGTCATTTCCAAATTTAGAAGATTATTGGCAATGTTTGTAATCAAATGTTAATCTGCAAAACTCATATTATTCATTGCAGTTATGAACATTGTTTTGGTTTTCCTTAGATATTTTCTACTATTCAGATGATAAACTAGGAACTTGGATTAACGATAAGCCGGGTAAGCAAAGTTTAGCAAATTTGTTTAATATTTTATTTCTCAATATTATTCACACATTAATAAAAGTGGTTTCATAGTGCCAACATTCTTGCAAAAACATACCAAAGAGACAAATGTCACTTTTTCACCTGATGCCTTAAACCATCATTATAAATATTTGCCCAAATCTAAAGACATTTCAAAATTCAAAACAATTTAATAAAATGAGAAGGTCTCGTTTGTCATTTTAGTCTGAAATGAAAGCAGCCAAAGTCAATCTCCACAGGAGACCATATGTGGCATCTTAAAGTTAATTTGATTGGGACCTAGGTATTAATCCACCATTTAAAATATCTGGAAACATATTGGTAGCTAATTTGAGTCTTATCACATAAGAATAACATGATGACTTGGGCTAGCTTTCATCAGTAGTTTGGTTGCTGTATTCCAAACAAGTTGATGCTTCTTACACACTCTTCCTAGTCAAGATCCACATCCATCTGATATCCTCACCCCACTATGCTGTTAATAGCCCTATATTCCATTTTTACTGCCATTAAATTCTGGGATTTGCAGTTTGCAGAGAAGAGCTGTGCAGTCTAATTCAAGGTAGTTCTTAGGCCTCACTATACTATGAAGCCCAGCATGTTGTCATGGCAATTAAAACAGAATACAGCACTAGAGTGGTGCAGTGTAATAAAGGAACCACTTAGATGTCACTACAACATGGATAATAATAAAACAGCCAGATTCCTCTCTGTGGAACTGAATTGAGCTATCAACCCACTCAATGGGAGGTGTTTAGAAGGTGCACCAGATGTGAAATCTGGAAGCCCCTAGTCACAGACTGGCACATGGGCGGTGGGTACGGACTCAGTCGTTCTACCTCAAGGTCCGAGGCAGTTGAGTAGTTCGGCAGCTGTATCCGCGACTGAGCAGCCCTTTTTAGGACCCACTCTGCTCACCCCATACGGGGAGGGGGCTAGAAAAGGTGCCCTAAACATAGTCTGCCTCTCTTATCCCTGACTGGACTGCCGCGTCCAGTGGGGTCACCACCCTGCGGCCAAAAAAGGAAAATGAACTTCAGTATTTATTTATTTATCGTGTCATCCGCAACCAGAACATTGTATTACATTTCTAACAGAACAAAACAAACAAACAGATAAAAAAACCCACACAAATTTTGCAAACTTGGTAGCTGATTAAATGACCTTTGACCAGTGTCTGGCCACTTGGAGTGCCTCTGGTGTTGCCGCAAGAAGGTCCTCCATCATGCATGTGGCAGGGCTCAGGTTGCATTGCAGCAGGTGGTCAGTGGTTTGCTCTTCTCCACACTTGCATGTCGTGGATTCAATTTTGTAGCCCCATTTCTTAAGATTGGCTCTGCATCTCGTGGTGCCAGAGCGCAGTCTGTTCAGCGCCTTCCAAGTCGCCCAGTCTTCTGTGTGCCCAGGGGGGAGTCTCTCATCTGGTATCACAGACGGAACTTCGGTACGTGGAACATACGGACTCTGATGGACAACAGTGGCAGTGAACGCCCCAAACGCAGGACTGCCATCATAGCAGCCCTTCAGGAGACCCGGAGAGCAGGAGAGGGACAACTGAAGGAAGAAAAAGGAGGCTACACCTTCTTCTGGAAGGGACTGCCTGAAGAAGACCAAAGAATTACCAGAGTTGGCTTTGCTATCAGAAATGATCTGATGAAACATCTGTCCGAATTCCCACTGGCATCAACGAACGACTCTCAACCCTCTGAATTGATCTTGCCAAAAACCAACAGGTAACCATCATAAGTGCCTATGCACCAACACTAGATGCTGATGAAGACATCAAGGAAAAATTCTACTGTCAGCTGGACACCATCCTATCGGGGATACCTAAGGAGGACAAAATCATCCTCCTGGGGGACTTTAATACAAGAGGCGGGCGAGACTTCGACCTGTGGCCAAGGACCATAGGAAAAGACGGGGTTGGAAATAACAACTCGAATGGCATCCTGCTTCTCACCAAATGTGCGGAACACAACCTTGTCATCACCAACACGCTCTTCCACCAGAAAAACAAGTGCAAGGCATCATGGAAGCACCCCCGGTCAAAGCATTGGCACCTCTTAGACTATGTAACCACACTTGTCAGAGACCACCGTGATGTGCTTCTCACAAGAGCCATGACAGGTGGTGACGACTGCTGGACTGACCACAGGCTAATCCGATCCACGATGGCTATCAAGATCGCCCCCAAGCGCAGACTCCAAGGAAGAAAGACAAGGCGCAAAATGAACACCCAAGCCCTTCAGGAGCCCTCCAGACGAGCCCTTCTCCAAAAAGCACTCAACGACCATCTACACAAAGAACACCCCGAAAATGTTGAGGAACATTGGAACAAACTGAAGACCTCCATCATCACAGCCTGCGAAGAAACCATTGGATATCAAACCAAGAAACATCAAGATTGGTTTGACGAAAATGACAACGAGATCCAACAGTTAATTGACAAGAAATGGAAAGCCTTCCAAACATGGCAAAGAGACATCAACTGTGCTGCTAAGAAAAAGATCTACGCCAGTGCAAAAGCTGAGGTCCAAAGAAGGACAAGAGAACTCAAGAACATCTGGTGGACAAAGAAGGCTGAAGAAATCCAACACCTGGCAGATACCCATGATGCTCAGGGATTTTTCAAAGCCACAAAGGTCATCTATGGTCCAAGAAGCCATGGCATACAGCCTCTCCGCTCATCAGATGGAACCAAACTCCTGCAGGACCAAAAGTCAATCGCACTACGTTGGAAAGAGCACTACCAAAGCCTCCTGAACCGCATCTCCAATGTGGCTGAAGAGGTCCTCTCACAAATCCCGCAACAACAAACCAGGGATGAGCTTGCAGCACTGCCTAGTTTGGAAGAAGTCAGCAATGCCATCAGCCAACAAAAGAATAACAAAGCCAGCAGACCTGATGGGATCCCTGCTGAAATCTTTAAAGAGGGAGGACCCGAGCTGACACAACAACTCCACCAGCTCATAGAAAAAGTGTGGGTGACCGAGAAAATCCCAGGAGATTTCAAAGATGCCACCATCATCACCCTCTTCAAAAAAGGGGAAAGAACAGACTGCAGAAACTATAGAGGTATCTCCCTCCTAACCTCCGCTGGGAAAATCGTCGCAAGGATCCTTGCAAACCACCTTCTACCCCTCTCAGAAGACACCCTCCCAGAATCCCAGAACAGCTTCTGCCCCTCCAGAGGAACCGTGGACATGATCTTCACTGCACGACAGCTCCAAGAAAAATGCAGGGAACAAAACCAACCTCTGTACATGGCATTTATCGACTGTGCAAAGGCATTCGACACAGTGAATCACAGCGCTCTCTGGACCATCCTCCAAATAGTCGGGTGCCCTAACAAATTTATGAACATCCTGCGGCTCCTCCATGATGACATGATGGCAACAGTCTTGGACAGCAATGGCTCCAAAAGTGACCCATTTAAGGTGGAATCGGGTGTCAAACAGGGATGTGTTATTGCCCCAACTCTATTCTCCATCTTCATCGCTATGATACTCAGGGGCGGCTCGTCCATTACGCAAAGTAAGCAGTTGCAGTACACTTTTTTTGACAGGGGCGCAGAGGCGCCTCTGTAAATGCCCCTCGACCACCACTTGAGGAGCGCCCCCTTGGCTCACAACAGTCCTAGCAGTCCGGGGGGAGCCTCGGCTTCCTTGCCTCACTGCCGAGTGATCCTCTTCCCGAAGGGGCCGGGCACTTTAGCCTCGTCTCGCCCCTCTCGTTCCTGCTCCATATCAATTATTGGTTGGGGGTGGGGGGCGCACCAAAATACTGTTTGCTTACTGTTGAAAATTACCTAGGGCTGCCTCTGATGATACTTCACCTTGCTGATGGGAAGCTTCCCACCGGAGTGGAACTCATCTATCGGGCAGATGGCAAGCTGTTTAACCTCAGCAGACTGAAAGCCAAAACCAAGGTTACAACAACATCTGTTATAGAACTCCAGTATGCTGATGACAATGTCATATGTGTGCATTCAGAAGCAGATCTACAAGCCACTCTAAACACCTTCGCAGAAGCATACATGAAGCTTGGCCTGTCACTGAACATCGAGAAAACCAAAGTGCTGTTCCAGCAGTCACCAGTCATCCCCTCTCCAATGCCAGAGATACAGCTTAATGGTGTAACATTAGAAAATGTTGACCATTTCCGCTACCTTGGCAGCCACCTCTCCACCAAAGTCAACATCGACACCGAAATACAACACCGCCTGACCTCTGCGAGTGCAGCATTTTCCCGAATGAAGCAGAGAGTGTTTGAGGGCCGGGACATCCGTAGGGATACCAAGGTGCTTGTCTATAATGCTATTGTCCTCCCAACTCTGCTATATACCTGCGAAACGTGGACTGTCTAGATGTCACATGCAACTCCTGGAACGATTCCATCAGCGCTGCCTCTGGAAAATCCTGCAAATCCTGGGAAGACAGGCGGACAAACGTCAGTGTGCTGGAAGAAGCAAAGACCACCAGCATTGAAGTGATGGTTCTCTGCCATCAACTCTGCTGGGCTGGCCACTTTTGTCCGGATGCCTGACCACCGTCTCCCAAAGCAGTTGCTCTACTCTGAACTTAAGAATGGAAAACGGAACGTTGGTGGACAGGAAAAGAGATTTAAAGATGGCCTCAACGCCAACCTTAAAATCTCTGGCATAGACACTGAGAACTGGGAAGCCTTGGCCCTTGAGCACTCCAGCTGGAGGTCAGCTGTGACCAGCAGTGCTGCAGAATTCGAGGAGGCACGAGTGGAGGATGAAAGAGAGAAATGTGCCGGGAGGAAGGCGCATCAAGCCAACCCCAACCGGGACCGCCTTCCACCTGGAAACCAATGCCTTCACTGTGGGAGAAGATGCGGGTCAAGAATAGGGCTCCACAGCCACCTACAAATCCACAAGGAAACCCATGATGGAGGACCATCTTATTCGTCCAACGAGGGATCGCCTAAGTAAAAAAGTAAGTAAAGTCTAGAACAGCAAAATTGATAGGTATTCCCTGATGAATGATGGAGGTGGAGAATAGCCATGAGTGCATGGATGTGAATGGTTATTATAGGAATTGTGTACTAACTGTGTATTAGATTAGGTTATTAACTGTTTTTTATATTGGTGCATTGAATTTTGCTGTTTCCTGTGTGTTGTGAACTGCTGTGAGTTGCCTCCGGTCTGAGAACAGCGGTATAGAAGTAAAGTAAATAAAATAAAATAAAATAAATAAATAAATAAATGTGTTGAGGGAGGTTTTCTTCTCATGTGTTCAGTTGGGGAGGTGACCCCCAACACCCATATTGCCACTGCATGTACAGAGCCATTCTTTTGATGGGGAAGGAAATAAAACTTAAACATGACAGTATAGTACAGTCTCTATGTCCATTAAAGATTAAGATGAGATGGTTTTTAAAAGAAAGTAGCAAGTAAACTATTGTGCCACATACTACGCGATTCAGGAGGGTGTCATTGGATGCTTTGGACAATTTCTTGAATTCCAAAAGTGCACCAAGCCAGTTTGAGACCAACTAAAACCATCATTGCAGCATAACTGTGTTAGAAGCTCTTGGAGCGCCACAAACATTCAGTTGGATCTGTTCACACTCTGTTCTAATTCAGATCACATGAATAATATACTTGACTCTGTTGTTCTTATTATGCTTGCTTTTTCCATAGAAAAAAAGACTTTTTTGGGAAAGAGTTGTGAAAGTAAGTAAAGTTCATGTTTCAAAAGTTGGGGTTTAATGCAAGCTCTGAAGTAAGTAAGTTGAAGACCACTGTTTTAAATAAGTTCATTGTCTGGTTTCAATAATATTTCAGGAAATATGAGGTTCTGAAAAACACAATATTACTGCAGTGTGGGATTTTTTAAAAAAAAACCCTCAGGGCAAAGGAAAGCCATACTATACATATTTTTATCACTTAAAAATGGCGAACTGATGAATACCTTAGGAATTTGTGCCATGGGAGTAGACTTGTCCATCATGTCTATCAAGGTGAATGTTGTGAGTCAGACATGGGATACCGGGGGCTCGTCCAGACAGGACCTTTACTGCGGGAACTCCCGCAATAAAGGAGGAGCTGTCCAGATAATGTTCTTGAAAGTCCCAAATTAATTTACTACAAACCAGGAAAAACTAATTAATTTGATAGTGGATTTATTCTGTGCCTTCTTGGAAGGTGTGGGGTAAATCCACTATTTCCAAATCTGGATTGCAGTACTCAGACAGTATTCCCACAGTTTACTGGGCTAAATAAACCCAGTAAACTAGGAATGCCCACTCCCACCCCCCAAGCCCCCAGAAATTACGTGCCAGGAGAGTGGGGGGGGGGATTTTACTCCTCCCCCCCCCCTGGCTTCCCTGGCATGTCATTTCTGCACACCAGGAGAACTTGCCGAGACTTCTAATGGAGGCCACATAAGTTTTTATTACTTTTCTAAGGGATCTGGGGGCTTGGGGTGAGGAAGGGGGCCTCCATCCCGTCTCTCAGGCTACTCCTGAAAGAACATCTGAACACCCACCCCAGAAAGTGTGTGCTTTCTGGGGTGGATGTGGAAAAGCCCCCAGAAACATCTACTTTTTTTTTAATGTGGATGCTTCTGGGATAAAGGCCTGCCTTGATCTGGCCTAAAGATATCTTTAGGTACCTGAAGATGCCCTGTTGGAGACCCTTATCTTAAAGGCCTTCTAAATCCAATATTAATCGATTTCAATACAACAAATAAGTCAAACCTTCACTCCTGATGAGGATATGGATTTTAAAGATTCTAACCATTTAAGAAAGGTCTGAAATTTAATTTTACCAGTGAGATGCCTCCTTGTGCTTGTGCTCTTTGCTGAGAACATTTTATGCTGGGTTTGCATGGTGACATAAATGTAATATTTTCAAAAACATGAAGTATTACCACTAATACCAAATACCTAGCTCTGGGTTACCTTTTTCTTAAATGGGTTCATAACATCTGATCCTGAGCTCTCAATTCTCTTTATTAGTACCTATAATGTCCAGTATATTAACTATACATTGGGCGGTTGAAGCTACATGTGCACAGTTCTCATCATTATCTGAAAATCTGCGAGGTGTGTTTCTAACTGGCTTTGTGGCTGTAATGAGGAACACGGACCTTCTACAAAAGCTAATGTTCCAGGTAAGTAGTGTGTTAGGCTCTTCCTTTGAGTCTGAGGATTTCCTCACCATTTGTTTCCAGCACATTGGCCCTTCCTTCACAAATCCTTTGCCATATTGTCTTTGTGGATCTCTCCCATTTGTGTCTTTCCAGCCCAATATCATATTTGGAGATATTCAAGATTATTCTCCATTTCCCATTGTCAAGTGTAGCTCCAACCAAAAATGTATCTTCTTTAGCTTTGGGGGAAAATAGGTTAGCATTATCACCACTGTGGTGTTTGTTTTCCTGTCTGTGCTCCTGTTCAGAAGATCTCACTTCACTTTCTCTCCCTGTGATAACTGAATTTTGAAAAAATGTGGCTTGTTGTGGAAACTAGGATTGGTGATAAAGCTTCAGTGGAGACACCTTTCCCCCTTCATAACTCTTCAAGAGCGCAATTCTCTTCTTAGGGGTAGATTTCTCTCACTTCCGTTTGTCGCAACCCTGTTCTTACCTGAGTAAGTTTGTAACTTGGGGACTGCTGGCATCTATTGACTGGAAAATGTGTAAAAGTTATTTACAAATTCTTTTGTCCTTTGAGAGAAAGAGTGAGAAAATCACTCTTTAGAAACCAATGTACTTTAAAACACAATGCACAACATACATTGTTCTTTGCATTAAGTTGATGGTGTTTTTCCCCTGCAAAATCCAAGATTCTTTTGATAAAAAATTAAAATCTCCAAATATGAAGAATAATTGAAAAAATGTGCAAAAAAGGAGTGTTACTGTTTTTGTTTTGATTACAGTCTTTTTTTAAAAAAATGCTTCCTTTCCCCCAATCCTGAGACTCAAAGCTAACATTAATTTTTTTATTAAAATGTCATTGTTAAAAACCATTGAAAACATGCTATGAAAAAGAATAAAAGAGCACTAGAAAGAAAACATTTGCAACTCTTTTGTTCTTGCAGTAGAGGATGAAATATGTGTAGATTTTCTTCTCTGCTCCGCAGCAGCCATTGCTTCTCTTTCACAGAATAATAGTATTCCAAGGAAGCCCCTTCACACATCCTTCAAGGGAATCTTATTGGCAGGGATCTTTAGGAGATTATCTGATTTATAATCTCTTTGGCAGGAAAGTTGAAACTAGCCAGTGGCTGTCTATTTCATGTTTGCATCAGTCTTTTCACATGAGAACTGATTTAAAGGACAGAACCAAACCAAATTCATCCTCAAAATTACTCCCACTACTCCATGCTCTTGATTCAAATTTCATCACATAGAACTAGGCTTGGTTGATTAAAAAAAATGGGTCAAAACTTGTTTCGGATGTGGGGTTGCTGCTGGTTCGATTCTAAAGTCACTTCCGACTTTTTTAAAAAAATGAAAATTTCCGAAACTTCCGAATCACTTTGTTAATGGCAGACACGCATGTGCAGTAGGAAAAAACCAGCACTGGAACTGGGGAAACTTCAGGGGATTCTCCCTCCCTCATTTTTAGACCAATCCTGGTTAAACTTGCTACAGTTGTAGAACACATGGACCACTGTTAGCTCACCAAGTTTCATAACTTTTGACTTATCCATGGATTTATGGCAAATTTTCAAAGTTTTTATAAAAAGTTTTTATAGACTGACCTGGCTTCCCACTGGGAAGTGAAAAAGTTCCAAACTTCTATTTGCTACAAAGTGGCCGGTGGCTCACTGAGAGAGCACACCCCTTCCAGAACCAGGAGGTCATGTGTTTGATCCCTGCTAGGGATTTTTTTTAAAAGTTTTTATAAAAAAAACCATTTTTAATAATAAAGAAAATCTGTTCCTGGTTTCAAAGTATTATTTCCTTTTTTGGGGGTGGTCTTTACTTTGGAAGTAGTTGTTCTCCTCCAGAAACTTTGTGTGGCACAAACTGTGTTAAATTGGAGGGGAACAGAAATCATAGACAGACCTCATCAAGGGACATCTAGACTGACCCCCTTCTTCGGCATCAGGAACATAGTTTCCTGCGAAAGGGAATAGATTAGGGTCTCAGGAGCACAAAACAATGAGACAACATAACACATGGGCAAGTAGGAACACATAGGAAAAAACAGAGCTTTTTGGGCAATTTTATATGCACAAAAGATGTATTTTCCCAAAGTACCATAGCAAGCCAGACTCTCCAGCTCATCAATCCTAGGGGATTATAAAGGGAGGGATGAAGAATCAGAGCCAGAATGGCCCCATTAGAGGGAAAAGAACTGGCTTCCCACTGGGTAGGGAATATAAGTATAAGTTCCAAATTGCTGTTTGCTGTTAAGTGGTCAGTGGCTCACTGAGAGAGTGCATCCCCCCCCCCCCCCCACAGAACCAGGAGGTCATGAGTTCGATCCCTGCCAGGGAAAAAAAATCAGTCTTTATAAAACTCATTTTTTTACTAATAAAGAAAATCTGTTCCTGGTTTAAATGTGTTAGTTCCTGTTTCATTGGGTGGTCTTCACTTTGAAAGTATTGTTCTACTCCAGAAACTTTTTGTGACACAAACTGTGTTAAATTGGTGGAGCACAGAAATCATATACAGACCCCATCAAGGGATGCCCCCCCCCCTTTCCTGCTGGGAAGTGAATAAGTATAAGTTCCAAATTGATATTTGCTACAGGGCAGTTGGTGACCCAGAGAAAGTGCACCAACCCCAGGACTGGGAGGTCACAAGTTCGATCCCTGCTAGGGAAAAATGGCGAAAAGAAAAAATCATGGCAAATAATGGCAAACATCAGGATGCAGGGCATGGGGAGCCAAGACACACGTTTTGCCGAAAAGGAAGATGTGGAGAGTCATGGAGGCTCCCCTTTTGTGGTGGACACGTATCTTTACTGCAGGGATGATAGAAAAAGAAAAGGTTAGGGTTGCTTTGCTGCCTTCTCTTTAGACACCTTTGTAGATTCAATCCGTTTATTTTATATTAAGATGAAGACTGCTACAGACAGCTATTGAGCTATAGGGGTCCTACAGCCATTTTGGCTAATGAACAACAAAGCGGTGTGGGAAATTTTGCAATCTCTACCATTGGGGGCCTAGCCTTCACAAACTACAACAATGGCTGTGCTTAGCCATGCCCACCTCATCCCTCTTTGCATCACCGGGGAAGGGAAACCATGAAATTTTAAAACTGTTTAGGCTTTACCAAAGTTGCTTAATGGCTGTGAAAATTAAAATAACTTTGGGAGACATCCGAACATTATGGAATATTTCTGAAAAAAAAGGTAAGTGGTTCAAATTTGGATTTGCCCCTCCCACATTTCCTGCATGATTCAAAATTGCTTTGAAAGCCCCAAAGTCGAAAGTTTTTTACGAGTTTCAGGTTCTTTCGAATGAACCTATCCAACCCTAATAGCAACCCTTGCTGGCATTTGTGTGCCAAATCCCTGCATTTAAGTCCATGTAACTGGTTGGCATTAATATCATTTTTTTCTTTATACTATTAGCTGGAGGAGGCACTTGAAGCCCCTGGCCAATGCAAGCTGAAGGCTAATGGCCCAGAATTACAAGATCTGGTGGAGAATTTAAATGATGGCAGTGGAGTCATCATCATTGAACTTGCAAAAGCAGTTCACTATTTTCTCAAAGCCTTAGATGGTAAGGATCACGACTTCGAAAATACAGGGACCATTTGAATGTATGCCACTAAAGGGCCTTTTAACTCATTAGCCCCTGCTGACTCAGTTGCACAGATGTTGATCTTGCAGATAAGTTCTGGATTTCTTTTTTTAAAATATGTTTTTATTGCAGACCCAGGTAGAATAATATCCCAACCCATCACCATTTTAGAATACATATCAAATATTATTTTATTAGTGTTCTTATCCTTGTCTAATCTACCTTTATCTCCCAGTTGTATCTATCGATTTTACACCCCTTCCCCCCCCCCCTTTCTGGGAACAGTACTTTTCTTCATTCAAATATTATTTTAATTGAACAATCGTAGAAAGAGAATGGTTCAGTTCTTTATATTTTTCTTTTCCTTCAACTTTATCTATCAATCTTCCCTATTTCAGAAGTCAATTATTCTTAATTCGACCTGATATATATTTGGTTCTTATTTCTCCTGTGCTGGTTTATGACCGAAATAAAGAATTTGGTTCTTCTTTCAAGGATGTAGTTCTGGAGCATAAAGTCTGCTAGGTATCCATACCATTTTTAACTTCCCACTTTCTATGGTCTTTCCAACCCAAGGCCACATTTGCTTGGGCGGCAACTAACATGTATTTTATAATTTCCCCCAATCCTTGATGTTTTCGTTCTTGTCTAATTTCTAGGTGAAAAAATCTTTTTTTATTCAAAACCAATGTATGCCCTATTAATTCTTCCATTTCCTTCTTTACCTTATTATAAAATTCTTGTACTCTGTTGCATTCCCACCATATATGTATATAGGAGCCAATTTTTCCACATCTATGCCAATTTTGTGGTTGATTTAGTTATGTTTATCCTTATATACTTGATATTTTTGATTGATCCAGTATTCAGTGTCTAAATCATTGTTATTCAGGTCCTCTTTCCACATCTCTATCAATGTTTGTTTCAATTTATATTGATTTCCAACTAATTTCTTGCATATGAAACCCATCAGGCCTTTCTCCTTTTCTAATTTCCACTTTAAAATTTGATCAAAATCTGTTTCTGTGCCTTCTTGTTTCCTCCACTTCATGATCCTTTGTTTCAATCCATTGAAAGGAGCCAGTTACATCGCCCACAATTGTTTTTTATTGTCTCCCAGTCCTTAATTGTCCCATCTGAGTTTAGGAGATCTCTTATCAATTTCAATCCATTTTGTTTAAAATGTGTTACCACTTTGCCTAATATATGTTTGTTTTTATTGTCTAGAAACCCTACTGGGAATATATCTACTTTATTTATTGGGAATTTACCCTGCCATTTTTTCCAACACTCCAGGGATGAGATCATTGCCGCCCTTTAATTTCTTTTAGAGATTTGTTGTCAATCCATCCTTTTAAGCACAAGCAATGATCCCATCCGTTAATTTTTTTTTCAATTCTGACCCAATTCTTACCTACAAAGCCCTGAACGGTTTGGGACCATCCTATCTGCGTGACCGCATCTCCGTCTACGAACCCACGTGTTCACTTCGGTCATCTGGAGAGGCCCTGCTCGTGATCCCGCCTGTGTCGCAAGCGTGTTTGGTGGGGACACGAGACAGGGCCTTTTCTGTGGTGGCCCCCCGACTCTGGAACACCCTCCCCAGAGATCTTAGACAGGCCCCTACACTGGCAGTCTTCAGAAAGAACTTGAAGACCTGGCTGTTCCGATGTGCCTTCCCAGAATAGGAAATCTCCAATACCAAGTCCCATAAGCACTTTATTAAAACTAAGATTGCCGCACACTGCACACTGCACTTGCCCTATAATCCTACATACCTCCTGTCACATCAGCACTTTTAATCCTGTACCCATTACTCTGGCCCGGCTCAGTTTTATTGTGTCTTAGTGTATTGTTTATTGCTTGTTGTTTATATTGCTTTAATTGTTTTTAATTTGCTTTAGGTTTTGTATTGTTGTATTGTGTGTTGAGGCCTTGGCCTTTGTAAGCCGCATCGAGTCCTTCGGGAGATGCTAGCGGGGTACAAATAAAGTTTAATAATAATATTCTTGAATCATCTAAATCTAATTCTATTAATCCTGTTAACTGGCAGGCCTCAAAATAATTTTGTAAATTTAGTGGGGCCCCCTCATCCTCCATTTCCTTCTGGAGAGTAAAATATTGAGTTGGCAATTCTATTTTTATTTGTTCCTGCTATTCAATTTTAACTTATTTGTCCCATTTCTTGATTATTTTTCTGGGAATACTATATGGGAGAACTTGGAACAGGAATAAAAATTTGAGAAAAATCATCATTTTGACAATCTTAATTTTGCTGGACATATCCCAATTTCAATTTTTCCAATTGCACATTTGATTTTTTACTTTTTTTACAGAAATTGTTATAGTTTGATTGAGTTATGTTATTTAATTTTTTGGGAATATAAACCCCTAAATATTTTAACTTCTTCTCCCCCAATTTTGTCCCTGTGATGGTCTGTATTTCTTTTAGCTCTTCCGGAGTCAGATTTTTATGTAATATTTCTGATTTTTGTATGTTAATAGCCAACCCTGATAAGTTCTTGAATGTCTTATGGTATTAATAACTTATTTTATAAAGTCCTCCGGTACCTGCAATAAAACTATGGTATCATATGCAAATAAATTAATTTTAATTACCTTTTTCCCAATTTTAAATCTTTTGATTTTGACATTTTTTCTAATAAAATTTGCTAAGGGCTCTATTGTCAATGCAAAGAGGATGGGTGAGAGAGGGCAATCTTGTTTAGTCCCACTTTTAATCTTAATTGTTTTTGTTCTGATACCACTGATCAATAATTGTGCTTGATTATCTTTGTAAAGTTCCTTAATTACTTCTCAGAACTGTCTCCCCAGATTAGAGTCTTTATTTCATCTTTTAACTTCCTTAAATGTAACCAGTGGATTAAATCTCCACTTGTATTTCTTCTTCCTACTACTGCATCCCAGCTTAAGAAAGAGAGGTGCCTGGTCCCCTGGCCATCTACTTCCTTATGATGCTTCAACTATAGGCAACACATTATTGTTGCTGATGAAAAAATAATCTAATGTGGAAAATGAATGGCAGAATAATGTGTGGGAGTATTAACTCTTTGTCCCATTCTTTCATTAACTTCCCAAATATTCTATTTCTTAAAATTAATGTTACTTTCTTCCCCATTATTAATAGCCCTCTTATTCTTCCTTTTCTTATATAGATCTAAATCCAGTTATTATATCCCCTTCTGCCTCCTGTTCTATTTTTTTAAAAGATTTTATTAATGAATCTTTTTTGCCTCTGGTTGGGCCCATAAACACTAATAAAAGAAACTTTGCAATTATTTAGTTTTCCACATACCATTATAAACCTGCCATCCCCATCTGTAATGATTTTCCCTGTTTTGAAATCTAGGTAATTTTTTATAATAATGACGACTCCCCGAGATTTAACACTTTTGATCTCCCTTTTTCGTGGTGGGTCTCTTGCAAAAGAGCCACCGTTATCGGATTTTCAGTTGTTTGCTAGTCTGTCTTTTTTTTAAGGCTGTTGGTATTCACTAACATAATCCATAAACCAGCCATCAACATTTAAATGATTCACTTTATAATTCTTTATGCTTTCCATTCCCCTTATATCATAATTCTGAGTAACTGTTCCTTCCCTTCCCATCCCTTCCTCTCCCCCCCCCCCCCCCCACCAAAATCTGGATTTCGATTCCTCCCTGCTACCCATGGGAGAAATGGCAAAGAAGAACCTACTTCTTGCCATCTCCCAGACAGATTGTTCAGGGCCGATATCTTCCCTACCCCCTCCCCGCCTTACTTATTTTAGTACAACACTACTGATCCCTTATCTCAGACTCAAGGACAACGTCCTCCCAGTTTTATAACTCCCAATGTCTCAAAGGCAGTCACCTCCCCCTGCACACTTATAAGATGAATAAAGACCCAGCCATGCCCTAATTATGGATTGTTCCTTATAATTATTCACATTCTTCACTTTAAACACCAGTTATGTATAACATAGTTCTCCTGCCCCTTTAGATTTAAAAAAGTTAATTATGGCTGATTGTCTGTGCTTCTAGTTGCCATATATTGTTGGTGCTCTTCCTTCCCAGTTTTATGTCTTGTTTACTCCCTGCCTCTTCTCCTCCTCCTCTCTCCTCTCATGGGGTGTCCTTTGGCTCCTCTCATCTGTCTTCTGGCACTCTGCCAGATGTTTTCTCGCTGGCCATGTCTCGGGAAAGATCAAACTGTTTGAACAGTTCAGCACCTTCTCCCAAAGTTTTAACTGCATGTTTTTCCCCATCTTTATAAAATAGTATTGTGGCAGGGAAACTCCACATAAATCTAATTCCAGCCTTGTTTAGACATCCAAATATTGGTCATAGAGCTTCCCGTCTTTCCTCGTTTTCTTTGCCAAATCTGGGTATATGAATATTTTGTGATTCCTGTAACGTAAGTTCCAGATAGTCCTCATCTTTTTGAAGATGAAATCTCAGGGTTTTTTTCTCTGGCAAAAGTCACAATGGTATTGCTGAGGGATGCAACCTGAGGATTATTGAAGTGGGGAGGAATTTATGAGCTCTCTCCATATCATTCTTGATAGGTTTAGGCCATAATTAGCACACAGTTCTAGCACTAACTGGCTTATGATGGTCCTCCAAGTTCATTAATGGCTTAAGTCCTTAATATGTTCTGGCACCCCCTTCAGACGAATATTCTGACAACGATGACAGTTCTCAAAATTAATTAATCTAGATCTCAATATCTTTGTCTCTTTTTCTAACTGCTCAATTTCTTGATTCATTATTATCTTCATGTTTAATTTCTGACAAAGTTTGTTTAATCTCTACAAATTCAGATGCTAAGCTTCTAATAGAAGAGTTTGTTTCATTCATTAATGCCATTAAATAGCCCAGTTTGTCATTTGTCGACCTTCTTTGAGGTGTCAGAGTTTCCTCCAGCCTGATCCATGATGATTTATGATGGCTGGAGTCAGGAGTTGGGAGAATGCCTGGCTGATTTATTTCTATCTCGCTCTAACTGCAGGGAAAACCTTGAAAAACTCTCCCACTTTCTGCACTGAGCTTTCAGAAAGACTTGCAGATATCTTTCAGATAGCTATAAGTTGAATGTATAGGGTTTAATTAATTATATTTCGGTGGAAAGACAAACACGGGTCTAAAACCGTTCACTTCCCATGCTCCGCCTCCTCTAGTGTTTATAAGATTGCAGTGGAGTCATCATCACTGAACTTGCAAAGGCAGTTGTTTATTTTCTAGATGCCTTAGATGGTATGTATCACAACTTCCAAAATACAGTGACCATTTGAATGTTTGTCACTAAAAGACCTTTCATCCCATAAGGCTCTTCTGATTCTGTTGTACAGAGGTTGATCTTGCAGAAAAGTGCTGGATTTCAAATCTCAAACTGCTTGAAATTTCCCACGGCCCTCTTGAAAGGCATCTAGATCTGTTCAGTAATAATACATCATGGACAAATAACTCATTGCATATTCTCCTAGAGTTTCTCACAGATTTGCCAATGACTCATAGTTACTACTGTGAGAGGACAATAACTCAGCTTCATTTGCATGTCCCAGCATGCTAGAGCAAACTATGGCTCTTTCTTATCGTATTGCTGATAAGAATACCAGCTCTCTGCTTCAGCCATTCTGCCCTAGTGTGGAACCCTTACCTTCCACTGATTATTTTGCTCTCTTTCTCAGAACTGGAAGAAGAACAATTGATGCTCTTGGAAGAATCTGTGGAAAGGAAGATTGTGCCCAAGCAGCTGGCACTGGTAAGTGAGAACTCTAATTACACATTCCCTATATGTTTTGCCAGACATGTTAATAGATTGTAGATACTCCTTTTACAAAACTGAAATAAATGTGAATTCTATGGAATCCTGGGATTTACAGACAGTTTTAAGTTTTAATGCAGCAGCAACAACAAAAAACCCCCACAGGATTCCATATGATGCATCCATGCTGATTAAAGTGGATCAATGGCACTATAACTGTGTGGTGCAAAAGGGCATGAGTTCATATGAGCCTTCTATATACCTCTGCCTTTCTAAAATGTAAAATGTATTGTGGCTGCTAGCTTCTCAGCACTGGCAGAACTAACTATGGTAAAAGAGTTCCATAATCAAATTGTGATACATGGCTGTGCGCTATAGTTTTTCCAAAGAGCAACAATGACTTTTTATTTACAATGAATATTTTGATTTGTGTGGTTTGATTTTGCTTCTTTTATGTTTCCAAAGATCGATATAATATTAGACAATATTCTAAGCAATGATGAAAAGAAATTTACTGTAGACATCCAGCTCTTATCTGAAGAAGAGATGCTTATAATGGGAGCAATGATTGAAATGAGTGGAGTGACCGTTCAGGAAACCGAAGCTCAACTTACTGGAACAGGAGAGCCTGAAGCTTTGGTGCCCTTGTTTGTGGTTCTTTATGTGCTCTCTCTTCTAACTAAGCAAGAAGACGACTGAATTCATCATGATATCTGCATGACTAAGGTGTACACATTTATCTGGGAAAGTGTCATTTATTTCCAAGCTTGAAAATATATATTTTGGGTTCAACTCCCACAATCATGGGTTGGGCAAATTGCGGTTCAGAAAAGTAACTTTTTCAAGACTTTCCTCAGTGCAGCTTAGTTCTGAGCAAAACCGGTATAGGGTTATATTGTAGTGCAAATAGGTATATACGGCTTTGCTCTTAAATCTTCTTTGCACTGTATATCCTTCTTTTCAGTCACATTTCTCTCTTGTAATGAAAATTAGTAGTAATAAAATCATTTATTTTCTTTGCAAAAGACCTTAGGTTACATGCCTCATTCAGCCCTTACCACTTGCAATATTCCTTTTCTGATAGAAATTATATCTCCTGATGATGGTAGCCATCATGACCATCTATCTCAAATAGCCGCTGCAAATTATGGCTAATTTTCTTCTGAACCATCCAGTCTCAATTAAATGGGATGGATAGATAGCTAGATTGTAGATGGTCATATGCTTGTTTTACCATGTTGTAAACATGAAAACACCATACAGGTCCTGCATGTATGACATATTTCTTTTTTCAATATCCTGACTACTTTAAAATTACCCTGTTTCTTTTATTCTAAGATAATAACAACAACAACAACAATAATAATTTTATTTTTATACCCCACCTCCATCTCCCCTAAGGGAATGGGGCGGCTTACAAGGGACGAGCCCAGAGAGCACAAAGTTAAAAACATAACTCCATAAGATGCCATCAAAATAAAACTAAATGAAAACATATGGCAATAAAACATAACATACAAACAGTACCATACAGAACGATAAAAGTGCTGAGTTCAGAGGGCTCTGGGTTTGTGCAAATTCCTAGACAGAGCTAAGGGAAAGTGCATAATTCAGAAAGACAGGGCTGGGAGGATAATGTTCATGGGCATTAAAATGTCAGGATTGTAGAGCGGAGGGCCATGTTAAAGCGCGGAACTTAGGTAACATTGGGCCAATTTTTTGGAACTGCCTAGTCACACTATTCCTCCTTGTAAACATCTCTACAAATAGGGTGCATCTTTATATACATAAATTTGTTTGTATATATGAATAAAGCTTTTTTCTCTGTTGCTGTTACTGAAATTGTTACAATCAATGCTATTTTATAATCAAAACAGGGGTTTTGGTGGCAACCAGTTATCCCAGGATGATGGTGGGCATGGTTATCGCCAAAACATTTTAGATTGTAGAAGGTTCCAAACAGTGAATTGTGTGATTCACGGAGACCACGAAGAAGAGGTGTGTGTGTATGTGTCTGTGTGTGTGTGTATGTTTGTTGTTCATTCGTTCAGTCGTTTCCAACTCTTCGTGACCTCATAGACCAGCCCACGCCAGAGCTCCCTGTTGGCCATCACCACCCCCCGCTTCCTTCAAGGTCAATCCAGTCACTTCAAGGATGCCATCCATCCATCTTGCCCTTGGTCGGCCCCTCTTCCTTTTTCCTTCAATTTCCCCCAGCATCATTGTCTTCTCTAAGCTTTCCTTTCTTCTCATCCTATCCTACTTCATCCTATCCTTCCCTCCAATGGGCAGTTGGACATTTTATATATATATATATATATATATATATATATATATATATATATATACACACACACACATATACACACATATACATATATATACATATATATAAATATAATGTTCGTTTGTGGGATTAACAGAACTCAAAAAACACTGGACGAATTGACACCAAATTTGGGCACAAGACACCTAACAACCCAATGTATGTCCTTCACTCAAAAAATTGATTTTGTCATTTGGGAGTTGTAGTTGCTGGGATTTATAGTTTTCCGTACAATAAAAGAGCATTCTGAACCCCACCAACGATGGAATTGAACCAAACTTGGCACACAGTTCTCCCATGACCAACAGAAAATACTGAAAGGGTTTGGTGGGGAGTGTCCTTTGGTTTTGGAGTTGTAGTTCACCTACATCCAGAGATCACTGTGGACTCAAACAATGATGGGTCTGGACCAAACTCTACACAAATACTCAAAATTCCCAAATGTGAACACTGGTGGAGTTTGGGGAAAATAGAATATTGACATTTGGGCATTGTACTTGCTGGGGTTTATAGTTCGCCTACAATCAAAGAGCATTCTGAACCCCACCCACGATAAAATTGGGCCAAACCTCCCACACAGAACCCCCATGTGGGCCACAGCAACACATGGTAGGGGATGGCTAATATATATCTGGAGATACACTTTAAAAAGGTATACAAATTAAACTTTAGAACAGACCTACAGAACCTGTCTTGTTCATAACTTGGAGATTGCCTTTATTAAGGCAGACACAGTGCTGTCAAATTGTATTAATGAGACGACGTAGACACAGCCTGAGTTGGTCATGGCGTGCCTAAGAAGCCAATTGTTTTCCCGAAAAGGGGATGAATTTTAAGCTGAAAATGAAACTAAATTCAGAATCTTGAGGTTCACTGCTGTTTCCTCTTCTTAATTTTTTTTTTTCAATATCACTTGAGGAAGGGAGAAGATCAACTGGGCGATCTCCATTGAAGCTGCGGAGATTTGCTGGAGCATACGGGCTTGAGTCAAACGGCTGAGCTGGGGGTGAATGCTCGTGTGCAGGGACTTGGGGGCTATGGAGTGTGGGCTACTGCTGGTTCTTGGGAGGCACAAGGGAGGTCATGGGGATGGAGGCCATTTCCAATTCATCTGGACTTCCATCCTTGGGAAACTGCAATTCCCACAGATCAAGCTATGTTTTCTTTTAATTAGGGGTGGGATTGGGGGTCTTCAATAACAAAGAGAAACATCTTCAGGAGAAACAGGCAGCTGGGGTTCAATGTGTTCAGCTTTGGCTTCTTTCACTTTCCTTCCTGGAATAAACACTGGCACTGCAGCACATGGCAAGGGCCCCCTGGAGGACAAGAGGAGGAACTGACTCACCTGGGGAAAGGCACCTGAACACCAGGGAACCCTGGGAGATGTAGTTTGACAGGACTTCCGCCTTCTTTGCCCAAAAGTGCCAGAAACAGAGAGGCAGCTTGGTGAATTGGTTAGAGCTCTGGACTTAGGATTAGTTTGACCCCACGCCGACATTCGTGGTCCAGTGCGATGGAATCCTGGGAGTTGTCGTTTAGTTTGCAAAGCATTTCACTTTCTCAGCATTCTTTGACACAGAAGGCTGCAGACCTTGCAAAACTGCAATTCCCAGAATTCCATAGCATTGAGCCATGACATTTGCAGAGCAGATACACCCTTAAGAGAGAGAAATGTATTTTGTTTGTAAGGACTAAAGGTTCATCTTCTACAATGTAGAATTAATGCAGTTTGACACCACTTTGATTGCCACGGTTCAATGCTATGGAATCCAGAGATTGCTAATGTGGAGTGGCACCAGAACATTTTGATACTGTAGGTATTCTAAAATATCACCACAGTTTTTAGACTATTATTATTATTATTATTATTTCTACCCGGCTTTATCCGTCTAAAAAAAACTGCATTCATTTTACAGTGTAGATGCATTCTTCAAATCCTTGAATGATTATTGACAGTGCCGGCTAATGTCACCCTGCTTACATGTTTTCCTAGGAAGTTACTTTGGAAGAGTCTTTAGTAACAGTCACAAGACCAACTCCCTGGAAGTAAACAATTCATAAAATAGTTGCATTTAAGTGTTACTTTTTTACATTACAGCTATTGAAAGTAATGTATGTTTGTTAACACAAGTCACTTGAGCTGAAGCATGCGCTGGAGCTTGATCCGTACCATGTTTCTTCTGCATTATTTGACAGTACGATACAATAAAAGGCCACCTGGACTCATCCATATATATCTCCATAAGTTAAAAGACTGTCTTTTACTTCAATAGCGAGTTAATTCTATAGCACAGATGCACTTTAAGACTCAGGCCCCATCTGCACTGACCCTGTCAGCTAAACTACAACTCCCAGGATTCCACAGCCTTGAGGCAAAGTAGTTCACATGGGCTCAAAGGGCATTTGTTCTATAGTGTGGTGTCACCCTAAGACTAGGAAAGCTACATATTCATTGCTTTGTCTTTTTTGGGCATTTGCTCAAAGAGACTGGTATCAGCCGACTCCTTACATCCAGTGTGTTCTTCCCTGGGATGTCTAGTTTGGCTCTGAAAAGAACAATCTGCAAACATTCATTGACCCTTTGGGTGGCCCTTCCTTCTCTGGACACTTCGGCCTGTCCCTTTTCTTCTTGGATTGTTGTCTCCAGAAAGGAACACAGGATGATCCCAGTGCAAGCAGAATGGGACTGTGGCTCCCCTCCATTGAGGCATGAGACTCCTACTGATGCAGCCTAGATTCGCATTAGACTTTTTCGCCACAGCTTCACAGCTTGGACTAAGGAGCCCCGGTGGCGCAGTGGGTTAAATCCCTGTGACAGCAGGACTGAAGACCGACAGGTTGCAGTTTCAAATCCAAGGAGAGTGTGGATGATCTCCCTCTATCAGCTCTGGCTTCCCATGCAGGGACATGAGAGAAGCCTCCCACAAGGATGATAAAGCACCAAAATATCTAGGTGTCCCCTGGGCAATGTCCTTGCAGATGGCCAATTCTCTCACACCAGAAGCGACTTGCAGTTTCTCAAGTCACTCCTGACATGAAAAACAAACAAAGCAACCATCCAAAATTCACGATTTCTGACATAATGGGAGTAGAAAGATTTTAAAAAGAGAATCAGAACAAATGTAGCAAAATAACTGTATTCTCCGATTTTAAATATAAAAAATTGGACTCTTGTGCATCCACTTATGTTACTGCCAACATAAGAACAGGCACCTCTTTTCTTGAAATGTTCACTATCTTTAATACAAGCAGTTTCTCAAGTCGCTCCTGACACAACAAAAAAAAACACAAAAAAAACAAACAAACAACACTTTGGACACATTCTCCATTTGCAGACTACTAAGAACAGGGTTCGCTACTATCTACACTTTTGCATTTCCACAAGGACAAGATCCCCCCAGCGAAGCATTTTAAAACACACACACAAGCAGTTCTTAATGGAATTTAACAAACTTTATTGGCACAGCCATGTCATCGTGGTCACAACATGATCTCAACATGACACAGTTTAATGACACACACATTTGCACAGACTACGATCCCTTCCACACTGTCCCATATCCCAGGATCCTATACCAAATAATCTGTTTATCCCAGATTATCTGGAAGTGCAGATTCATATAATCCTGTTTAAAGCAGATAATCTGGGATCAGATCCTGGGGAACAGGGCAGTGTGGATCCATCTTACATAGTAGCATTGTTGTCTTCTCTCACTTCTTCCTTTTAGGCCCCACCTACACTGCCATATCATCCATTATGAACTGCATTTAATCCAAATTCTAAAACTGGATTATACGGCAGTGCAAATGAGGCCTTTGGCTCCATCTAAACTGTACATTGCATGCATTTTGAACTGGATTATATGTTCAGTACAGACATATATGGATGAGTCTACACTCACCCTACAATGCAGATCAACCTGCATGAAAGGGTCAGTGTGGATGGGGCCTGAGTTGTAAGTCCTGAGTTGTAAGGTCTCCCTCCCCAAAGGAATCCAAGGAAAGCGCCACATTCAAAAGAAACGGATACATTTATTCTAAGCAAAGATCTTTTAACACTATAGAGCAGACATTATAGAAATGGTTACAGAAAGTAAACAAAACAGACTATAGAATATTAAATCACAACTGATGTCAGGGTTGCCCAACATGACAACCCTGGTTACAAAGCCTATACAACACAGACTATATGCCATGGCTCCATCTACACTGTCATAGAATCCAGTTTGAACTGCAGGTAATATGTATTCTGAAACGGGATTCTATGCCAGTGTTAATGGAGCCTAGAACCTTACCTACATTATCATTTCATGTAGTATGAACTCAGGCTGGATCTGCACTGTCCCATATCCCAGTTTCTGGTCCCAGACTATCTGCTTCTCCCAGTATAGACTCATATAATCCAGTTTAAAGCAGATAATCTGGGATCAGATTTTGAGATATATAGGGCAGTGTAGATCCAGCCTACATGGGAACATTGTCATCTCCTCTCATTTCCTCCTCTTAGGACCCATCTAGGGTCCTTCTACACTTCCCTATAATCCAGAATATCAAGGCAGATATTCCACATTATCTGTTTTGAAATGGATTACCTGAATCAATCTACTCTGCAAAATAATCCAGTTGAAAGCAGAGAACCTGGATTTTATAAAGCTGTGTAGAAGGGGCCCTACACTACCAGGTTGAACCACAATTAACAAGCATTCTGAAAACAGATTATATGGCAGTGCAGATGGGGCCTATAGCTTTATCTACACTGTCATTTCATGCAGGTAGAACTGTATAAGATGGTCAGTGCAGACTCAGGCTGGATCTACCCTGCCCTACGTAGCAGAATGTGATCCCAGATTATCTGTTTAACAAAGATTATCTGGCAGTGCAGACACATAAATTCAGTTCAAAGCAGATAATCTGGGATCAGATCCTGGGAGAGAGTGAAATCTAGATCCAGCTCATATGCCGTTCAACCTGCATGGAAGGGTCAGTGTGGATGGGGCCTGAGTTGCAGGTCCTGGGCAGTTTGGGTCTCCCTCCCAAAAGGAATCTAAGGAAAGTGCCAGATTAAAAAGAAAAGAGTACATTTATTCTACCCAGACATTAAAGAATACAATATTAGACTACACAAATCCACAAGATAAAACTACAACACACAGACTAGGGGGCCTCTCTCACTGCGCTGTCCAAGGGCGTCTCTTCTCCTCTAGCGGCTGGGCTGTGAGTCCTGGGATTTGCAGAGGAGGGAGGGGGGCCTTGGATCAGCTGTTGCAGGCCGAGTGCCTGCCTGTGAGCCAGGAGCAGCCTTATAAAGGCTGCCCCCGGGAGGGTGAGGCCAGCTCAGGCCTCACCTGAGGTGGGCGTGGCCAGATGCCCCATTGGCCCCCTGCCCCACCGGCGGGAAACCTTCCCGCCATCCGAGGGGGCTTCTGGGAGGAAGAAGCCCCCCTCCGGCAAGAATGGCGGTGGGGAACGCCCAGCACCGCAACTTCTTTGGCCAGGTAAGTCTGGCCATGCCTTTTCTTACAGGCGCCAGTCAGGGTCCCTCAATGTCAAGCATCCCTCGATGGTTAGGGTCCCTCGATGGCCAGGGTCCTTTGCTGATCAGGGTCCCTCAATGTCAAGCGTCCCACAATGGTCAGAGTCCCTCGCTGATCAGAGTCCCTTGCAGTTCATGTCCCTCGATGGGTCACTGTCCCTTGGCGTCCTCCATCCGGGAAGGCCCTGCAAAAACCACAAGCTGTGTCAGTGACCCCTCCTCTTCCTGCTTCTCCTCCTCCATGACCCCCAGCAGCCAGGCCTCCTTCCAGGTGCGTCCAGGTGAGGTGGGGTGGGTGGAGGGCCCAAAGTGAACCCAAGGAGCATCAAGGCCCATCGGGAGACACAGCTCCAGAAGAGGGGGGATGACTACCAGGCAACTGGCAGCCACTAATGGGCCAGCCTTCCTCAGGGGCTACACTGGAAAATACAAATGCAATTCCAATGCAGCCCTTGGGGAAGGTGTTTGGGGAGGGGGTTTCTTACATTTCTGGGGCTCCAGGAGCCCAAGAAATCCAAGGTAGATTGTATAGAGGGGAACTGGAAGTCGCACGGCGCAATTCCCAGTCCCATCTACACCGCTCCCTTACCTGGAAAGACACAGGTCTCCTGAAAGACCCATGTCTTTCCAGCAGTTAAATTACCTTGAAACAAAGCAGGGTTTTCCTGCTTTGTGAGGAATGCATTCACGTTTACGTGGGCCGTCATCTGACACCTCTCAGAAAAACGCAGGAGGGCGCACATTTTGTGTCCTATCTGGATAGCCCTTCAAATTGTGCTTCTCAACATGTTTTGGAGGTCAGTTTGCTGAAATCCCAGTCAGCTTACTAGCGATTAGGATGATATGAGTCAAAGTCCAAGAGCGCTTCCAGGCAGCCCTTTATCCCAGGAGCATCTGCATTTAAAAAACGTGGATGCTCCTGGGGGCCTGTCTACACCCATCCCTGCTTTCTGGGGTGGGTGTCTAGACGTTCTTCTGGGACTGGCTGAGCAGAACATCTGCAGACCCTAGCCTCCTACCCCACAGCCCCCAAACCCCTTTTAAAAGTAAAATAAACTTACTTAAATTTATTTTACTTTTAAAGGAGGTTTGGGGGATGTGGGGGAGGGAATGGCATTCCCACAGTTTTCCGGACTAATTTAGTCCAGAAAACTGTCAAAATGGTGTCTGGACTTCAATCTAGACACCGGAAGTAGTGGGTTGATCCCACGCCTTCCAAGAAGGCACGGAATAAATCCACTATCTAATAAATTCACCACAAACCAAGGTTTTCCTGGTTTGTGGCGAATTAATTGCGAGTTGACTGTAAGTTTCTCAAACTGCTCCTCCAGGTGTTTTGGGGCCCATCCAGATGGGTCCTTTATTGTGGAAAACCCTGGCTCTTCCTTCCTTCTCCTTCCTGAGTCCCTATAGAAAAACCCAGGGAGGAGAGACCCCAGGTCTCCTTCCTTAATGACCCATGTCTTTGGAGAGTGTCTTATACAACTCCAGACATTCCTGAGATAAGATCTGCATGTGGACCATGTTCTGCAGATTAATGTGCACATCTAAATGGGATGCACTGAACATTTGTCCAATCAGTGCATCCCCAAAAAGGCCAACTCCATTAGCGGTGAAACCGCCTTTCACCAATTGGAGTGTGGTCTCTTGATTTC
Organism: Anolis sagrei; assembly: GCF_037176765.1. Taxonomy (NCBI): domain Eukaryota; kingdom Metazoa; phylum Chordata; class Lepidosauria; order Squamata; family Anolidae; genus Anolis; species Anolis sagrei. The sequence continues at coordinate 41,432,293 of NC_090026.1, read as the reverse complement.
CCTGGACAGGTGGGGCTGTGGCCCGTGACCCTCCTCTTGATCCCTGCCCTCCTGACCCTTCTGACTGGGTGGGGACAGGGGACAAAGGGTGTGGTTGGGGGGAGGGGCTCAGGAGGAGGGAGGCCTGGCTGCACCTGGAGGGGAGCGGGAGGAGGGGCAGCACACCTGGGCTGGGCAAGGGGCGGGAGGTGCCCTTGTGGGGATGCCACCTTGGAGGGAGGGAGGAAGCGGTGGTGGCATCCCAGGCCGAGAGGGAGGGGTCAGGGTGGGGGAGTCTGGAGGTCAAAGGAGGCGGGGACCAGCCCAAGGCTTGGAATGAAGGCCCAGGGAGCAGGTGGTGGCCCCTCCCCTTTAGGCCCCCCAATCTCCCACAGAACAGAACAGAGCTCAACAGAGGGGCCTGAGGGGGCCCAAGCAGTCTTCCTTCTCTGCTCTGCTCCAAGGGCCTCTGGTGGCAATGGGGCCCAGAGCGGGGGCGGGCCTTCTGCAAAGGGGCGGGGATTCCCTGGGCCAGGGCTGGGCAGACTCCCGCCTCCTTAACGCTACTTCCCTTTGGTGCTGCGGCACAGCTGGAGCGAAGCGGAGGTCTTCCTGTGACACGCGGGGAGATCGTGGTGTTCCTGCAAAGGACAGAGAAAGGAGGACTGGGTGAAGGAGACTCCTTTCTTCTTTCCTCAATTGCTCCCTCCTTCTCTCCTTCCTCCCTTACTTGCTTACCTGTCCATCAGGCGGGTGGGCCCTTGGCGTACTCTGGGGGGTACCTTTCTCGCCCGCAGCCTGCCACCAAGCGCCTAAAAGCAGCTCGCAGCCCGTGTCGGGAGTGGAGGGCGGAGGCCCTGGCAAGGATGGCCTTGGTCTGCCAGCCAACTCTCCTGACTTCAGGGTCATGGTCGGCGAGGAGATCGGTCAGCCCTGGAAGGAAGGGAGGGAGGGAGGTCAGCAGGTGAGGGACGGCACACGGACTCCCCAGGACCCTCTCTTCCAAGGCCCAGTCCCTCTTGGGCTGACTTACAGGCCTCGTAGGTGCAGGTGTTCCTCTCAGTGCAGATGTTGCTGTTCTTGTGAAGCACGTGACCTGGAGAGAAGGAAGGCGGCAGAGAAGAGAGGGACCATCTCCCTGAGCAAAGACCATTCTGGAGTTCCCTGAACCCAACACTATACTCAAGGGAGGGGGATGCCCCAGAGGAGGCTGGGGAGGGGGCTTTGCAGGCAGAAGGAAGGGAGAGAAGGGGAGGAAGAGGACCCTGGTCTTTGCTCTCCCCCCAATAAGGCTCTGGGTTCCCAGAATGAGCTCGAAGGGCCATTCTACATTGGCCCAGGGTGGAGGGAGAGGGGTCCTCTGGGGAAGAGGGCACTCCTGCTGCCCCAGAGAGTGAGCTAGAAGCCAAGAATGGGCACAAAGGGGGCCAAGCTCCCTCCCGGTCCCTTACCGAGCAACATGGCTGCTGCCTTTTTGGCCGAGGGAAGCTTGCTCTTGAAAAAAGGCAGGCAGCCATACACCTGCTCCTCCAACTCACTCCTGGAGCTGCAGTGCTGGATCTAGAGGAGAGAGAGAAATGAGGTCAAAAAAGGGGTTCCCTATGCCTGCTGGGCATAAGGCCTCCCTGACTCCCAGGCTTCAGGACCGGCACTGACCAGGCGTTTGGAGATCTTGTAAAGCAGCTCCTGCAGGCTGAAGGTGTCTCCCGCCAGAACGCTGTCCTCCAGGTGCCATCGGAGGACCTCCGCTGCCTCCCTGAGGGTCTCTCTCGCAGTCTTCAAAGAGGAGAAGGAGGAAGAGGGAAGGAGTCAGGCTCACTTGGAGGGCAAGTGACCCCTTCCTCCCCCCCTTGACCCCTGTTCTGAGCCCCAAGGCCTTGAGGGGCCAGCGCTGGGCCTCCCTCCCACCTTGGCCACCTCCTCGTCCTCATCCTCCACGTGAACCAGCACCGTAAGGAGGTCGTGGATGGTGTTGTGCTCCTCATGTTGATGTTCCAGGCGCCAGAGAAAACGCTGAAAGCATTCCAGGGCTGCCTTCCTGATCTTGGCCGCCTCCTGAAAAAACAAAGGAAAAGGAGACTTTCTTTCCCCCCCTTTCTTTGTGTGAAGCCCCTTCTCGGGGCTTGGGGAGAGGGGAAAGTCTACACCCCCCCCCAAAATGGACCAGGGGCAAAGACTCACGTGGTGGAAGAGAGGGCGGCATCCGGCAGCCAGGTGAGCCTTCGCAGGGCCCTGGTCTTCCTTGTGCAGCAGGGCCCCCAGCTGGCCAGCCAGGCCCAGGAACTCCAGCACGACGTTGATATGGGGGGATTGCAGCCCCCCAAGGACCCCGTCCAGGAGCTCCTGGAGCCTCATGGTCTGCAAAGAGAGAGAAAGGAGGGCCATGCCTAAGAGGTCCCCTGCGGAGAACGCCTAGACACAGGCCTCCCCCCTGATTGGGGAAGGGACCCCCTAGGACTTTCTGCATCGTACATTCTTCCAACGACTGCAAGAGCAAGGCCTGCTGGATCTAGACTCAGCTGACCCTCTGTGTGGTGTGTGGAGCCGGGGCTGTGCCTGACTTACCTCCCTGTAGGTCTTGCACAGAAGCAGAAGGCCCTGCCTGCTCTGATGTTGTACGGCCAGGCTGTGATGTTGGAGCCAGGCCGTGAGCAGTGCCCAGGTCTTCTCCGGGGAGTGTGGGCGCTGGCCAGTGTGCAGCAGCTGAAATAGAAAAGGAGAAGTGTGAAGAGCTGGAGCCAGGAAGGGAAGCACTGCCTCTCCCCTCCTCGATTCCCCCGCCCTATCCTAAGGCCCCCTTCCAGCCCAAAACCCATTCTGACCAACCCTCCTCACCTGGATATAGAAGGCCACCACTCCGGCCGAATGCTCCAGCGGCGCTTCTGTTTCCCAAGTGGAATACAGGTGCTGGAGCAGGGAGGAGGAGGACTTGAGGAAGCTCCTGGAAGACAAAAGGGACCCCGTGAGGGAAGGCAGCCAGAGAGACCAGGCTGTGCCTTCTCCCCGAACCTCCTCCGGCCCTTGGCTCCTTACCGCAACAGGAGGGCCATTCCCTCAGGGCAGATGCTGAGGTCTTCTAGCATCTCCTTGGAGGTCTCCTTGAAAGACACCCGGGCCACCCTCTTCAGCAGCACGATGATTATCTTCGCCAGTTCTCTGCAGGAAAATGAAAGAAAAAAGTTTACTTCCCAGTGGAGGGTTTGAGTCCCCCATCTGGCCCCCCAAAAGGCCTGGGAGCCCCACTGAGCCTCCCCCCTCCTTACTCTTGAGGAACGTAGATGCTGCTCTGGTCCCTGCTGGGCGCCTCCAACCCAGGCCTTGTGACCTCGATGTAGTTGGTCACCAAGGCGAGCAGAAGCTCCAGGAACCACCCCTGCAGGCGACTGCTGTCCTTGATGTATGTCACGATCTTCCCGATGGCCCGCGTCGCTCTTGCCTGCGGAGAGAAAGAAGGAGGGTTAAATGCCAGGAGGGCTCCTGCTGAAGGCCAGGAAAGAGGGCCCCCTCTCCTTCCCAAGCCCCCAAAGACAGGGTGCGAGACGGGATGTCCTTACTGTGGCCGCATCCAAAGTGGGGCTCCCCTGTTCCTTGCCCTCCTCGGCCAGCCAAGGGCCCTCCTTCACCTTGGCCAGGAACAGGTCGAGCGCCGCCTCCGTGGAGCAGTAAGGTGAATTGAGAACGGCGCACATCAATTCACCACACTCCCTGTGAATGAAGAGAGGGAAGAGGGAACCAGGGTCAGGGTCAGGCTTGTCTCCAACCCCATGGGGACAGGGGAGTGGCACCCCCAGGCCCAGCTCTCTTAGCTCCCATTGGACTCCAGATAGTGGTCCGTGGCCATCTTGAGATGTTTGCGGGCCACGTAATCCACAGCCGGCATAGCCTCTGCAGAGGAGGGACTGCAGAGCAGCTGGCACAGACGGTGAAGGTGTTCTTGCGCCTGTAAGGAAAGAAAGAAGGGAAACAGTGGCACTCGGGAAACATGGAAAGTCTCCTGGGTCAAAAATGGAGGGAGGGGAATGTGTAGATGTGTAGGATGCCTGTTGGAAGGAATGGGGCATTGGGGTCCCAACATACCTTTCTTGTGGCTAAAGAGCAGCCTACCAGAACATCTCTAGGACACACCTGCCACCTGGAAGGTCGATGCAGGAGGCCCCTCTCTGCGTCCTGAGGAAGGCGTTGGGCGATGCCTCCTCGGTGGTGGTCCCAGGCCTTGTGGGGGGAACTCTGGGCCTTACCTGCTCTAGGTCCATGGAGGACCATCTCCGAGGCTTCAGGGCCAGATCTTCCCCTTCCTCATGGCCCAGGGAGCTGGAAGAGAGGCATAAGGAGGCATAAGGAGGTGAGGCCTGGTAGGCCAGGGACTGAGGACAAGGAGGGGTGCAATGGTCATCCTTCCTGGCAAAGAGCAACACACCTGCTTGAACTAGGGAGAGGGTCCCACACCTCATCCTCCAGGCTGGGGACATCCAGAAGTGTTGCCTCTTCGGGGTCCTGTAAAAGACAATAGATAGAGAAGTGAAATAGGGGCAAAGGGGAAGGAATGGGAAGACAGCTCAGGGGAGGAAGGCTAGAGTAGGAGGAAGAAGCTTAAAGGAGGGACAGGGAGAGGAAAAGAGGAGGGGGATGCAGAGGAAGGAACCCCCCTTTTTTCTGCTCCCTTCCCTTCCTTACCCTTGATGTCTTCTCAGGGGGCTCATCGACACTGCAAGGAGAGAGAGAGAGAACAAGGAAAGATCAGAAGGCATCCTCTCCCCCCAAACCCCCTAGAATAAGGTTTCAGGCTCAAGCCCCCTTGGCCTCAATTGAAGGAGGAAAGGAGGGAGGGAGGGGATCTCTGACTGCGATGTGGCCCTGAACCTGGAAGGGATGTACCTCTCATTCTCAAGGTCCTGGGCCGCCCCCTCCTGCACGAACAGCTCCGAAGGAACACCAACTTCTTTGGAGCCCTGTTGAGGGGGAAGAAGAGGGAAGTGAGGGCTGTCCTCTTTGACAAGCCCCCCCCCCCCTCTTTCTCCCAGAGAGAATTGGACTGAAACCCCCAGCCTTCCTCCCCAGTGACACACTGCCTGGGACTGTTTGGACTTGCACTCCAACAACAGTTGAGCACTGTAGGAGGCCTCTTCAGCAAAGGGCCACCTAGAACTCAAGGGGTCTTGGGATGGCCCTGAGCCCGAATCCATTTCCCAAAGGACGAAGAGAGGCAATCCCCCCCCCCCCTTTCCAGCCTCTTTTTTTCACTCACCAACTCCCTGGATAGTTCTTTCTGTGGAGGAGTTGGGATTCTCTCCGATATGAAGCTGCTAGAAAGGCAAGGGGCAGAAGAGGAACTCAGCTTCTCCCTTCTATTCCCCCCAAGAGAGGCAAGCCCCATCCCAAGGATCTTGCCAGCCCATGGGAGGAAGGCAACATCCTGGGAGGGCCCCCTCCAGATATCCGGGCCCCAACCCCCCAGACCCCAGCATGCCCTCTCCCCAAGAACATGGACAGGAGGTACCTCTCTGAAGTCTCGCAGATGGCCACCAGGCTGCTAGACTCCAAGGGGAGGTCCTCTCTCCCCAGAAACTGCAGAGAAAGGAAGGGGGTCTCAAGACTTTACTGAAGAAGGGCTTTTCCTTCTGCCACAATCTTTCTGCTGGGATTTGCAGTCAAACAACTCCTGAGGGCTCCAGGATTCCCACCCCTCTTCAGAGAAGGCCCACCTGGGGACCACAACGGAATAGCCCTAAGTTCTTAACAGCAATGCATCGGGGCCATTACTCGACATCTTCAGTATTTCTCTTGGTTCTATAGGAAGCTGCTAGTTAGTAGAAAGCAGGAATCTTTCTCAGTCTTATTTGCAGATACCTCTGATTAAGATTGGGACTTAATACTGTATGTAGGAGCATGATGTCGCATATTCATATCCCAGACAAGCCCTGTACATTTTGGCCAGTGTGCTACAGTGGTCTGAATTCTCAGGACTGGGACAAAATAGATAATCTCACTTACAGAAAAATGGAGAAAAACATGGTTGTCCACACCAACAGACAAAAACAAAAATTCCACAAACGCCAAAAGCAACACCCGAAACCAGAAATGGATACATCGCGGACCATCATCAACCTGACAGACAGACAATTCTCTGAAGACCAAGTATCCATACTAGCGAAAGATGGAAATTTTGCTGTAACTGCCACCAGTATCCCAGTAAAAAACATCATTGCCAATGTCGAATCAGCAATTTATCGCCTCCCTGAGGAAGAAGCAAGAGGGGAAACAGCAAGGATCCTGAAAAAGGCAGAACTTCCCTCCAGTAACATAACAAGGGAGGAAAGACAAGCCATCAGAGACCTCAACTCAGATCCTGATAACATCATTCTCCCAGTAGACTAGGGGAATGCTATACAGAACAATACAAGGAGAAGATCAGAAAACTCTTGGATCCTATTATATACAGAAAACGTAAACAAGACCCAACTTCCAAAATAACCAGAAAAATCAACATAGAATCAAAGAATCAAAGAGTTAGAAGAGACCTCATGGGCCATCCAGTCCAAGCCCCTGCCAAGAAGCAGGAATATTGCATTCAAATCACCCCCTGACAGATGGCCATCCAGCCTCTGCTTAAAAGCTTCCAACTCCTCAATAAACTTCGGCATACGACAACGGCTATGTAAATCGGAAGCCCTTCCACCTAGGCTTTATGGACTCCCAAAGATCCACGAGGACTCCACCCCACTCAGACCCATCGTGAGTGCCATTGGATCCCCCACATACGACTTAGCAAAACTTCTTGTAGCACAGTTACTAAGCCATATTGGGCTCACTACACTCTACATCAAGGACTCAGCCCACTTCATAGAAAAAATCAGCAATCTCAAGCTAAATACCAACGATAAACTGATCAGCTTTGATGTGGTGTCTCTATTTACCATGGTTCTGGTAGCAGACACCATGGCACCAATCAACCAGAAGTTCCCAGAAGACATCACAGCTCTGTTTCACCATTGCCTCACCACCAGCTACTTTCAGTGGGACAATGAATTCTATGAACAAAAAGATGGAGTAGCTATGGGGAGCCCCCTCAACCCAGTCATAGCTAATTTCTACATGGAACACTTTGAAAAACAAGCCCTGGAAACAGCAACAAAAAAGCCCACGATATGGTTCAGATATGTGGATTACACTTTCACGATTTGGAGCCATAGAGAAGAAGAACTAAACAGGTTCCTGGACCGTCTTAACAGCATCCACCCAAACATCCAATTCACCATGGAAAAAGAAAATGAAGAAAAACTGCCTTTTCTAGATGTCCTAGTCATCCGCAAACCGGATCAACAATTGGGTCACACCGTTTACAGAAACCCCACACACAGAGATAGATATCTACATACAAACTCCAACCATCACCCAAGTCAAAAAAGAAGCACCATTAAAGCCTTGGCAGAATGTGCGAACCCCACCTCCTCCAAGATGAACTGAACCACCTAAATTGGGCTCTACAGGCCAATGGATACTATACCTTAGACATCAGAAGAGCTGCAAGACCGAGAACAAGCCACGAGAGTAAAGACAAAGATTCATCCAGAGGAAAAGTGTTCTTGCAATACATCAAGGGAACCACTGACCGCATTGGGAAGCTGATGAGGAAACACAATATACAAACTATCTACAGACCCACCAAGAAAATCCAACAAGTGCTACGTTCGGCAATGGACAAAAGGGATCCTCTCACTTCTGCAGGAGTCTACCGTATACCATGCAGCTGTGGACAAGTCTACATAGGGACCACCAAACGCAGCATTGCCCGGACACGAATCAAGGAACATGAAAGGCACTGCAGACTACTTCAACCAGAGAAGTCAGCCATAGCAGAGCACCTGATGAACCAACCTGGACACAGCATATTATTTGAGAACACAGAAATGCTGGACCACTCTAACAACCACCATGTCAGACTACTCAGAGAAGCCATTGAAATCCTCGAGCATGTGGACAATTTCAACAGAAAGGAGGAAACCATGAAAATGGACAAAATCTGGCTACGTGTATTAAAAAACTTTAAAATTACAACAGCAAAAAACAGAGAGGAAACAATCAAGGACATCTAATCACCTCTCAACAAAACATTCTCCCAGGCACTGCCAGGCCATCAAATGCTAATCAAGGTTGTCAGTTGAAACATTCACACCTAGCTTCAACAGACAAGAGTTCTTTGTCCCACCCTGGTCATTCCACAGATATATAAACCCATTTTCCTAGTTCCAACAGACCCCATTACCTCTGAGGATGCTTGCCATAGATGCAGGCGAAACTTCAGGAGATAATGCCTCTAGAACATGACCATATAGCCCAAAAAAAAACCTACAACAACCCAGAATAGCCCTACTTTCTTGGATACCGACCACTGCCTTGGCCCAGCTTGTGTGAGAGACAAGGAGCGAACGAGATGGAGGAACCCAAGGGGAAATGGTGGCCATCTTCTTTTACCCAAGTCAGAAAAGAAGCACAATTAAAGCCCTGGCAGAGCATGCAAAAAGAATCTGCAAACCCCACCTCCTCCAAGGTGAATTGAACCAAGGTGAATTGAACCAACTGGGCTCAACGGGCCTATGGCTACTTCACCACTGACATCAGAAGAGCTGCAAGACCGAGAACGAGCCACGAGAGTAAAGACAAAGATCCACCCAGAGGAAACGTGTTCTTACCATACATCAAGGGAACCACTGACCACAGAGAAAGAAGCTGATGAACAAACACAACCTACAAACTATCTATTAGGCTTGGGTAACAACGAAAAAATTTGGTTCAAAACTCGTTTCGTTTTTAGGGGGGCCCTTGTGTTTCGTTTTTTTAAAGAATTCCGAAATTTTCCTTTAAAAAAGTTCGAAATATACGAAATTTCGTAAAATTACGAATCCAGCACAGGCCTCCATAGCCAGCTCCATTCAGCTTTCACTCGGCCTCACTGCCTGCCCGCCTGCCTGCTTTCTGAGACCAGGAAGTGTCCTACTAAGATCGTGCTTTTGCTCCATGAAGGAGGTTGGATTAGATAGCCTTTAGAGCTCCCTTCCAAATCTATTATTTTTATTCATATTAATATTAAGACTGGATGGCCATCTGTTGGGGGTGCTTTATTGTGCTTTCCCTACATGAAGGCAGAATGAAGGGGGTTGGACTAGATGGCCTTTAGAGCTCCCTTCCAACTCTATTATTACTATCATTATTAATATTAATATTAATATTAAGGATGAATGGCCATCTGTTGGGGGTGCTTTGATTGTGCTTTCCCTGCATGAAGGCAGAATGAAGGGGGTTGGACTAGATGGCCTTTAGAGCTCCCTTCCAACTCTAGGATTCTAGAACTGTGAATTGAACATGAGACCATAGTGTGATGCTGCAGCTGAAAAGGCCAGTGCCGTTCTAGGCTGCATCAATAGGAACCTGCGAGAAGGCAAAAGGGAACTGATATGACATTTTACCTCGGATGGTTTTTTAATTGCTTTTAATGATAATTAATGCAACTGTTTATTTTAACTCATTCTACCATGTTTAGTATTGCCTTTTGTTTAAATTTTTATAGTTTTTTGTTTATATAGGCATTTAATGTTTGCCTATTACTATGTTGGAAGCCAGCCTGAGTCCCCATTATTATAAAGTTACTGTTGATACCATATTGCTTTTGTTGACCCCCCCCCCCCCTTTTCCACCTACATGGCTTGTTTACTGTTTTACTTTGAAATATGGCAAATATTCAAAACCATTTAACCTGCTGATGTCTCAATTAATGTAATTTTAATAATAATGTATCTATTTTTTATTTTGAAATTTACCAGTAGCGGCTGCATTTCCCACCCTCGGCTTATACTCGAGTCAATAAGTTTTCCCATTTTTTTGTGATAAAATTAGGTGCCTCATCTTATATTCGGGTAGGCTTATACTCGAGTATATACGGTATATTTATCAGATTACTACACAGTATAAGGGAGACGAGGACATTTGATGTATAAACTTAAGATTAAGGTATATTTGGTTACAAGTCGGCCACCCACACTTTTTCCCTCTGTACTTGTATATTTATATTTTTACTCAGACTAGATGTATACTGTATGCTGTGTTTACATTGTGTGTTTTGAGGAATCGACTGATCAATAAAAATGTTTTGTTTAGATAGATAGATAGATAGATAGATAGACAGACAGACAGACAGACAGATAGATAGGAGTAACACTTTAAAAATGGTCCCACATCTACAGAACCTATCTTGTTTGTAACTTGGGGACTTCCTGTATTTCTAAGAGGCCGCCTTCCTTACCTCAAATGCTGGCAGTACTTGGATGAAGCATGTCCGGAGAGAGGGCTCCTCCGCGTGGGTTCCTTGCGGCTCTGACGAGCTGAAAGGGGCAAGAGAAAGCCACAAAGTGTGAGAGACTGGGGCAGCCCATCCCATCCAGGGGTCCTGCAAGCCCCCCGTCCCCTCCCTCCAACAGGGACCAGGCTGATGGTCCAGGAAGTCCATGGGGCACCATGAGGGCATCCGTCCTCTCCACTCCTAGGGACTCTAGCAAGGGATTGACCCTTGGAACTGGCTGCCACTGGGAGAGAGGGAGGGAGAGGGAGAGTGCTAGCAATGGGGTCTGCATGCAGACTGAGTGGCAGGGGTTTGGGATTGGGATGAGGATTTGCGTGTGGCTGGTGACTGCCTGGCCCTTTCCACACTCACACTCAGCTCAGCCAATGAGTGCCTATATGCAAATTCCCACTCTGCATAGAAACCACTCCATTCTAAGGGCCCCTCCCACTATCTCCTCCACCAGTCAATCAGCACCCACAAGCAAATTCCCTCTCCCCTCACAACCCACCTCTGCAACCTAATATGCATAGTGACCCCTCCCTCCCTGAGGCCCCTCCCTCCTGCCCCTCCCACTGCTAAGCCCCTCCCACAGGCTCTTAATTAATACCTAGACTCACACTGGCTCCTAAACTGTTGCATGGAACCATAGGGGTGCCACAAAAAATCTTAAAATCATATTTGAAAGTGATTTTAAAATCAATCTACACACAACTCAATATTGGATTGTCTCTAATGAGGAGGAAGGGGGAAAGCAGGTGATCTCCTTTTTTTGCTTATGCTTCCAAAAAAACACGGATTGGAAATTGAATCCCACCCTTGATTTATGTCCTCAGCTGTCAGACATCAAGCCTTCTTTCAAAACTAAAACGATGCTTTGTGGTTATATTTTAAATGTTTATCTTCATGTCCAAACCTATTGACTTATACAGAAAACTCAGGCAATAGGAATATATAAAAGCAGGAACTTTGTGGATTCCCAATGCTTGGTTTACAAAATACAGAAAGAGTTAGGGTTCTGCAGGAAATAAATGTCTTCTAAGGGGTTCCATGACCAGAAAGGCTTGGGAATCACTGGCCCAAACTATAGGCCTCTCTCACATAAAACATTCTAAGATGCCATCAATAGTAAGACTCACACTGATTTCAGCATTGCCCAAAAGCTATAGATAATAAAACATAACCATAAAATAAGCCCTAGTATGATATTTCATGATCCTTGTAAATAAGAACTACCCCAGTTAAGTCCCAGTTAAGATCATCAGCCAGATTGAGGCATTTACTGGTAATACATCCATTACAATACAAGACAGACATGATGCATGCTAAAATATTAAATTTAATATATAATTAAATATTTATAAATAATAATATTGACATTATATTATGACAATGTAACAGAAGATGAAATGGCTAGATTTGAATAAGTGTAGATTTTTGTGCATGATAAAACAAGACACCCCCTGCAAATAAGTCTAATGTGTCTTTTGGAGCAAAAATTAATATCAGAGCCAGTAATCTTTCTGGGGAAATTTGTTACATACACAACAAAAACTCTGCTGAAAAAACCCTCCCTCGATCCCCTGGGCCTTAACCATCGCAGACCAGTTTTTCTGTTCATAGAAACCTAGCTAATTCCGATGGGACAATGAATTCTATGAACAGAAAGATGGATTAGCCATGGGGAGACCCCTCATCCTGGTCACAGAAAAATTCTACATGGAACACTTCGAAAAACAAGCCCTGGAAACAGACACAAAAAGTTCAGATATGTGGATGACAACTTCACCATTTGGAGCCATGGAGGAGAAGAACTAAACAAGTTCCTGGATGACTTCAACAGCATCCACACAAACATCCAATTCACCATGAAAAAAGCAAATGAAGGAAAACTGCCATTGAAATTTGGGCCTTTTAAATCTCATATATTGAACTGATAGCATTATTAAATCTGCAAATCTCACCACCTCCAACGTGAACTGAACCACCTAAACTGGGCTCTACAGGCCAATCGCTACTCCACCACAGAGATCATAAGAATTACAAGACCAACAACAAGCCACGCGAGTAAAGACCAAGATGTACCCAGAGGAAAAGTGTTCTTACCAAACATCAAGGGAACCACTGACCACAGAGAGAGAACAACAAACACAACCTACAAACTATCAACAGACCCACAAAGAAAATCCACCAAATGCTACGTTCAGCAAAGGACAAGAGGGACCCTCTCACCTCTGCAGGAGTCTACCGTATACCATGCAGCTGTGGGACCACCAAACGCAGCATTGCCCAGGCATGAATCGAGGAACATGAAAGGGACTACAGACTTATTCAACTAGAGAAGTCAGCCATAGCAAAGCACTTGATGAACCAACTGGCTGCTTCATCACACTAGAGCACTGTTTCTCAACCTGGGGGTCAGAATCCCTGAGGGAGGGGGTCAAGAGGGGATGCCAGTATTTTCTGTTGGTCATGGGGGTTCCGTGTGGGAAATTTGGCCCAATTCTATCAGTGGGATTCAGAATGCTCCTTGACTGTAGGTGAACTATACATCCCAACAACTAACACTCCCAAACGTCAAGGTCTATTTTTCCCAAACTCCACCATAGTTCACATTTGGCATATTGAGTATTTGTGCCAAGTTTGGTCCAGATCCATCATTGTTTGAATCCACAGTACTCTCTGGATGTAGGTGAACTACAACTCCAAAAAACAAGGCTTTCTGTATATATTTCAGATTTCAATATTAATGTCAAAAATACATAGTATGAGTTTACATAGGATTTTTGCTACATTCGAACAGTAAAGACAAATGTCACTTAAGTAAAATAAACATTAAATATTAAATAACCAGAAAAAAATAAAATAAGGTGTAAACACTAAACTAATCTGGGAATCTGCTATTGCAACACATCCAATGAAGTGGTTTAAAACCAGTATAAAAAAAGATTAGGACTAAGTACGTTCCAGTCTACTTGTAATACATGAAGCTCATTCCAGAAGCGTGTTTAAGAACTGGCCGAATTGTCCAGAAGAGCCTTGACTCCCAATGTGACCATCATCCCACTTTCTTCACTAGAAAGTGCCCACCAAACTCTTCCAGTATTTTCTGTTGGTCATGGGAGTTCTGTGTTCCACGTTTGGTTCAATTCCATCATTGGTGGAGTTCAAAATGCTCTTTCATCGTAGATGAACTATAAATCAAAGCAACTACAACTCCCAAATGACAAAACCAATCCCCCACAACCCCACCAGTATTCAAATTTGTGCGTATTGTGTATTTGTGCCAATTTTGATCCAGTGAATAAAAATACATCCTGCACATCAGATATTTACATTACAATTCATAACAGTAGCAAAATTACAATTATGAAGTAACAACAAAAATAACTTTATGGTTGGGGATCATCCCAACATGAAGAACTGTAATAAGGGGTCACTGCATTAGGAAAGTTGAGAACCACTGGTTTAACCCATTGCGCCACAACAACCCATTAAGAATTTAATTAATAAATGCCTAAGGAAGGGTGAGAACCACTGCACTAGAGAATGAATCCACTTTAAATCCGGCCCCTCCCTAAACCCACCAAACCCTTCCAGTATTTTCTGTTGGTCATGGGAGTTCTGTATGCCAAGTTTGGTTCAATTCCATCATTGGTGGACTTCAGAATGCTCTTTGATTGTAGGTGAACTATAAATCCCAGCACCTACAACTCCCAAATGTCAAGGTCTATTTTCCCCGAAGTCCACAAGTGTTCACATTTAGGCATACTGAGTATTCTTGCCAACTAGTTTAGTCCAGATCCATCATTGTTTGAGTCCACAGTGCTCTCTGAATGTAGGCGAACTACAACTCCAAAAGTCAAGGTCAATGCCCACCAAACCCTTCCAGTATTTTCTGTTGGTCATGGGAGTTCTGTGTGCCAAGTTTGGCCCAATTCCATCGCTGGTGGAGTTCAGAATGCTCTTTGATTGTAGGTGAACTATAAATCCCAGCACCTACAACTCCCAAATGTCAAGGTCTATTTTCCCCGAAGCCACAAGTGTTCACATTTAGGCATACTGAGTATTCTTGCCAACTAGTTTAGTCCAGATCCATCATTGTTTGAGTCCACAGTGCTCTCTGAATGTAGGCGAACTACAACTCCAAAAGTCATGGTCAATGCCCACCAAACCCTTCCAGTATTTTCTGTTGGTCATGGGAGTTCTGTGTGCCAAGTTTGGCCCAATTCAATCGCTGGTGGAGTTCAGAATGCTCTTTGATTGCAAGTGAACTATAAATCCAGCAACTACAACTCCCAAATGACAAAATCAACCGCCCAACCCCACCAGTATTCAAATGTGGGCGTATCGGGTATTTGTGTCAAATTTGGTCCAGTGAATGAAAATACACCCTGTGTATCAGATATTTACATGACGATTCATAACAGCAGCAAAATGACAGTTATGAAGTAGGAAGGAAAATAATTTTATGGTTGGGGGTCACCATCACATGAGGAACTGTATTAAGGGGTCACAGCATGAGGAAGGTTGAGAACCACTGCTTTAGACAGTGTGTGTAATAGTAACTGAGATGAAGAAAGAGATGTAATAATTGTAACAAATACAAGGCTTCTCTTCTCCCCCAACCCTATTGCTCTCACTCGGTGACACATGGTAATATTAGACAACCTTTGTAAAGATCTAATTTAGCAACAAGAACTCCACAAATGATCTTTTTTTGTTTTGTTTCTCTTTTCGGTACTGTTCCATTACCCAGGTGGAGCCCCCGGTGGGGCAGTGAGTTAAAGTGCTGAGCTGCTGAACTTGCTGACCAAAAGATCGCAGGTTTGAATCTAGGGAGCAGTGTGAGCTCCCGCTGTTAGCCCGAGCTTCTGCCAACCTAGCAGTTTGAAAACATGCAAATGTGAGTAAATCAATAGGGTACCACTCCGGCGGGAAGGTAATGGCGCTCCAAGCAATCATGCCAGCCACATGACCTTGGAGGCCATCAGACAATTGTATTACATCAACCAGACAAGTGTATTACATTTTAACAAATTGGGGACATGAGGGAATCCTCCTCGCAGGATTGCAAGGCATCTGGGCATCCCCTGGGCAACGTCTTCATAGACGGCTGATTCTCTCACTCCAGAAGCAACCAGAAGCGACCTTGGAGGTGTCTATGGACAACTCTTTGTCTCAGAAATGGAGATAAGCGCCAACCCCCAGAGTCAGACACGACTGGATTTAATGTCAGGGGAAAACCTTTACCTTTTACCTACATTACCCGGACGGAAGCCAAAAGAGGGCCTAGACAGAGAGGGATAGTCCATTTTAGGGGTTGGGGGGAGTTGAAGGAGGAAAACCGTTTTCCCCGTTTTCACTGGTTATCACCCCTCCCCACTTCCCATTTCATCAACGAGGGCTATTTCCATGATGGCGACATGGGGGGTGGGGGGATAACAGACAAAACAGGGGGAAATGCTTTTACTTCTTCAAATACCCCCCTCCCCATAGACTATCCTTCTCTGTCTAGTGTCCCCTTTTGGCTTCCGCCCAGATAATGGAACAGAACCTTCCATTAGCCCAGAAAAACCTACAACAACCCTGAACCTTCTTTACTTATTGTTTGAAAAAATGGAACTTGAAAATCTATATAAATAAAAATGTAATGTTCATTCGTGGGATTAACATAACTCAAAAACGACTGGACGAATTGCCGCCAAATTTGGACACAATACACCTATCAGGCCAACAAGTAACCATCACTCATAAAAACACGGAAAAACACAGTAGAAGAGACTTTAAAAGCCAAAAAACAAAAAATGAATTACAATGCATGCACAAGGCCCCATATATACACAAACACACATATATACACATATTTATTTATTGATTGATTTACAATATTTATAGCCTGCCTTTCTCAGCTAAACGGCGACTCCAGGCGGGTTACAGATTGGCATAATTCGATGCCAGCTCTTCATAAAAGTGCAATTAAAAACAATCAACATGACAATATAAAACATATATGAAAACAATTAAAACATATCATCATCAGTGTCATCCTGTTACAAACGTTATCCAGTAACATTGTCTGGCCATTCCGTGTTCATCACTCATAATTCCGTGTTATCTATTCCGCTGCATTCTCAAAAGCTTGCTTAAAGAGCCAGGTCTTTTTTCCGGAAAGTCAGGAGGGAAGGGGCCTATCTAATACCCCTGGGGAGGGGGTTCCATAGTCGGGGGGTCACTACTGAGAAGGCCCTGTCCTAGTTTCCACCAATCGCGCTTGTGAGGCAGGCAGGGTCGAGAGCAGGGCTTCCCCAGACAATTTTAAGCTCCTAGATCAGTGGTTCTCAACCTGGGGTCCCCAGATGTTTTTGGCCTACAACTCCCAGAAATCTCAGCCAGTTTATCAGCTGTTAGGATTTCTGGGAGTTGTAGGCCAAAAACATCTGGGGACCCCAGGTTGAGAACCACTGTCCTAGATGGCCCATAGGAGAAGGTACGTTTGGACAGGTAAGCTGCGCCGGAATCACTTAGGGCTTTATAGGCTAAAGCCAGCACTTTGAATTGTGCTCGGTAGCAAATTGGCAGCCAGTGGAGCTGACGCAACAGAGGAGTAATGTGCTCCCTGATGCTGCTCCTGTTAGTAACCTGGCGGCTGCCCGAAAGGTCTTCAAAGACAACCCCACATAGAGCGCGTTGCAGTAATCTATTTGGGATGTAACAAGAGCGTGGACCACCGTGGCCAAGTCAGACTTCACAAGGTACGGGCGCAGCTGGCGCACAAGTTTTAACTGTACAAATGCTCACTGCTGAAACTTGGGGTTCCAAGCTCAGCGATAAGTCCAGGATCACACCCAAGCTGCGAACCTGTGCCTTCAGGGGGAGTATAACCCCGTTCACACAGGCTGTAACTCTGTGCCCTGTTTGGCCTTCCGACTGACCAGGAGTACCTCTGTCTGGTCTGAATTTCAATTTCAATTTGTTCATCCTCATCCAGATCTTCACAAATATATATACACACAAAGCACATCTACACAGACTGGGCCACAGCAACACGTGGCAGGGGATGGCTAGTGCTCAATACAAACTTATGGGGAAAAAAGCCAAAATGCTAAGTTTGGGAGCCAAAAAGTGGGGTGTGACTATTGCATAGTGACGACTATTCTGTGCTGAAATACGTCTCCCAAAGGCCCCTCCCTCTGCCCTCCACCAGCCAATCACCTCCCACATGCAAATTCACTTAAACTCAGAGAACCCACTTACCACGATTTGCATATAACCCCTCTCTTTCAGGGACCCCTCCCTCCTCTCCCTCCCCCGGCCAATCAACTCCCACATGCAAATTCCCTTAAACTCACAATCCCCTCTTGCCACAATTTGCATATACCTTGCTCCCATGGGCCCCTCCCTCCTGTCTCTCTCCCTCCCCAGCCAATCCCCTCCCACATGCAAATTCCCTTAAACTCACAATCCCTTCTTGCCACAATTTGCATATACCCTCCTCCCATGGGCCCCTCCTTCCTGTCTCTCTCCCTCCCCAGCCAATCCCCTCCCACATGCAAACTGTATTAACTCACAATCCTCACATGTCACACTTCGCATATACCCCTCCCAGGAGTCCCTCCCTCCTCTCCCTCCCTGGCCAATCACCTCTCAAATGCAAGTGTCCCTCACAATCCCCTCCTCCCACCCCTCCCTTGGGGCTTGGACCCCCAAAGGCACTCCCTGACAGTTGAATTGGGACCCAAAGGGAGCAAGCAGCCCCCCCCTCCTCTGGGGACCCCTCCTTTCTTGGACCAGGGCTTCCCTTTGTGGGGGATGGGGAAGGGGCCCCAGGGACTTACCTTGGAAGAGCCACAGGAACCTCCTCTGTGTTTTCGGGGCCCACGTGGTGGAAACGTGGGTGCCTTGTCCAGGCATTCTGCAGAAGTGGAGGGAGGCCATGAAGGGGGCCCTCCCTGGCAGAGCAGGGCTGGCCCCGGGGCCCCAAAGGGAGCGGGAGGGGAGGGTTCCCCGAGGGAGCGTGGCCCTTACCCTGAGCCATGTCACCAGGGCCGTCCCAAGGGGAGCGCGCGGAGGGGCCTGGGTCGGAGGGGCATCTGTGGGGGGCGGCTCCGGCCGGACCTGCCTGGAGAGCCCTCTGCCCATGATGGCACCCAGGAAGGCAATGGCAGGGCCAACCGACTCCTGGCCCTTTGGAACCCTCGGTCTCCATGGCAACCAGGTAAACACCTCTGGGCTTGGAACCTGGGCAGGAATGGAACCTTTTCAAAGGAAAACAACCCACAGCCAGGAAATGCTCTTGGGAGGGAGGGAGGGAGGGTGGCCCTGTGCGCCTTCCCTTTTCCTGCCCCTTCGTCTTGCAGGGTGGATTCAGGGGCCACAGGGCCCCCAGGAGCCCCACGTGGAGACCCCTTTGGCTCCTCTTCTGGGAGGAAAGGTCTTTTCTTCCGGCTCTGGAGGCTCCCTGGTTGTTCCCAAGGCCAGAGGCTGCCAAGGGGGTTTGTCTTCAGGTGTTGATGTCGTTGTGATACACCATGAACTTAGGCCCCATACACAAGACCATAACTTCTGATGGGTCGATCACAACTCCCATTGTCCTCAACCACCATGCCTTCCTGGATGATGGGAGTCACAGCCCAACAAATTAAAGAAGGATGATTTAAGACTTCCTTTTGAAGAGAGCCAAGTTCCTGATCAAACTGAACTGAGATCCCAAAAGAGAAAACACAAAACACCCTAAGGAGGTGTAAAGAGACAAAAGTTTGACTCCTGGGGGGGGGGGGGGGAGAGATCCCATTGCTAATGATGAAATAATGACTGGGTTCATTTCTAAATGCAGCCGCAACCCTCGGTGCTTGATTTTAATAATAATAATCATCATCATCATTTAAAGCTAAACAGGTTTTTGACACTTAACAGTATACAGCTTCCACTTTCCTGTCAACCTGATCCCTTTGCGATTTTTCCTGATGGAAACTTCAGGCCTGAGATTCTTTGAGGATCAGCCTCAATGGGACCTTCTTGGCCGAAGTCAGGAGGCGGCTCATTTCCAAAGGGAGACGGAGAAGAGTGAAATGGCGCTTGAGAGGCAAAGGACGCCTTTCGAACTGGGAGGAAAGTCTCTTGGGATGCCTGTGCCGTCACACCCAGACCCTATAAAAATAAACCTAAGATGTGCTTCTCTCTTTGTCTGGGCGGACCGCGGGGGTCTTTCTTTAGAAGCTTGAGATTCCCAGCAACTGAGGCTACTACAGGCTTTGAACATCAAAACAGAATATTTATTTTTCAAAGTCCTTGCAGACTTGGCACAGCTTGTTAAAGTTACAAACAAAACTGTCAATTGGTGAAACTAAAGAGATGATCTTTCTTTCCTTTCCTTCAGTTACTGAGGTAATTTTTTTCCCAAATGGCAGAAGAAAATCCTGGGATCTTTTCACCCTTACTCTGAGCTGCTATGGTTTAGAAACAACAGGTTTTTTCCCTATCTATAGCTCAAGGTTAGCTTTGGAGATGAAGTAATGCTCAATAATACTCAATGACTCAATATCTAGCTATAACTCAATTGCTCAATTACTCAATTACTATTCTATCTATCTCAAGTAGCTTCTTTATCTATATAACTCAACTAGCTGTCCCCTGGCCTGCGTTGTTGTGGCCCAGTCTGTTGATCTGGAAAATAAAGTAATGAGAAAGTGTTGGATTCTAATATATGTAATTTCTGTATGCTTGTGGGTAAACAGTATTCCGTGCTGTTTCTTAATCAGTGTTGGTATGGAGAGTGTCTGGTAGGCCCACCTTGGAACATGCAACATATCATAATCCTTCTTTAGGGGTCACTTTCAAATCTATGATACTATATCTGTGTGTGTGAATCATATCTATCTATCTATCTATCTATCTATCTATCTATCTTTCTATCTATATCTATGGCTGGATGGCTCCTTCTCCTGCAACTGGTAGTAGATACGTTGCTGTGACGCTGAGCCTCAACAATGGCTCTCTGTCAGGAGGACTTTGATTATGTTTTCTTGCTTTGATTATGTTTTCTGATGGTGTTGGACTGGATGGCCTTAAGTATTTTCTCTTGGTCATGGGGGTTCTGTGTGGGAAGTTTGCCCCAGTTCTATCATTCGTAGGGTTCATTCAGAATGGTCTTTGATTGTAGATGAACTATAAATCCCAGTAACTACAACTCCCAAATGCCAAGGTCTATTTCCCCCAAACTCCATCTGTGTTCCTATTTGGGCATATGGAATATTCATGCCAAGTTTGGTCCAGATCCGTCATTGTTTGAGTCCACAATGCTCTCTGGATGTAGGTGAACTACAACTCCCAAACTCAAGGTCAATGCCCACCAAACACTGGTAGTATTTTCTGTTGGTCATGGGAGGCCTGTGTGCCAAGTGTGGTTCAATTCCTTCATTGGTGGAGTTCAGAATGCTCTTTGATTATGGGTGAACTATAAATCCCAGCAACTACAACTCCCAAATGACAAAATCATAAATTTTTGAGTGATGGTCACTCCTTATGTAGTGAGACGTTATGTTGCCAAATTTCATGTGATTTCGTTCATTGGTTCTTTTGTTTTTAAGCCACTCGTTATGCACAGAGCATTTTTATATATAGAGATACCTATTCTATCTATCTCTATAGTATTCAATAGTTCTTATAATGGTTTTTTCAGAGTTACCTGCCTGACCAACAGCACATCGGAAGCTTTCTTTCTCTACTGAAGGAGGCAGGGGAAATAGCAAAATGGAGATCTCAACCCAGGAAAAGGGGCGGTCTCTAAACCCAAAGAGATACTTTCTGAACCAATAGCTGCAGAAGGGGCCTGCAGGCTGGCTTTCCAGCCTCTAATGCTGTTAACTTTCAGAGTGCAGCTGAGATTGTAGCAACCCTGGGGAAATGCAAAGGAACACTATCCCATGCAACTAAAAGGTAATGCAAACTATGCTCCTGGAAGACGGAACAATGCCGACCGTTGTCTGAGGCTGACTTTACAGCACAGAATGGGGCCTGTTTGATTCCCCTTTCCTTCCCACGGCTCAATGCAATAGGAGCCTGGGAGATGTCATTTGTCAAGGTACCAACACTCTTTGCGAGGCCCCGGCGAAACTACAAGTCCCAGGGTTCCAAAGCACTGAGACACGGCAGTTGAAGTGGTGCCAAAGGGCATTAACTGTCCAGTGTAGATGCAATGTAGATGCACCCTTAGTCACTATGTTAGTTATATCATTCATTCCAGGGAAGTCCGCATCCACCTGTTTAGGATCCTTCTTCAAGAACTGCCATTAATGTTCCCCTCACGCTCCTTTCTGCCCCAAATCCAGGTCTTATTCCTGGGACTCAGACATCTCAAAGCGTTGGGTGGAAACAGGAGGAGTCTACTTCACACTCAAAAAAGCAAATTTCAGGTCACAGTTTCCATATATTCCTGACCAAAGTCTGAAAAAACACTCATTTGAGGGGTTTGTTTGCTTATGTATTTATTTCCTTGATTTTTGCTCAAGACAGCTAACAAAAAAAACATCACAATGCAACTTAAAACAACATAGATGCCTTTGAAATGTAAATATAAACGTGCTCCCTCAAGGAAAGAGCCTAGGCTGGGAATCCCATCTCCAGTCGGCAACCATTTTGTCCCTCCTGAAGGGACCGAGGCAGAATGAAGAGCCTCCAGATGGGGCCCAAGAGAGGCCCCGGGCCCTTCCTCAGAACAGGGATAGACTCTTCTCTTAAAGGCCTCCACACAGGAGAAGTGTGAAATGGCATCAACATCTCCTCAGAATGGCTGAAAGGTTGCTGCAAGCGAGGAGGACTGGGCTGTGAGAACGCCTTCAAGGCCATGGAGGACAATGTGGGCAGGAAAGGCCTCCATTCCTCCCTATTCGGGGCCCTGGGCAGGCCCTCCTCAGACCTGGAGGATCCTGGGATTGTTCTCCATTTTCCCCTGAAAGCAGCAGCCATTTTGTGCTACAGGAAGGAAGCAAGCAAGCAAGAAATAGGGAAAGATGTGCCTCTGGCTTTCCTTTCAGGAGAAGAAGAGGGGCAGGAGGAGGGTCTCCATGTTTCAGAGGGGAGAGTATCTGGGGGTTCTTCCACACATAATAATAACAACAACACTTTATTTATATTCTGTCCTTCTCACCCCGAAGGGGACTCAGGGCGGATCACAGTACACATACACGGCAAACATTCAATGCCGTTTTGTGTTGACAATACACAATCCACAATACTGTCTGAGGCTGTCTCTACAGCACAGAATGGAGCCTGTTTGATTCCCCTTTACTTCCCACGGCTGAATGCAATAGGATCCTGGGAGATCTAATTTGTCAAAGTACCAACACTCTTTGCGGGGCCCTGACGGAACTACAACTCCCAGGGTTCCAAAGCACTGAGCCACGGCAGTTGAAGTGGTGCCAAAGGGCATTAACTGTCCAGTGTAGATGCACCCTTAGTCACAATGTTGTTAGTCATATGATTTATTCTGGAGAAGTCTGCATCCATCTGTTTAGGATCCTTCTTCAAGAATCGCCATGAACGTTCCTCTCATGCTCATTTCTGTCCCATACCCACGTCTTATGCCTGGAACTCAGACACCTCAAAGCATTGGGTAGAAATAGGAGGAGTTTGCTTCACGCTCAAAAAAGGGTGTTTCGAGTCACAGTTTTCATATATTCCTGACCAAAGTCTGAAAAAACACTCATTTGAGGGGTGGGCAGGAAATGCCTCCATTCCTCCCTATTCAGGGCCCTGGGGCTCCTAGCAGGCCCTCCTCAGACCTGGAGGATTCTGGGATTGTTCCCCATTTTCCCCTGAAAGCAGAAGCCATTTTGTCCTGCAGGAAGGAAGGAAGCAAGCAAGCCATTGGGAAAGATGTGCCTCTGGCCTTCCTTTCAGGGGAAGAAGAGGGGCAGGAGGAGGGTCTCCATGTTTCAGAGGGGAAAGAGTATCTTGGGGTCCTTTCACACATAATAATAATAATAATAATAATAATAATAATAATAACAAGAACAACAGCAACAGCAACAACAACACTTTATTTATATTCTGCCCTTCTCACCCTGAAGGGGACTCAGGGCGGATCACAGTACACATACACGGCAAACCTTTAATGCCGTTTGTATAGACAATACACAATACGGTCTGAGGCTGTCTCTACAGCACAGAATGGAGCCTGTTCGATTCAATGCAATAGGATCCTGGGAGATCTAATTTGTCAAGGTATCAACACTCTTTGCAGGGCCCTAACGAAACTACAACTCCCAGGGTTCCAAAGCACTGAGCCACGGCAGTTGAAGTGGTGCCAAAGGGCATTAACTGTCCAGTGTAGATGCACCCTTAGTCACAATGTTGTTAGTCATATGATTTATTCTGGAGAAGTCTGCATCCATCTGTTTAGGATCCTTCTTCAAGAATCGCCATGAATGTTCCTCTCATGCTCATTTCTGTCCCATACCCACATCTTATTCCTGGGACTCAGGCACCTCAAAGCATTGGGTGGAAATAGGAGGAGTTTGCTTCACACTCAAAAAAGGGTGTTTCGAGTCACAGTTTTCATATATTCCTGACCAAAGTCTGAAAAAACACTCATTTGAGGGGTGGGCAGGAAATGCCTCCATTCCTCCCTATTCAGGCCCCTGGGGCTGCTGGCAGGCCCTCCTCAGACCTGGAGGATTCTGGGATTGTTCCCCATTTTCCCCTGAAAGCAGAAGCCATTTTGTCCTGCAGGAAGGAAGGAAGGAAGCAAGCCATTGGGAAAGAGCTGCCTCTGGCCTTCCTTTCAGGGGAAGAAGTGGGGCAGGAGGAGGGTCTAAATGTTTTAGGGGGGAAAGAGCCTTTCCCCTCTGAAACATCTATGGGCCCTTCCACACAGCCCTATATCTCAGAATATCAAGGCAAAAAATCCCACAATATCTACTTCAAACCTCTGATATCGCAGAGCCACAGGTGTCCCAGTTTTCATGCATAACCACAGATCTTTCATAACTGCAAATCTACAACTATGCTTCCTATTTAAAACCTACCTGGGAGAAATCATTAACTGCAGGTTCTTGCAAAACAGTTAGACATTTCCAGTCAACAAGAGGTAAATATTGTGACTTGTTTACAATTTGTCTAGAGCAGGGGTCCTCAAACTTTTTGAACAGAGGGCCAGGTCACAGTCCTTCAAACTGTTGGAGGGCCGGATTATAATTTGAAAATAACATGAATTCCTATGCATACTCCACATATCTTATTTGTAGTGCAAAAAACACTTTAATACAGTACAATGATTAAAATGAAGAACAATTTTAACAAATAAAAACTTTGTAGTATTTCAGTGGGAAGTGTGGGCCTGCTTTTGGCTGATGGGATAGGATTGTTGTTGTTGCGTGCTTTCAAGGCATTTCAGACTTAGGTTGATCTTGAGCGAGGGCCGGGTAAATAACCTTGGAGGGCCGTATCCAGCCCCCGGGCCTTAGTTTGAGGACCCCTGGTCTAGAGGACTTATTTTTCTTTATTAGTTCCCCATAGTTGAAAATCACTTCTGCAAAAGGGGAAACAATTTAACGTCAACCTTATCAGTTTTATTTTCAGCACAAGCAAGGAAAGCAAAATAAAAAATGCTGCCATTCCTCTTTATTAATTAATGGCCTCTCGACATAAGGAGAGGGAAGCAGCAGGAAAAAAAAAAGCAGAGTTTGCTGGGAAAGAGACTGGGGGCCCTTCCACACAGCCATAGAACCCAGGATATCAAGGCAGAAAATCCCACAATATCTGCTTTGAACTGGGGTATCTGAGTCTGTTCTGTTGCGCACTGGGCCTGTAAATAATTATCTTTAAATAGGACGTGTGACTTGAGCCCAGCAGG
The DNA here is from genome assembly GCF_037176765.1 of Anolis sagrei. Classification (NCBI taxonomy): domain Eukaryota; kingdom Metazoa; phylum Chordata; class Lepidosauria; order Squamata; family Anolidae; genus Anolis; species Anolis sagrei. The sequence goes on along the minus strand of NC_090026.1, from coordinate 41,407,127 downwards.
AAGCCAGGGGCCCCCGAAGAGGTTCTCAGAGGTTTTCCACCACAAATGATCTTTAGATGGCTTGTGAAGTATAACAAAGTCCTTTATTAATGAACAATCACACAGAAACTTCTCTTGTCTTCAGAAAGTTAAACAAATGATTTCAGGCTTCTCCCACGCTGTCTGTAATCTAATTCTTACTGATGTGGGTTCTGCTACCGGGTTGATTTGCGTCTCAAATGCCGAGTGGGCCTACCAGTAAGACAGTAGATTCTCCTGTTGGAGTTCTTTGGTCTTTCGGGCTGTTTCCCTGGAAATATTTGGAGATCTTTGAATGCTCTTAAGACTGTTTCCCCCCGGAAAGTCTTAAGGGTTGAAGCTTTTGTACAGGGGAAGCTTGTACACGTCCTGTACATTAGCTTTCCTTACTGAGACTGACTAAAAAATGGCTCCCTTCCCTTCCCAATTGCCCTGAGCAAGGGGCGGAACCAAAACTTAACGATGATGGACAGGTGATTTGCCCTATCACTGCAACCAAAGGAACCTTTCTGCAGAACCCCTGAAACTTTGAACTGCAAGCAAACACTCAATACAAAGCAAATAAAGTGGGAGCTCCTGGTACAGCCGTACCAGCACAGAGTCCACACTGCCATATATTCCAGTTCAAAGCAGAAAATGTGGGATTTTATTCAGCTGTGTTGAAGGGGCCTGAGGAAGCACAGGATTCTGGGAAATGTAGTTTGGGAAGGCAAGGAGCCCAATGCCTGACAATTCAAAAGGCCCTGCCCTAAACTACATTTCCCAGAATTCTGCTCAGCATCAGAAAGCCCCAATCAGGATAGGGGAGAGATCTGTCTCTCCTTAGCAGCAGCCAGATAGAGTTCCAAAAAATTTTTGCATCTGCAAAGAGGACAGACTGATACTTCTAGTAAGTACATCTTTGTTCTGGGCTGGGAAGAAACCCTTAAGTGGAAGTTGTGTTGGTTAATATGAGAGACATTCAATAAAATAGCTGTTGTGGCTTAAAAAAAACTTTTTAAATTCCCTATAATCAGAAGTTGTATGAATATTTCTTAAAGTTGGAGGGAATAATCCCCTGTTATCTTGTGTCATTGTGTAGAAAATTCAAGGCGATAACTGCCAACTGGTTTTTTTAAATGTTTTTTTTAATTGAAAATTTCCCAAAACTCTGTAGATAAGTGAAACATTCTGAAACTTGATGGGCTAACAGTAGTAAATGTGTTCTACCATTGTAGCAAGTTTCACCCCAATAGCTGTAAAAAATGAGGGAGAAAGGAGCCCCTGAAGCTTGTCCATTTTCACAATTACTATAACGAAAAAGTAACAAAATTTTCTTACTCTCGTTATGGCAACGAATTTTTTACTAATGATATTTTAGAAACACTTTAGAAATGAAATGCTGGTACCTCCAATTCTATAATGACTTTTGAAATATTTTATTTATTCATCACACATGCCTAATTTCTAGCTATACGAACAGAGCTGGATACTTCCCTAGCAACGAGTTAAATTGCCCTGGGGAAGGGATGCGCTGCTGGAGATCAAATGTGGGATTTATTTATTATTTATTTATTTACAGTTCTTATATTCCGCCCTTCTCACCTCGCAGGGGACTCAGGGCAGATTACAGTAAACACATATATGGCAAACATTCAATGCCAGTTTGACAAATAATGTTTAACAGACAAATACACCGAGGCTATTTAACTTTTTTTTTTCTGGCCGCCAGGGGAGCTGCTGCTTTTCATCGTCCATCAATGACACCGAGTCCTCTTTCTTTATGGCCTCATAAATTAGTTAAATTTAGCCTCCCACACAAGGTGGTACCTTATTTTCCTACTTGACAGATGCAACTGCCTTTCGGGTTTCCTTTAGACTATTTTGTACTACAATATAGTATAGTAATGTCACGGCAACATGAATACAAAGAATTACCCATCTATTCCACTACTGAACAGCTCTTACAGTCAAGAAGTTCTCTCTGGACACATTTCTGCTTTGGGATCTTGTGATTTAAATTTTAGGGAGAGGCATTTGACACACTACAAATACCAGGTTTCCATAAAAAGCGGTCTTGGCTGTTAAAGTAGAATCTCAATGGTACGACTGCATCCTGATAAAAAGCTTCTAGAAATTTAAAATAACTTATAAAGCAGGAAGGTATCATTAATAACTGCTAACAGGAAACACATGGAATTTAAAGAATGGGAGGAGATTTTCCAAATGTGTGTTTTTTTCTTGCTCTTTCTTTTATTTGTTTATTATTGGTTTATATTTAGCCGTTACCTGGAGGAGGAGTGCATACAGCCTCACAAATGTTGTTGGACTGAAAATCCCAGCATGCCTCCCCTTTGCCTGAATTGAGTTGGGTGGTTGGGAAATAGAGTCAACAATATCTGAAGGTTTTTGTGATTCCTACCTTTACCCAGATTCTGATGGTGGTCCGCGAGAAGGCCTTACTGGTACATTATTTAAACTGTTATGTTTATTCATATCATGATCTAATCACCATGCTCAATATATCCCATATGCATGGGGGTATTGGGGTAACAATACAAAAGGTTTGCTAGGGTAGACCCTCTTTCACTCAGACTCAGCCCCCCCCCCCCCCGAAACAAAATCCTGGCTACGGGCCTGCCCATATGTATTCATAGTTGAAATCATGGTAGAATGTTTCTTGTACTACATTCTCACTGGCCAAGTGCAAACAAGAATGGGGCTTTCCTATCCATTTTCTTCAATAGATTAGCACCAACAAAAATGGGTGATGATGCTTTGTCTCTGAATGCCTGCCTTGACCTTTTCTCTTGTATCAAAATCTTAGGAATCTGGGAACAGAGGATGGGTTAGAGATGTCACTGCCTTGGTCCCTAGTCATTGCTGTCACCTTTGGACCAAGGCAGTGACATCCTCTGTTCAGATGTAAGCCAACGCATTATATCAAGAAATAGTTTTCTAAGATCTACAGAGATACTTGCAGGAACACCTCACCAAGTGAGAGTGAAGTCGAACATGACCCCACCCCCAATAAAAGATAGTAACTTATAGTTTTGCTAAGGACAAGGACACCAGACTGGATAATAAGGGTTAAGCCTTGGTCAATTTGCCAAGACACTAACAACAACAAGGACCCTTCCCATGTTAGGTAGTGTGTACATTTAATCAAGGTTTTATGCCCTAGGTTTCATATATAGCAGAAGGTAGCACATTTATTACTGAGAAACCACCTCCCTTTACACTTTTGTGCTCTCTTGAACTTCTATGGGACTCTGGTGGGAGGGATAAGTGGGTATGTTTTCTATAACATGATTTCTATATTTCTGTATTCCTCCCTGCGTATCTGACCTTTTCCTGACCCTTTTGCCCAATTCCCCTTTATTGAAAAATGTATAAAAATTCAAGGCAGCCACCCCTGCGTGACCCTGGAAAGAAGGAAATCTCCAGTTGAAAAAGACCCTTATCAAAAGACACTATTTGCATGGACAATAACAAAGGACCATGACCTCTGGCCTCGAAGTTGGCTCCCCAGAGGAAGCAGTCACTTGGCATTTATGATCATATCTCAATAGGACAAAGGAAGCCTTCGGAAAGCCACACCTTGTCCTAATCTGTTACTGATTCAACTTTTATCCACTGAAACCACAGCCAAAATTCCCTCATTGTTCCTGTCTCTCAGCACTGGAAAAATCTGGATTACAGTAGGCTTGCCAGACAATCAACATTTATTGCAGCCACTCAATGACAATAGGAATGGCTGGCTCGCAGGCCCCAGGACTCGCTGGCCACTTGGACATTTCCTACCTCCATAATCCTCTCAAGAATCCATTGTTTCCCTCTCATCCAGCCTCCCTCTCTCCTGATTCATCAGGACGCCGAGGTGGCAGAAGCCCAGCGATTGGCCCAGTCGCTCAGGAGGTGGCCAAGCCTCCTCCCAGCTGTAGAGCATCAGCCAATCATCATCAAGCTGGCAGAGGGGCGGAGAATGGGGGATTCAAACCTGTCGGCTCCGTTTTATGTATTAAAAGCCCTTTATTTTTGTACACTGTATGCTCAGCTTAGTGAAATATTGCTGCTTTGCATCCTTTTCATCCTTTTCAGCTAACTCTAAAATCATCTCGGTGGCGCTTCCTTCAACTTTGGTGAGATTTCTTTTGGGAACTTAGGAAAAACCTTTTAAATTGGGCTTCTCTTTGCTCACCATTGTAGCGAGCCCTCTTTGGTGGGTCCGCAGTGTCTCTCCTTCAGGGCCAGACCCTTTTAAATTCCTCCATGATTTCAAGAGTCCAAAAGTGGCAGGCTAAAACCCGGATTTACAAGGCCTGCTGCCTTCTGTGCTAAAGAATGCAAAGAAAGCATTCTCTCTATAATAGGGAAGATGTATGACCAAGCTTCTCCTGTCTAGGCTAGAGTCATGGGTCAACCAAAACAACATAATTGGCATACCTACAAATATTTAATAAAAAATAAAACAACAAATGGGAGCTGAAAACCCTGGAAGAAGTAAGAGAATTTGATGAAAAAAATGAGCTGGTTCCATTATCTACAAACAAATGAATGCTTCAAAGAGGCCCAAAAGATAGGCTTCAACTCCCAGGAAACAAGTTGGGATATTGTAATACAAAAGGAGAAAAAGGTGATCAAAGTACTCTACCAAAGATTACTAGAGTGGGACACGGTGAAGGAACTAATAAAAGAAAATATGGTCAAATGGGCAGTAGACATTGGGCATACCATTATTTTAAAGGAATGGGAGCACGTCTGGAAGATCAAATTAAGATATGCAAGAGCCACCAACATAATTGAAAAGTGGTACAAAATATTCTACCGCTGGAATTTAACACCTCTACAATTATCCAAATTCTATAAAACATACAACAATCAATGTTGGAAATGTGGGAGGGAATTGGGTACTATCTCCCACTTATGGTGGAGTTGTAAAATAATAAAGAAATATTGGGCATTAATTCGCAAACATACTAAAAAAATAATCAGTGTTAAATATGGCATGAAACCAGAATACTATCTATTGAACATAACCAATTTTGAATTGGGGAAAAATGAAGATAAGATTTTATTTTATTTGTCTGCAGCTGCGAGAATTACAGTAGCCCAGAAATGGAAAGAAGAGATCCCTCCCTAATTGAAGACTGGCTATCCAAGATAATGGAATATATGAATATGGTCAAATTATCACAATTATTGGAAAATATAAATAAAAGGAATCAAACCAATTGGGAACCACTTAGAAGATATTTGCAGGAAGAAATGAAACTCCACATTTAAATATTTAAAGAAAAAGGGAACCAGAAGTAACTAGTTAGCAAACTCACTGAAGAAAAAAACTCAATTTATTTGGAAGATTATCTCTCTGTGGATTGAACTGGAAGCACCTCCAACCCTCCCCACCTCTCCGTCTCATCCCAACCCACTCTCCCGCCACATCCCTCCCCCCATTCACCCCACCTCTATACCCCCCCTCCAATTTCCCACTTTTATTTCAACCCGATTTATTGTAATCTGAAAACAGAGGATAATAAAGATGATTAATTTAAAAAGATTGGCCCCAAGCAAGCAGGATTTTCCAAGGGGAAATCAACATTAGATCAGGTCCACATCTTGGCTCACCTAGCCAACAAATACTCTAAAAATTGTCCTAACAAACTAAACGTAGCATTCTTGGACCTCAAGGGGCATTTGACTCTGTGAATAGAAAAAAGCTTTGGGAGAAACTAGCAGCCCTTAATATTGACCCAAGACTTCTCTTTTTTATTAAGAAACTGCACAACCAAAACCTATGCCAGGTAAAAAACCACAAGAGATTCTTGTCGAACTAGATCCAGGTCCAAAAGGGAGTCAAACAAGGGTACATACTAGCCCCACTTCTATTCAACATCTTCTTGCATGATGTCCCTATAGCCCTGGCCCAAGTGGATGGGCATAGCCCCAAGATTGGCCCAAAACATGTTTCCCTCTTGCTATCTGCGGATGATGCAGCCCTACTATCCCTCTCCCATGTGGGTTTCCAAAGACTACTGCACAAATTTGTTGACTTCTGTGAGACGAATGATCTGCAGGTGAATTATGATCAAACCAAGATCCTGGTTTTTGGGAAAAGCAATAAAAAACAAGTCTGGAAGATAAAGGGCCATTATATCGAGCAAGTAAAACATTTCAGATACCTAGGACTTTGGTTCAGTAACAACCTGTCATGGTCCACTCACTTAAAATATACACTGGCCTGGGCCCAATCAAGTGACAGTGCTATCAGGAGGTTTTTCCATTCCAGGGGCAACCAATATATCCCCCCAGCCCTGCAAGTTTTTCAAGCAGAGGCGATGTCACAACTACTCTATGGGGTGTCCATTTGGTTACTCCCTAAGAACAGTGCCATCAGATCCTTCCACTCGAAATTCCTCTACGAATTATTTGGTGTCCCAAACTGTGTCCCGTATGCAGTTCTATGCCTAGAATCTGGCCAGTGCTCTATAGAGGCCACTATCTGGCTAAACTTCATCAAATTTTGGTTATCTATCCACTACCAAAGCCCAAACAGCTTTCTGACCCAACTCACCTTGAGCAAACTCCATCACTCCAAATGCTGCTCAACAGTTCTAGCAAAGATCAGTGAATTGGGCTATAATAGCCACTTCTTGAACTTGCTAACTTTCATTGAGATCTTTACCCTTCTTAAAAGGAGGTTGCTAGAAAGGGATTCTAACCTATTGTTGTGCTTGGGCAATAAATCCTGTTCACCTATGAACATGGCAATTCCATTCATACAGGGAAATCCAGCCTTTTCTGTTGCAGCACTCACCAACCCCTCTTCCATGAGAGCCTACATGCTGGTTAGATTTAATATTATGCCATCTCCGCTCCATAGAGGAAGACTTCACAGTCTACCGAGCAATAAGAGCCTTTGTCCCTGTAGCACAGGACAGCTGGATTCTATCTTGCTTCTTCTTCTGCACTGCCCACTTGACCGGGAACCAAGATCTAGCTTACTACCACAAGTTATAGATCCCTTGAAAGACCACCGTGACCCAAAGTAATGATGCTTCTAAATTGTCACGATTTTAACGGCTGCCTTTCAGTGGCAAGATTCCTGAACGAAGTCTGTAAACTGAATGTGCAGCAAATGTGAAGTTCCCTTTTCTATGGTTTGTACTGTATTTTATCCCTTTTTGCTAAGTACTATATGCCAATAAAGGCTGATTGGATTGGATTGGATTGGAAATGCTTAAGAGGCATTTCAGGAGCCTTGGGGCGGAAGGAGATTTGGGGGAGTCATTCACACCCAGATTTTATTTCTGACACCTCTTTCCTGATCGAGGCCACCCCAGGGGCTTCGCCGCCTGAGGCCGAGGGGCAAACACCTCTCTTCCTTAAGGGCATTGAGTTTGTTCAGTCTGTTCCACTTCCTATTAATCTCACATCGTAATGAGTGAAGAAGATCTCAGGGCCCGTCTACATTGGTTTAGCACCACTCGAACTGTGGCGGCTCAGTGTTGTGGAATCATGTGGACTTTAGTTTGACAAAGCCCTGAGCCTCCTGCACCAAAACGTGTTGATGCCTCGTCAAACCACAGATCCCAGCATCCTGTAGAATGGAGCCATAACAGTTTAACTGGGGTAGAACTGCATTTATTCCACAGTGCAGATGCATCAAACTGCACAAATTTTACAGTGTAGATCAGTGGTTCTCAACCTTACTAATGCCGTGACCCCTTAATGCAGTTCCATATGTTGTGGTGACCCCCAACCATAATATTGTTTTCGTTGCTACTTGAAACCTGTCATTTTATTACTGTTATAAATCGTAATGTAAATATCCAATATGCAGGATGTATTTTCATTCACTGGACTAAATTGAGCAGAAATACCCAATATGCCCAAATGTGAATGCTAGTGGGGTTGGGAGGGGGGGAGGATTGATTTTGTAATTTGGGAGTTGTAGTTGCTGGGATTTATAGTTCACTTATAATCAAAGAGGATTCTGAACTTCAGTATATATATATTTCTATAAGTAAAATGACTGTTGTTTACTTCAACAGCGAGTTAATTCTATAGCACAAATGCACTGTAGGCCACATCGGCACTGACCTTCTCGGTCAAACTATAACTGCCAGGATTCCATAGCCTTGAGCCAAAGCCATTCACATGGGCTCAAAAGGCCTTCGTTCGACAGTGTGGAGTCACCCTATGACTAGGGAAGGCACATCTTCATTGCTCTGCCCTTTTGGGGTGTTTGCTCAAAGAGACTGGCATTGGCCGGCTCCAAGCATCCTGTGCATTCTTCCCTGGGATGTCTGGTTTGGCTCTGAAAAGAACAATCTGCAAACAATCTTTGGCCCTTTGGGTGGCCCTTCCTTCCCTGGACCCTTCTGCCTTTCCCTCTCCTTCTTGGATTGTGGTCTCCAGAAACGGGCACAGAATGGGACTGTCACTTCCCTCCATCGAGACAAGCGATTCCTGCTGATGCCGTCTAGAATCACATTGGCCTTTTTAGTCACAGCTTCACACCTTGGGCACATTTTCCATTTTGCAGACTACTAAGAACAGGGTTCGCTACTATCCACACTTTTGCATTTCCACAAGGAGCAGATCCCCCAGCGAAGCATTTTAAAACACACACACAAACTATTCTTCTTAACAAAATTTAACAAACTTTATTGGCACAGCCATGTCATCCTGGTCACAACATGATCTCAACATGACACAGTTTAATGACACACACATTTGCACAGACTACGATCCCTTCCACACGGTCCCATTTCCCAGGATCCTATACCAAATAATCTGTTTATCCCAGATTATCTGGAAGTGCAGGCTCATATAATCCAGTTTAAAGCAGATAATCTGAATTTGGATCCTGGGGAATAGGGCAGTGTAGATCCAGCTTACATAGTAGCATTGTTGTCTTCTCTCACTTCTTTCTCGTAGGCCCCCATCTACACTGCCACATCATCCATTTTGAACTGCAGTTAACCTGAATTCTAAAACTGGATTATACGGCAGTGCAAATGAGGCCTTTGGCTCCATCTATACCGTACATTGTATGCAGTTTGAACTGGATTATATACTCGGTACAGACATATATGGATGAGTCTACATTCACCATACAGTGCAGATCAACCTGCATGAAAGGGTCAGTGTGGATGGGGCTGAGTTGCAGGTCCTGGGCAGTTTGGGTCTCCCTCCCGAAAGGAATCTAAGGAAACACCACATTAAAAAGAAATGGGTACATTTATTCTAGTCAGACATTAAAGGATACAATATTAGACTATACAAATCCACAAGATAAAACTACAATACACAGACTAGGGGGCCTCTTTCACTGCGCTGTCCAAGGGCGTCTCTTCCCCTCCAGCGGCTGGGCTGTGAGTCCTGGGATTTGCAGAGGAGGGAGGGGGGCCTTGGAGACCCTCCTCTGCCAGAGAGGCCTGGGCCTCCCTCCCCTGCAAGCCCCGGATCCACAGGAGGCAGCCAGAGCAGCCAAAGGGGAAGAGCAGCGCTTCCACAGGGCAGGGGGATCCTCTCCTATACAAGAAAGACAATCATATTACATGGTAAATAACAACAAACATACACTTTAACATTTTACAAGAGAACGAGATATACAAACACAGTTATCGAAGTCCTGTCTTCTCTCTTCTTGTTCTTACAGGCGCCAGTCTGGGTCCCTCAAAGTCAAGCGTCCCACAATGGTTAGGGTCCCTCGCTGATCAGGGTCCCTTGATGTTCATGTCCCTCAATGGGTCACTGTCCCTTGGTGTCCTCCGTCCAGGAAGGCCCTGCAAGAACCACAAGCGGTGTCAGTGGGGAGCACTGTCCCTCCTCCTCCTGCTTCTCCTCCATGGCCCCCATCAGCTAGGCCTCCTTCCACGTGAGTCCAGGTGAGGCGGGGTGAGTGGGGGGCCCAAGGTGAACCCAAGGGGCATCATGGCCCATCGGGAGACACAGCTCCAGAGGAGGGGGGATGGCCACCTGCTTGACAGGTTTGTCCAGGCAACTGGCAGCCACTAATGGGCCGGCCTTCCTCAGAGGCTACACTGGTAAATACAAATGCAATTCCAATGCGGCTCCTGGGGAAAGCTGGCCCATCAGTGGCTGTCACTTGCCTGGAGAAACCTGTGAACAAGGACAACCTCAAAGTAGTCACTCACAGTCTAAAGCAGTGTTTCTCAGAGAGTTCCAGACAGCAGTTTAACCCGGAACAATGACATTTTAAAAACGCGAATGTTCCCCTGTTCTAGTTCACCTCCCCACTTCCCCCAAAGTGTGTGCTTTCCTGGAGGGGAGGGTCCACATGCCCTGCCAGGTTTTCCCACAGGAAACCAGGACAAAGAAGAAAACTTCTTTAAATATCCCTTTAAAAGGAAAATAACTCACCCTGTCACCATTTGCCCTTCTCTGGAGTTCTCCTGGGTCATGCCAATGGTGCACCAAGGGGGAGGAGGCAGGACAGGAGCAATTTTCCTCCCCTTCCCCCTTTGTGCATTCTCTGGAGAACTCCAGAGAAAGGAAAATGGGGGCAGATTGTTTTCCTTTTAGAAATGCAGTTTTAAGAGGTTTGGGGAGGGTGTGTCTTACATTTCTGGGGCTCCAGGAGCCCAAGAAACCCGAGGTAGATTGTATAGAGAGGAACTGGTTGTCACGCGGCGCAATCCTCAATCCCTTCTACACAGCTCCCTCAGCTGGAAAGACGCAGGTCTTCTGAATGACCCATGTCTTTCCAGCAGTTAAATTATCTCGGCACAAAGCAATCTTCATTTAAACCCGTCTCTTTTGTGGGATGTTGTGTGTCTCCAACCCTTTTATTTGTCAAATTTGAAGGTGCTGCCCCCTATACAGTAATCTTTGAACAATCATTCAAAGATTACTGTATAGCTTTGGCAGTGAACTGAGGCTGGTATGGGTCTACACTGAGCATATATATGAGCATATATATTTATATCTAGAAGTTCAAACTGCATTATTTGGCAGCATAGACCCAGCAACAGGTAACATCTAGAGTGATTGGATCAGGTCTTCAGAGGCAGTTTTGGCTCCTTTCTTCCTCCCTTGAGCCCCGACTCTGGATATAAATACCTGGGGATGAAGTCCCTGGTTCCCTTGGTTGAATGGTCCATTCCTTTGGAGAGTATCTTATAGAATCCCAGACGTTTCTGTGCAAAGGCATAGGCTTGCACTGCGTGATGCAGAAGGATGCCTTTAGACCAGAGTTTCTCGAACTGCTCCTCCAGATGTTTTGGGGCCCATCCAGACAGGCCCTTTATTGCGGAAACTTCCACAATAAAAAGTGGACCAGATGACATTCCGGTCAACCCGCAATTAATTCACCACAAACCAGGAAAAGCTTGGTTTCTGGTGAATTAATTAGATAGTGGATTTATTCCATGCCTTCTTGGACGGCGTGGAATAAAACCACTTCTTCCGGTGTCTGGACTGCAGTTCTTGGAATCACATTTGTCCAATCAGTGCATCCCACCAAAAAGGCCAATTCCATTAGCGGTGCAACCGCCTTTCGCCAAGTGGAGTGTGGCCTCTCGATTTCCCAGGACAGGTGGGGGCTGTGACCCTGTGACTCTCCTCTTGACCCCTGCCCTCTTGACCCTTCTGACTGGGTGGAGACAGGGGACAATGGGGTGTTTGAGGGGAGGAGCTCAGGAGGAGGGAGGCCTGGCTGCGCCTCGAGGGCAGGGAGAGGAAGGGCGGCACCCCTGGGCTGGGCAAGGGGAGGGAAGTAGGGAGGTGCCCTTGGGATGCCACCTTGGGGGGAGGAAGGAAGCGGTGGTGGCATCCCAGGTCAAGAGGGAGGGGTCAGGGTGGGGGAGTCCGGAGGTCAAAGGAGGCGGGGCCCAGCCCAAGGGTTGGAATGAAGGCCCAGGGAGCAGGTGGTGGCCCCTCCCCTCCAGGTCCCCCAATCCCCCACAGAACAGAACAGAACAGAGCTCAACAGAGGGGCCTGAGGAGGCCCAAGCTGTCTTCCTTTTCTGCTCTGCTCCAAGGGACCCTGGTGGCAATGGGGCCCAGAGCGGGGGCGGGCCTTCTGCAAAGGGGCAGGGATTCCCTGGGCCAGGGCTGGGCAGACTCCCACCTCCTTAACGCTACTTCCCTTTGGGGCTGCGGCAAAGCTGGAGCAAAGCGGAGGTCTTCCTGTGACACGCGGGGAGATCGTGGTGTTCCTGCAAAGGACAGAGAAAGGAGCTCTGGGTGAAGGAGACTCCTTTCTTCTTTCCTCAATTCCTTCCTCCTTCTCTCCTTCCTCCCTTCCTTGCTTACCTGTCCATCAGGCGGGTGGGCGCTTGATGTACTCTGGGGGGGTACCTTTCTCGCCTGCAGCCTGCCACCAAGCGCCGAAAAACAGCTCGCAGCCCGTGTCGGGAGTGGAGGGCGGAGGCCCTGGCGAGGATGGCCTTGGTCTGCCAGCCAACTCTCCTGACTTCAAGGTCATGTTGGGCAAGGAGATCAATCAACCCTGGAAGGAAGAAAGGAAGGGAGGAGGTCAACAGGTGAGGGACGGCACACGGCCTCCCCAGGACCCTCTCTTCCAAGGCCCAGTCCCTCTTGGGCTGACGTACAGGCCTCGTAGGTGCAGGTGTTCCTCTCAGTGCAGGTGTTACTGTTCTTGTGAAGCACATGACCTGGAGAGAAGGAAGGAGGCAGAGAAGAGAGGGACCATCTCCCTGAGCAAAGACCATTCTGGAGCTCCCTGAACCCAACACTACACTCAAGGGAGGGGGACGCCCAGGAGGAGGCCGGGGAGGGGGCTTTGCAGGCGGAAGGAAGGGAGAGAAGGGGAGGGAAAAATGGGAAGAGGTCTTCTGGGGAAGAGGGCACTCCTGCTGCCCCAGAGACTGAGCCAGGAATGGGCACAAAGGGGGCCAAGGCCTCCCCCCCGGTCCCTTACCGAGCAACATGGCCGCTGCCTTCTTTGCCGAGGGAAGCTTGCTCTTGAAAAAAGGCAGGCAGCCATACACCTGCTCCTCCAACTCACTCCTGGAGCTGCAGTGCTGGATCTGGAGGAGAGAGAGATGAGGCAAAAAGAGGGGTTCCCTATGCCTGCTGGGCATAAGGCCCCCCGAATCCCCGGCTTCAGTACGGGCGCTGACCAGGTGCTTGGAGATCTTGTGAAGCAGCTCCTGCAGGATGAAGGTGTCTCCTGCCAGAACGCTGTCCTCCAGGTGCCATTGCAGGACCTCCGCCATCTCCCTGAGGGTCTCCCTCGCAGTCTTCAAAGAGGAGGAGGAGATGGAGGGAAGGAGTCAGGATCACTTGGAGGGCAAGTGACCCCTTCCTCACTCCCTTGACCCCTGTCCTGAGCTCCAAGGCCTTGAGGGGCCAGTGCTGGGCCTCCCTCCCACCTTGGCCACCTCCTCGTCCTCATCCTCCACGTGAACCAGCACCGTCAGGAGGTCGTGGATGGTCTGGCCCTCCTGATGTTGATGTTCTGGGCGCCAGAGAAGATGCTGGAAACATTCCAGGGCTGCCTTCCGGATCTTGGCAACCTCCTGAAAAAACGAAGGAAAATAAAACTTTCTTTCTCCCCCTTTCTTTGTGTGAAGCCCCTTCTCGGGGCTTGGGAAGAGGGGGAAATCTACACCCTCCCCAAAATGGACCAGGGGCCAAGACTCACCTGGTGGAAGAGAGGGCGGCATCCGGCAGCCAGGGGAGCCTTCGTAGGGCCCTGGTCTTCCTTGTGCAGCAGGGGCCCCAGCTGGCCAGCCAGGCCCAGGAACTCCAGCACCACGTCGATGTGGGGGGATTGCAGCTCCCCGAGGACCCCGTGCAGGAGCTCCTGGAGGCTCATGGTCTGCAACGAGAGAAAGGAGAGCCATGCCTAAGAGGTCCCCTGCAGAGAACGCCTAGACACAGGCCTCCCCCTTGTTTGGGGAAGGGACCTCCTAGGACCTTCTGTATCACAGTGGTTCTTCCTACAACCGCAAGAGCAAGGTCTGCTGGATCTAGGCTCAGCTGGCCCTCTGTGTGGTGTGTGGAGCCGGGGCTGTGCCTGACTTACCTCCCTGTAGGTCTTGCACAGAAGGAGAAGGCCCTGCCTGCTCTGATGTTGTACGGCCAGGCTGTGATGTTGGAGCCAGGTCGTGAGCAGTGCCCAGGTCTTCTCCGGGGAGTGTGGGCACCTGCCAATGTGCAGCAGCTGGAAGAGAAAAGGAGAAGTGTGAAGAGCTGGAGCCAGGAAGGGAAGCACTGCCTCTCCTCTCCTCGACTCCCCCGCCCTATCCTAAGGCCCCCTTCCAGCCTAAAACCCAGGTTGACCAACCCTCCTCACCTGAATATAGAAGGCCACCACTCCGGCCGAATGCTCCAGCGGCGCTTCTGTTTCCCAAGTGGAACACAGGTGCTGGAGCAGGGAGGAGGAGGACTTGAGGAGGCTCCTGGAAGACAAGAGGGACCCCGTGATGGAACCCAGCCAGAGAGACCAGGCTGTGCCTTCTCCCCGAACCCCTTCCAGCCCTTGGCTCCTTACCGCAACTGGAGGGCCATTCCCTCAGGGCAGATGCTGACACCCAGGACACCCTCTTCAGCAGCACGATGATGATCTTCACCAGTCCTCTGCAGGAAAATGAAAGAAAAAAGTTTACTTCCCAGTGGAGGGTTTGAGTCCCCTATCTGGCCACCCAAAAGGCCTGGGAGCCCCACTGAGCCTTCTCCCCCCTCCTTACTCTGGAGGAACGTAGGTGCTGCTCCAGTTCCTGCTGGGCGCCTCCAACCCAGGCCTTGTGACCTCGATGTAGTTGGTCACCAATGCGAGCAGAAGCTCCAGGGACCAAGCCTCCAGGCGAGTGCTGTCCTTGATGTATCTCACGATCTTGCCGATAGCCTGCGGAGAGAAAGAATGAGGGTTACATGCCAGGAGGGCTCCTGCTGAAGGCCAGGAAAGAGGGCCCGCTCTCCTTCCCCGGCCCCCCAAAGACAGGGTGCGGAAGGGGATGTCCTTACTGTGGCCGCATCCAAAGTGGGGCTGCCCTGTTCCTTGCCCTCCCCGGCCAGCCAAGGGCCCTCCTTCACCTTGGCCAGGAACAGGTCGAGCGCCGCCTCCACAGAGCAGTAAGGTGAATTGAGAACGGCGCACATAAATTCACCACATTCCCTGCGAATGAAGAGAGGGAAGAGGGAGCCAGGGTCAGGGTCAGCCTTGTCTCCAACCCCATGGGGACAGGGGAGTGGCATCCCCAGGCCCAGCTCTCTTACCTCCCGTTGGACTCCAGATAGTGGTCCGTGGCCATCTTGAGATGTTTGCGTGCCACATAATCCACAGCCGGCATGGCCTCTGCAGAGGAGGGACTGCGGAGCAGCTGGCACAGACGGTGCAGGTGTTCTTGCGCCTGTAAGGAAAGAAAGAAGGGAAACAGTGGCACTCGGGAGACATGGAAAGTCTCCTGGGACCAAAAGTGGAAGGAGAGGGATGGTGAGTGAAGATGTGTAGGATGCCTGTTGGGAGGCATGGGACATTGGGGTCCCAACATACCTTTCTTGTGGCTAAAGAGAAGTCTACCTGAAGGCCGGACATCTCTAGGAAGATGTCACCTGGAAGGTCTATGCAGGAGACCCCTCTCTGCGTCCTGAGGAAGGCGTTGGGCGATGCCTCCTCGGTGGTTGTCCCAGGACTTGTGGGGGGAACTCTGGGCCTTACCTGCTCTACGTCCATGGAGGACCATCTCCGAGGCTTCAGGGCCAGATCTTCCCCTTCCTCATGGCCCAGGGAGCTGGAAGAGAGGCATAAGGAGGCATAAGGAGGTGAGGCCTGGTAGGCCAGGGACTGAGTACAAGGAGGGGTGCACGGTCATCCCTCCCGGCAAAGAGCAACGCACCTGCTTGAACTTGGGAGAGGGTCCCACACCTCATCCTCCAGGCTGGGGATATCAGCTAAAGTTGCCTCTTCAGGGTCCTGTAAGAGACAATTAGATAGAGAAGTGAAATAGGGGCAAAGGGGAAGGAATGGGAAGACAGCTCAGGGGAGGAAGACTAGAGTAGGAGGAAGAAGTTTAAAGGAGGGGCAGGGAGAGGAAAAGAGGAGGGGATGCAGAGGAAGGAGCCCCCCCTTCCTTTTCCCGCTTCCTTCCCTTCCTTCCCTTCGATGTCTTCTCAGGGGGCTCATCGACACTGCAAGGAGAGAGAGAGGCAACAAGACAAGATCAGAAGACATCCTCTCCTCTCTCTCAGCTGGAACCCCCCCCCCCCCACCAAGCCCCCTAGAATAAGGCTACAGTCGGAGGCCCCCTTGGCCTCAATTGAGGGAGGGAGGGAGGGAGGGAGGGAGGGAGGGGATGTCTGCCTGCCATGTGGCCCTGAACCTGGGAAGGGATGTACCTCTCATTTTCGAGGTCCTGGGCCGCCCCCTCCTGCACGAACAGCTCCGAAGGAATACCAACCTTTTTGGAGCCCTGTTGAGGGGGAAGAAGAGGGAAGTGAGGGCTGTGCTCTTTGCCAAGCCTCCCTCGCTCTTTCTCCCTGAGAATTGGACTGAAACCCCCAGCCTTCCTCCCCAGTGACACACTGCCTGGGGCTGTTGGGACTTGCACTCCAACTACAGTTGAGCACTGTAGGAGGCCTCTTTAGCAAAGGGCAATCTAGAATTCAAGGTGTCTTGGGATGGCCCTGAGTCTGAATCCATTTCCAAAGGACGAGGAGAGGCAATCTCCCCCTTTTCCAGCCTCTTTCTTTCACTCACCAACTCCCTGGGTAGTTCTTTCTGTGGAGGAGTTGGGATTGTCTCCGAGATGAAGCTGCTAGAAAGACATGGGAAGAATGCAACGTCCTGGGAGGGCCCCCTCCAGATCTCTGGGCGCCAACCCCCCAACCCCAGCATGCCCTCACCCCAAAAACATGGACAGGAGGTACCTCTCTGAAGTCTTGGAGATGGCCAGGCTCCCCCTCGCCACCACCAGGCTGCTAGCCTCCAAGGGGGGGTCCTCTCTCTCCAGAAACTGCAGAGAAAAGAAGGGGGTCTCAAGATGTTATTGGAGAAGGGCTTTTTCTTCTGCCACAATCTCTCTCCTTCCATCCCATTCTTTCTCTCAGGGCTGGAATCCCCAGACAGTGCTGGACTTCAACCCCCAACATTCCTCCGCATTGACCATGTTGCCAGAGGCTGCTGGGATTTGCAGTCAAACAACTCCTAAGGGCTCCAGGATTCCCACCCGTCTTCAGAGAAGGCCCACCTGGGGACCAAAACCGAATAGCCTTACTTTCTTGGATACCGACCACTGCCTTGGCCCAGCTTCTGTGAGAGACAGGGAGCAAATCGGATGGAGGAACCCAAGAAGAAAAGTGGTCCATCTTCTTTTTGACTTTACCCAAGTCAAAAAAGAAGCACAATTAAAGCTCTGGCAGGCCATGCAAAAAGAATCTGCGAACCCCACCTCCTCCAACGTGAACCATCTAAACTGGGTTCAACAGGTCTATGGCTACTCCACCACCAACATCAAAAGAGCTCCAAGACTGAGAACGAGCCACGAGAGTAAAGACAAAGATCCACCCAGAGGAAACGTGTTCTTACCAAACATCAAAGGAACCACTGACTACAGAGAGAGAAGCTGATGAACAAACACAACCTACAAACTATCTACAGACCCACTAAGGAAATCCAACAAATGCTACGTTCAGCAGAGGACAAGAGGGATCCTCTCACCTCTGCAGGAACTGCCGTATACCATGCAGCTGTGGACAAATCTACATAGAGACCACCAAATGAAGCATTGCCCAGACACAAATCAAGGAACATGAAAGGCACTGCAGACTAATTCAGCAGAGCACCTGATGAACCAACCTGGGCACAGCATATTATTTGAGAACACAAAAATGCTGGACCACTCTGACAACCACCATGTCAGACTACAGAGAAGCCATTGAAATCCACACGCATGTCGACAATTTCAACAGAAAGGAGGAAACCATGCAAATGAACAATATCTGGCTACCAGTATTTAAAAAACTGTAAAATCAGGACAGTAAGTAAAGAACAACACTCCAAAAACAGGGGAATTCCAGACAGGAAACAATCAGAGCCAGCTAAGCACCTCCTAACAAAGGATTCCCCCAGGCAGGAAACAGCCAAGCCTTGAGCTGCAAGGTAATTCAATGCCAATCGAGGTGATAATTTTCAACATTCACACTTGTCTCAAACAGACAAGAGTTCTTTCTCCCACACGAGACATTTCACGGACATATAAACCACTTGCCTTGTTTCCAACAGACCTCACAATCTCTGAGGATGCTTGCCACAGATGTGGGCAAAACATCAGGAGAGAATGCTTCTGGAACACGGCCATACAGTCCGGAAAACTCCAATCAACCCACTTCTTCAATGGCTTTGCCCAGAACTAGACACAGGGTTATTCCAGGTGAAGAGGTCTGACCAAAGCAGAAGGGAGTGGGACTAGGACATCCCTCCATCTCAACACTGGGCTTCCATTGATGCAGCCTAGAACAGCCTGGACTTGGAAAGCTGCTGCAATATACTCTTGACTCATGTTCACTTTGCAGCCTGTGCCGTCCGATGGAATTAGCACTGAACTGGTTTTTAATTTTAAATATTTATGACTGTTTTATAGTATGATGTTTTTGTTTAAAATATATTTTTATATTTTTATAATTTTATGTCTAATTGCACTGTTCAACCTATGCTGGAACCCGCCCTGAGTCCCCTTGGGGAGATATAGCGGTATACAAATAAAAGATTATTATTATTATTATTATTATTATTAAATATTTTATTTCTCAATATTATTCACACATTAATAGAAGTAGTTTCATCGTGCCAGCATTCTTGCAAAAACATATCAGAAAGGCAAATGTCGCTTTTTCACCTGATGACTTCAACCAGCATTATAAATATTTGCCCAAACCAAAAGGCATTTCAAAATCCCCCCCCCCCCTACCCCCGTTTTGTACTTTGGCTATCACCCCCCCCCCCTCCTGCTGAGGGGAGCGGGTAAGCATACATGTAAGACGTCTACTGACATTGTTCTGTAGGGATATATGTGGATTAACTTTGTTATACTTGCTCCCCCCCCCTTCCCCTGTCCTCCCCTTCTCCTTTCACAATGTTATTTGTACAACTTGCAAAATCCTAATAAAATTTATTCAAAAAAAAATGAGAAGGTTCCTGAAGTCAATCTCCAGAGGAGACTATATGTGGCATCTTAGTTACTTAGATCTGGACCTAGGCAATAATCCACCCTTTGAAATTATATCTGGAAACATATTGGTAGCTAATTTGAGCCTTATCACATAAAAATAATATGATGACTTGGGCTAGGTTTCATCAGTAGTTTGGCTGCTGTATTCCAAACGAGTTGGTTTTTCTCACTCACTCTTCCTAGTCCAGATCCATAGCTATCTGATATCCTGATCCCACTATGCTGTTAACAGCACTATATTCCATTTCTACTACAATGAAATTCTAGGATTTGCAATTTATGGAGAGGAGGAGCTGTGCACTCTTATTCAGGGAGTTCTTAGGCCTCACTAAACTATGAAGCCCAGGATGCTATCATGACAATTAAAATAGAATACAGCACTAGAGCAGTGCAGTGTGATAAAGGAACCACTTAGATGTCACTACAACATGGATAATGATAGAACAGCCAGATTCCTTTCTGCGGAACCGAATTGACCTATGAACCCACTCATAGGTGATTAGAAGGTGACCCAGATGACTCTCCCTGCCTTTTGTCCAGCCAGAATGTGTGAATGAAACCCCTCCAGACACGTGTGAGCTATGCAAACTCACATGCCCAGTGGGGAGGGAGCAGAGGCAACAAGGGACCCCAATTTATGTGTAAGACCTTGCTGCAGATTATCTTGAAGGGACAGTGCATCCTGCTTGGTTGGGCTTCAGGAGATATCTGTGGGATGGGACTCTGCCAGGCTGGCAATATGGTGGCTCCACAGAAGCCAGTTGCCACAGTGGTGAGAAGAAGTAAGGGTCTATCCCTTTCCCCCCATCCCTCCAGCACAAACCCCATCTTCATGGCAACACACACTCACCACTCTTTTCTTCTCTCTAGTTAAAAGGACTATGGTCTAGAACAGCAAAATTGATAGGTATTTCCCTCAAAGTGAGTGATGGGAGGGCGAGAATGCATTGATATGTTGAGGGAGGTTTTCTCCTCACGTGTTCAGTTGGGGAGGTGACCCCCAATACCTACGATACCACTGCATGTGCAAAGCCATTCTTTTGCTGGGGAAGGAAATAAACCTTGAAGATGACAATATAATACAGCTATGATGGCACACCAGGAAGATCTAATGAGAAACTAAATGTGTCTGGCTATTTTCCCAGTGACCATCGGTATGCCCTAAATTACTTTAATGCCCCCAAAAATGATACTCTACAGACAAGACTAAATTAACCAAATTGAGTTTACTGAATAAACAGGGTGAAATAAAACAAGGTATACTGAGGTATCTGAGGTAACAAATTTGATAGAGTTAGAACAGTGAAATATAAACTCTGAGGTAACAAACTATAAACTCTGGGGCAAATATATTCTAATCTAAAATCTATAAACTTTGGCAAATGTAACTATTCTATTACATGTATATGAACTATCTATTTATAAGGCAAATATAACTATTCTATGGCAAATATGTGATAAGGATGGCCTGTTCAAATTGCTAGGCCAGACCAGACACTATCTGGCTAACTAACTTCAAGCTATGACCAACAAAGAATGCCATAAGAAGTTCTATCACCAGCCCATTCTGGCTCTGAGTCAGAATGGGCTGCACCAACCGAGCTCGGCCTCTAGGGGGAACCTAAGCTTCTCCCCTAAACTTGGCAAAATGGAACAGTCCAACAGGCAAACAGGGAAATAAACAGGCCGAGACTTCACAACAGCCTCCATGTCCATTTAAGATTAAGATGAGATGGTTTTTAAAAGAAAGTAGCAATAAACTATTGTGCCACATACTAAGCGATTCAGGAGGGTGTCATTGGATGCTTTGGACAATTTGTTGAATTCCGAAAGTGCACAACGCCAGTTTGAGACCAACCAAAACTATCATTGCAACATAACCGTGTTAGAAGGTCTTTGAGCTCCACTAAAATTCAGTTGTATCTATTCACACTGTCCTAATGCAGATCACATGAATAATATACCTGACTCTGTTTTATTTATTATGCTTGTTTTTTTTCCATAGGAAAAGTTGTTCCAATGTATTTCAGTTGTGAAAGTAAGTCGTTCATGTTTTTAAAAGTTGGGGTTTAATGCAAGCTCTGAAGTAAATCAGTTGAAGACCACTGTTTCAACTTAGTTCATTGGCTTACTTACACATTTCGATAATATTTCAAGAAATATGGGGTTCTGAAATAACACAATCTTTTTGCAGTGTGGGATTTTAAAAAAACCCTCATGGGTAAGAAAAGCCACACTATACATATTTTTATCACTTAAAAAGATGAACTGTGAACATATTAGGAATTTGTGTCCTGGGAATTGACTTGTCCATGCCTGTCAAGGTGAATGTTGTCACTCAGAGACAGGATACTGAGGGAGGTATCTTTAGGCACAGTAGCCTCTGAAGATGCCCTGTTGGAGACTCCTGTCTTAAAGGCCTTCTAAATCAAATATTAATATATTTCGATACAACAAATAAGTCAAACCTTCACTCCTGATGAGGTTTTGGATTTTAAAGATTCTGACTGTTTACAAAGATCTGGAGTTTAATTTTACCAGTGAGACACCTGCTTGTGCTTGTGCTCTGTGCTGAGAACATTTTATGGTGGGTTTGTATGGTGACATAAAAGTAATATTTTCAAAAACATGAAGTATTACCACTAATCCCAAATATCTAGCTCTGTGATACATTTTTCCTTACATCTGATCCTGAGCTCTCAATTCTCTTTATTAGTACCTGTAATGTACAGTGTGGAAAGTATACATCAGGAAGTTGAAGAGAACTGTGTACAGTTCTCATTCCTATCTGCAAATCTGCGAGGTGTATTTCTAACTGGCTTTGTGGCTGTAATGAGGAACAAGGACCTTCTACAAGAGCTAGTGTTCCAGGTAAAGATATTCTCGTTGTGCGTTAGGCTCTTCCTTTGGGGTTAAGGGTTTCCTCATCATTTGTTTCCAGCTCATTGTCCCTCCCTTCACAAATCCTTGGCCATATTGTCTTTGTGGATCTCTCCCATTAGTGTCTTTCCAACCCAGTGTCATATTTGGAGGCATTCAAGATTAATCTCCGCTTCCCATTGTCAAGTGTAGTTCCAACCAAAAATATATCTTCTTTAGCTTTGGGGAAAAAAAACCCAGGTTAACATTGTCACCCCTGTGGTGTTTGTTTTGTTGTTTGTGCCCCTGTTCAGAAGATCTTGCTTCACTTTCTGTCCCTGGGATAACTGGATTTTGAAAAATGTGGCTTGTCTTGGAAACAAGGATTGGTGATGAAGCTTCAATGGAGAGACCTTTTCCCCTTGATGACTCTTCCAAGAGTGCATTTCCCTTCCTGGGGGTAGATTTCTCTCACGTCCGTTTGTTACAACCTTGTTCTTGCTTGAGTGTGCTTGTAACTCGGGGACTGCCGTCACCCATTGACTGGAAAATGTGTAAAAGTTATTTACAAATTCCTTTCTCCTTTGAGAGAAAGAGTGAGAAAGTCACCCTGCCAAAAGAAATTCATTACATTGTTTTGTATTTCAGGACAAAAAGTTAACTTGCAACCCCCACCCTGCTTAAAAAAAAAACATTTTGACCTAAAACATTTTCATTTAGAAACCAATGCACTTTAACACAAAATGCACAAATACAGTGTTCTTTGCATTAAGCTAATTGTGTTTTTTCCCTGCAAAATCCAAGGTACTTTTGGTGAAAAATTAAAATCTCCAAATATGAAGAATAATTGAAAAATTGCAAAAAAAAAATGAGTATTACATTATTATTATTATTATTATTATTATTATTATTATTACAGTCTTTTCTAAATTGCTGCCTTTCGCCCAATCCTGGGACTCAGGGCTAACGTTATAATTCTATTAAAATGCAAGTGTTAAGAACCATTGAAAGTATGCCATGAAAAAGAATAAGAGCAGTGGAATGAAAACATTTGCAACTCTTTTGTTCTTGCAATGGAGGATGAAATATGTGCAAATTTTCTTCTTTGCACCACAGCAGTCATTGTTGCTCTTTTACAGAATATTATTCCATGGAAGCCCCTTCACACATCCTTCAAAGGAATCTTATCGGCAGGAATGTTTAGGAGATTATCTGATTTATAATCTTTTTCAGTTCTTGTGGGTTTTTTCGGGCTATATGGCCATGTTCTAGAGGCATTTCTCCTGACGTTTCACCTGCATCTATGGCAAGCATCTTCAGAGGTCTTCTGGAGCTGGGAAAAAGGGGTTTATATATCTGTGGAATGACCAGGGTGAGACAAAAGGCTTTTGTAAGTTGGGCTAGGTGTGAATCTTTACGACTGACCACCTTGATTAGCATACAATGGGCTGACAGTGCCTGGAGCGAACTCTTCTTGAAAGGTGATTAGATGTCCCTGCCTGTTTTTCTCTCTGCTGTTTTAATTTTAGAGTTTTTTAATACTGGTAGCCAGATTTTGTTCATTTTCATGGTTTCTTCCTTTCTGTTGAAATTGTCCACATGTTTGTGGATTTCAATGGCTTCTCTGTGTAGTCTGACATGGTGGTTGTGAGAGTGGTCCAGCATTTTTGTGTTCTCAAATAAAATGCTGTGTCCAGGTTGGTTCATCAGGTGCTCTGCTATGGCTGACTTCTCTGGATGAAGTAGTCTGCAGTGCCTTTCATGTTCCTGGATTCTTGTTTGGGCGCTGCGTTTGGTGGTCCCTATGTAGACTTGTCCACAGCTGCATGGTATACGGTAGACTCCTGCAGAGGTGAGAGGATCCCTCTTGTCCTTTGCTGAACGTAGCATTTGTTGGATTTTCCTGGTGGGTTTGTAGATTGTTTGTATGTTGTGTTTCCTCATCAGCTTCCCTATGCGATCAGTGGTTCCCTTGATGTATGGCAGGAACACTTTTCCTCTGGGTGGATCTTCATCTTTACTCTTGTGGCTTGTTCTTGGTCTTGCAGCTCTGAGGTGGAGTATCCATTGGCCTGTAGAGCCCAGTTGAGGTGGTTCAGTTCATCTTGGAGGAGGTGGGGTTCGCAGATTCTTTTAGCACGGTCTGCCAAGGCTTTAATGGTGCTTCTTTTTTGACTTGGGTGATGGTTGGAGTTTTTATGTAGATATCTATCTGTGTGTGTGGGTTTTCTGTAAACGGTGTGACCCAATTGTTGATCAGGTTTGCGGATGACTAGGACATCTAGAAAAGGCAGTCTTCCTTCCTTTTCTTTTTCCATAGTGAACTGGATGTTAGGGTGGATGCTGTTAAGATGTTCCAGGAACCTGTTGAGTTCTTCATCTCCATGGCTCCAAATGGTGAAAGTATCATCCACATATCTGAACCATATAGTGGGCTTTTTGGTTGCTGTTTCAAGAGCTTGTTTTTCAAATTGTTCCATGTAGAAGTTAGCTATGACTGGGCTGAGAGGGCTCCCCATAGCTACGCCATCTTTCTGTTCGTAGAATTCATTGTCCCACTGAAAATAGCTGGTGGTGAGGCAATGGTGAAACAGCGCCGTGATGTCTTCTGGGAACCTCTGGTTGATGAGTGCCATGGTGTCTGCAACTGGGACCATGGTAAATAGAGACACCACATCGAAGCTGATCAGTTTGTCATTTGGATTTAGCTTGAGATTGCTGATTTTTTCAATGAAGTGGGCTGAGTCCTTGATGTAGTGTGTTGTGAGCCCAATGTGGCTTTGTAACTGTGCAGCAAGAAATTTGGCTAAGTCATATGTGGGGGACCCAATGGCACTCACGATTGGTCTGAGTGGGGTGGAGTCCTTCTGGATTTTGGGGAGTCCATAAAGCCTGGGTGGAAGGGCTTCCGATTTACATAGCTGCTGTTGTATGTCGAAGTTGATTGAGGAGTTTTTAATTAGAGTGTTGGTTTTTCTGGTTATTTTGGAGGTTGGGTCTTGCTTAAGTTTTCTGTATATAGTAGGGTCCAGGAGTTTTCTGATCTTCTCCTTGTATTGCTCTGTATGCATGATGACTGTGGCATTCCCCTTGTCTGCTGGCAGAATGAGGATATCAGGATCTGAATTTAGGTCTCTAATGGCTTCTCTTTCCTTCCTAGTAATGTTACTGGAGGGGAGTTTTATAATCTTTTTGGCAGGAAAATTAAAACTAGCCAGTGGCTATCTATTTTATGTTTACATCAGTTCTCTCACATGAACTGATTTAAAGGACAGAACCAAACCAAATTCATCCTCAAAATTACTCAACACTCCTTCATGCTCTTGATTCAGATTTCATCACAAAGCAACCCTTGCTTTCATTTGTGTGCCCCTAAATCCCTGCATTTAGGTCCATGTAACTGGTTGGCATTGACATTACCTTTTTCTTTATGTTATTAGCTGGAGGAGTCACTTGAAACCTCTGGCCAATGCAAGCTGAAGGCAGACAAGCCAGAATTTCAAGATCTGGTGGAGAATTTGCAAGATCGCAGTGGAGTCATCATCCCTGAACTTGCAAAGGCAGTTGTTTATTTTCTAGAAGCCTTAGATGGTAAGGATCACAACTTCCAAAATACAGTGACCATTTGAAGGTATGTCACTAAAGGACATTTCAGCCCATGAGCCTCTGCTGATTCAGTTGTACACATGTTGATCTTGCAGATAAGGGCAGCATTTCAAATCTCAAACTGCTTGAAATTTCCCACAGCTCTCTTGAAGGGCACCTAGATCTCTTCAGTAATAATTAATCATGGACAAATAACTCATGGCCTATTCTCCTAGAGTTTCTCACAGATTTGCCCAGTTACTACTGTGAGAGGACAACTCAGTGAAAAAGAGGCTTCTCTTTATTTGCATGTCCCAGCATGCTAGAGCAAACTATGGCTCTTTCTTATCATATTGCTGATAAGAATAATCTTGTCAGCTCTCTGCTTCAGCCATTCAGCCCTAGTATGGAACCCTTCCCTTCCATTGATTGTTTTGCTCTCTTTCTCAGAACTGCAAGAAGAACAATTGATGCTCTTGGAAGAATCTGTGGAAAAGAAGATTGTGCCCAAGCAGCTGGAACTGGTGAGAACTCTAATCACACATTCCCTACATGTTTTGCCAGACATGTTAATATTTATTTATTTACAGTATTTATATTCTGCCCTTCTCATCCCACAGGGGACTCAGGGCGGATTACAATGTACACATATATGGCTAACATTCAATGCCAAAGACACACAACAGATATAGACAGGCAGTCAGAGGCTATTTAACTTTTCTGGCCGCCAGGGGAGCTGTCGCTTTCATCGTCCATCTACGACACTGATAAAGTACTTCCACATTCCCCGCATGCTTTTGCTGGAGTACTTTGCTGGTGTCTTTTTTATGGCCTTGTAAATTAGTTAAATTAGCCTCCCCACACATAGGTGGTACCTAATTTTCCTACTTGACAGATGCAACTGTCTTTCGGGGTGCAAAGGTCGACAACAAGCTACACAATTGGTCGGAAGCTCACTCTGACCTGGGCTGGCTTCGAACTCATGACCTTTTGGTTAGAAGTGATCTTAATACAGCTGACACTCAGACTTAATAGATAGTAGATACTCCTTTTACAAAACTGAAATAAGTGTGAATTCTATGGAATCCTAGGATTTGCAGACAGCTTTCAGTTTTAATGCAGCAGCAACAAACAAAAAAACCCCCACAGGATTCCATATGATGCATCCATGCCGATTAAAGTGGATCGATGGCACTATAACTGTGTGGTGCAAAAGGGCATGAGTTCATAGGAGCCTTCTGTATACCTCTGCCTTTCTAAAATGTAAAATGTAATTTGCCTGCTAGCTTCTCAGCACTGGCAGAGCTAACAGTGGCAAAAGAGTTCCATAATCAAATTGTGATACATGGCTGTATACTATAGTTTTTCCAAAGATTTTCCAAACAACAATGATTTTTTTATTTACAATGAATATTTTGACTTGTGTGGTTTGATTTTGCTTCTTTTGTGTTTCCAAAGATCGATATCATATTAGGCAATATTCTAAGCAACGATGAAAAGAAATTCACTGTAAACGTCCAGCTCTTATCTGAAGAAGAGATGCTTATAATGGGAGCAATGATTGAAATGAGTGGAGTGACTGTTCAGAAAACTGAAGCTCAACTTACTGGAACAGGAGAGCCTGCAGCTTTGGTGCCCTTGTTTGTGGTTCTTTATGTGCTCTCTCTTCTAACTAAGCAAGAAGACGACTGAATTCATCATGATATCTGCATGACCAAGCTGTACACATTTATCTGGGAAAATCTCATTTATTTCCAAGCTTGAAATATATATATATTGGGTTCAACTCCCACAGTCATGGGTTGGGTAAATTGCAGTTCAGAAAAGTAACTTTTTCCAGACTTTCCTCAGTGCAGCTTAGTTCTGAGCAAAACCGGTATAGGGTTATATTGTAGTGCAGATACGTATATATGGCCTTGCTCTCAGATCTTCTTTGCACTATATAGCCTCCTTTTCAGTCACATTTCTCTCTTGGAATGAAAATTAGTAGTAATAAAATCATTTATTTTCTTTGCAAAAGACCTTAGGTTACATGCCTCATTCAGCCCTTACCATTTGCAATATTCCTTGTTCTGATAGAAATTATATCTCCTGATGATGGTAGCCATCATGACCATCTATCTCAAATAGCCGCTGCAAATTATGGCTAATTTTCTTCTGAAGTAGAACCATCCAGTCTCAATTAAATGGGATGGATAGATAGCTAGATTGTGGATGGTCATATGCTTGTTTTACCATGTTTCTCACACCAGAAACGACTTACAGTTTTTTAAGTCGCTCCTGACACGACAAAAAAAAAAAACACACACACACACACACAACCATGTTGTAAACATGAAAACACCATACAAGTCCTGCATGTATGACATACTTCTTTTTTCAATATCCTGACTACTTTAAAATTACCCTATTTCTTTTATTCTGAGATAATAACAACAACAACAATAATAATTTTATTTTTATACCCCGCCTCCATCTCCCCTAAGGGAATGGGGCGGCTTACAAGGGATGAGCCCAGAGAGCACAAAGTTAAAAACATAACACAATAAGATGCCATCAAAATAAAACCAAATCAAAACATATGACAATAAAACATAACATAAAAACAGTACCATACAGAACGATAAAAGTGCTGAGTTCAGAGGGCTCTGGGTTTGTGCAAATTCCTAGATAGAGCTAAGGGAAAGTGCAAAATTCAGAAAGACAGGGCTGGGAGGATAATGTTCACGGGCATTAAAATGTCAGGATTGTAGAGCGGAGGGCCAAGTCAAAGTGAGGAACTTAGGTAACATTGGGCCATTTTTTGGAACTGCCTAGTCACACTATTCCTCCTTGTAAACATCTCTACAAACGGGGTGCATCTTTATATACATAAATTTGTTTGTATATATGAATAAAGCTTTTTTCTCTGTTGCTGTTACTGAAATTGATGTGCATCTAACAATCGATGCTATTTTAGAATCAAAACAGAGGGGTGGTGGGCAGGGTTATCCCAGGATGGTGGGCATGGTTATCTCCAAAACATTTTAGATTGTAGAAGGTTCCAAACAGTGAACTGTGTGATTCATGGAGACCACGAAGAAGATGTGTGTGTGTGTGTGTGTGTGTGTGTGTGTTTGTTGTTCATTCGTTCATTCGTTTCCAACTCTTCGTGACTTCATAGACCAGCCCACGCCAGAGCTCCCTATTGGCCGTCACCACCCCCAGCTCCTTCAAGATCAATCCAGTCACTTCAAGAATGCCATCCATCCATCTTGCCCTTTGTCAGCCCCTCTTCCTTAACTTGGAGATTGCCTTTATTGAGACAGACACAGTGCTGTCAAATTGTATTAATGAGACGACGTAGACACAGCCTGAGTCGGTCATGGCGTGCCTAAGAAGCCAATTGTTTTCCCGAAAAGGGGATGAATTTTAAGCTGAAAATGAAACTAAATTCAGAGTCTTGAGGTTCACTGCTGTTTCCTCTTCTTAATTAGCCCAAACACCTTCAGGGGTTTTTTGTTTTTCAATATTACTTGAGGAAGGGAGGGGATCAACTGGGCGATCTCCATTGAAGCTGCAGAGATTTTCTGGAGCATAAGGGCTTGAGTCAAATGGCTGAGCTGGGGGTGGATGCTCCTGTGGAGGGACTCGGGGGCTATGGAGTGTGGGCTACTGCTGGTTCTTGCACAAGGGAGGTCATGGGGATGGAGGCCATTTCCAATTCATCTGGACTTTCATCCTTGGGAAACTGCAATTCCCACAACCAAGCTATGTCTTCTTTTGATTAGGGGTGGGATTGGGGGTCTTCAATAACAAAGAGAAACAGGCAGCTGGGGTTCAATGTGCTGAGCTTTGGCTTCTTTCACTTTCCTTCCTGGAATAAACACTGACACTGCAGCACATGGCAAGGGCCCCCTGGAGGGCAAGAGGAGGAACTGACTCACTCACCTGGGGAAAGGCACCTGAACACCAGGGAACCCTGGGAGATGTAGTTTGACAGGCCTTCTGCCTTCTTTGCCCAAAAGTGCCAGAAACAGAGAGGCAGCATGGTGAATTGGTTCAAGCTCTGGACTCAGGATTAGTTTGACCCCACGCTGACATTTGTGGTCCAGTGCGATGGAATCCTGGGAGTTGTCGTTTGCAAAGCATTTCACTTTCTCAGCATTCTTTGACACAGAAGGCTGCAGACCTTGCAAAACTGCAACTCCCAGAATTCCATAGCATTGAGCCATGACATTTGCAGAGCAGATACACCCTTAAGAGAGAGGAATGTATTTTGTTTGTAAGGACTAAAGGTTCATCTACACTGTAGAATTAATGCAGTTTGACACCACTTTGATTGCCACGGTTCAATGCTATGCAGGCCCGTAGCCAGGATTTTGATTCGAGGGGGGCGGGGGCTGAGTTTGATGGGGGGGGGGCTGAGTCTGGGTGAAAGAGGGTCTATCCTAGCAAACCTTTTGTATCGTTACCCCAATATCCCCATACATATGGGATATATTGAGAATGGTGATCAGATCATGATATTAATAAACATAACAGTTTAAATAATGTACCAGTAAGGGCCTTCTCGTGGACCACCATGAGAATTGGGGGGGGGGGCTATAGGGGCTTCATGTCTGATGCTATGGAATCCAGAGATTGCTAAAGTGAAGAGGCACCAGAATGTTTTGACACTGTAGGTATTCTAAAATATCGCCACAGTTTTTAGACTATTATTATTATTATTATTATTATTATTATTATTATTATTACTACTACTACTATTATTTCTACCTGGCTTTATCCCTCTAAAAAAAAGCTGCATTAATTTTACATTGTAGATGCATTCTTCAAATCCTTGAATGGTTATTGACAGTGCCAGCTAATGTCACCCCGCTTGCATGTTTTGCCGTAGGAAGTTACTTTGGAAGAGTCTTTAGTAACAGTCACAAGACTAACTCCCTGGAAGTAAACAATTCATAAAATAGTTGTGTTTAAGTGTTACTTTTTTACATTACAGCTATTGAAAGTAATGTATGTTTGTTAACACAAGTCACTTGAGCTGAAGCATGTGCTGGAGCTTGACCCGTGCCATCTTTCTTCTGCATTATTTGACAGTATGGTACAATAAAAGGCCACCTGGACTCTTCCATATATATCTCCATAAGTTAAAAGACTGTCTTTTACTTCAATAGGGAGTTAATTCTATAGCACAGATGCACTTTAAGACTCAGGCTCCATCTTCACCAACTCTCTCAATGAAACTACAACTCCCAGGATTCCATAGCCTTGAGCCAAAGTCGTTCACATGGGCTCAAAGGGCATTTGTTCTATAGTGTGGAGTCACCTTAAGACCAGAAAAGCCACATATTCATTGCTCTGTCCTTTTGGGGCATTTGCTCAAAGAGACTGGGATTAGCCGGCTCCTTGCATCCTGTGCATTCTTCCCTGGGATGTCTAGTTTGGCTCTGAAAAGAAGAATCTGTAAACAATATTTGACCCTTTGGGTGGCCCCTCCTTCTCTGGACCCTTCCACCTGTCCCTTTCTTTCTTGGATTGTGGTCTCCAGAAAGGGACGCAGGATGATCTCAGGTGAGAACAGAAACGGGACTGTGGCTCCCCTTCATCACATCACGAGAGTCCTGCTGATGCAGCCTAGACTCGCATTGGACTTTTTCGCCGCAGCTTCACACCTTAGACTCCTTTTCCATTTGTAGACCACTAAGAACAGGGTTCGCTACTATCTACACTTTTGCATTTCCACAAGGAGAAGATTCCCCCCAGCGAAACATTATAAAACACACGCACAAACAGTTCTTCTTAACGATACTTAACAAACTTTATTGGCACAGCCATGTCATCCTGGTCATAACATGATCTCAACGTGACACAGTTTAATAACACACACACATTTGCACCAACTACAATCCCTTCCACACTGTCCCATATCCCAGGATCCTATACCAAATAATCTGCTTATCCCAGATTATCTGGGAGTGCAGGCTCATATAATCCTGTTTAAAACATATAATCTGGGATCAGATCCTGGGGAATAGGGCAGTGTGGATCCATTTTACATGATAGCATTGTTGTCTTCTCTCACTTCTTCCTCTTAGGCCCCACCTACACTGCCATATAATCCATTATGAACTGCATTTAATCCAAATTCTAAAACTGGATTATACGGCAGTGCAAATGAGGCCTTTGGCTCCATCTAAACTGTACATTGCATGCATTTTGAACTGGATTATATGTTTAGTACAGACATATATGGATGAGTCTACACTCACCCTACAATGCAGATCAACCTGCATGGAAGGGTCAGTGTGGATGGGGCCTGAGTTGTAAGTCCTGGGCAGTTGAGGTCTCCCTCCCCAAAGGAATCCAAGGAAAGCGCCACATTCAAAAGAAACGGATACATTTATTCTAAGCAAAGATCTTTTAACACTAGACAGCAGACATTATAGAAATGGTTACAGAAAGTAAACAAAACAGACTATAGAATAATATTAAGTCACAATTGATGTCAGGGTTGCCCAACATGACAACCCTGGTTACAAAGCCTATACAACACAGACTATATGCCATGGCTCCATCTACACTGTCATAGAATCCAGTTTGAACTGCAGTTAATATGTATTTAGAAACTGAATTCTATGCCAGTGTCAATGGAGCCTAGAACCTTATCTACATTATCATTTCATATAGTATGAACTCAGGCTGGATCGGCACTGCCCCATATCCCAGTTTCTGGTCCCAGACTATCTGCTTCTCCCAGGTTATCTGGCAGTGTAGACTCATATAATCCAGTTTAAAGCAGATAATCTGGGATGAGATTTTGGGCTATAAGGCAGTGTAGATCCAGCCTACATGGGAACATTGTCATCTCCTCTCACTTCCTCTTCTTAGGACCCATAAGGGTCCTTCTACACTTCCCTATAATCCAATAATAATTCCCTATAATCCATTCTAATTCCCTATAATATCAAGGCAAATAGTCCACATTTTCTGCTTTGAATTGGATTATCTGAATCAATCTACACTGCAAAATAATCCAGTAGAAAGCAGAGAACCTGGATTTTATAAAGCTGTGTAGAAGGGGTCCTACACTGCCATATTATC
Organism: Anolis sagrei; assembly: GCF_037176765.1. Lineage (NCBI taxonomy): Eukaryota > Metazoa > Chordata > Lepidosauria > Squamata > Anolidae > Anolis > Anolis sagrei. The sequence goes on along the minus strand of NC_090026.1, from coordinate 41,374,434 downwards.
CAGGTTCGACCACTGTTAACATGCATTCTGAAAATGGATTATATGGCAGTGTAGATGGGGCCTATAGCCTTACCTACACTGTCATTCCATGCAGGTAGAACTGTATAATATGGTCAGTGCAGACTCAGGCTGGATCTACCCTACCCTACTGGATTATACGAGTCTGGCAGTACAGACTCATATAATCCAGTTCAAATCAGATAATCTGGGATCAGATCCTGGGAGAGAGGGAAATATAGATCCAGTCTCATATGCAGCTCAACCTGCATGGAAGGGTCAGTGTGGATGGGGCCTGAGTTGCAGGTCCTGGGCAGTTTGGGTCTCCCTCCCAAAAGGAATCTAAGGAAAGCGCCAGATTAAAAAGAAAAGAGTACATTTATTCTACCCAGACATTAAAGAATACAATATTAGTCTACACAAATCTACAGGATAAAACTACAATACACAGACTAGGGGGCCTCTCTCACTGCGCTGTCCAAGGGCGTCTCTTCTCCTCCAGCGGCTGGGCTGGGATTTGCAGAGGAGGGAGGGGGGCCTTGGAGACCCTCCTCTGCCAGAGAGGCCTGGGCCTCCCTCCCCTGCAAGCCCCGGATCCACAGGAGGCAGCCAGAGCAGCCAAAGGGGAAGAGCAGCGCTTCCACAGGGCAGGGGGATCCTCTCCTATACAAGAAATACAATCAATTACATAGTAAATAACAACAAACATACACTTTAACATTTTACAAAAGAACGAGACATCCAAACACATTTATCGAAGTCCTGTCTTCCCTCTTCTTGTTCTTACAGGCGCCGGGCAGGGTCCCTCAATGTCAAGCATCCCTCGATGGTTAGGGTCCCTCGATGGCCAGGGTCCTTCGCTGATCAGGGTCCCTCAATGTCAAGCGTCCCACGATGGTCAGAGTCCCTTGCTGATCAGGGTCCCTCGATGTTCATGTCCCTCGATGGGTCACTGTCCCTTGGCGTCCTCCATCCGGGAAGGCCCTGCAAGAACCACAAGCTGTGTCAGTGACCCCTCCTCCTCCTGCTTCTCCTCCTCCATGACCCCCAGCAGCCAGGCCTCCTTCCAGGTGCGTCCAAGAGAGGTGGGGTGGGTGGGGGGGCCCAAAGTGAACCCAAGGAGCATCAAGGCCCATCGGGAGACACAGCTCCAGAAGAGGGGGGATGACCACCAGTTGTCCAGGCAACTGGCAGCCACTAATGGGCCGGCCTTCCTCAGGGGCTACACTGGAAAATACAAATGCAATTCCAATGCAACCCTTGGGGAAGGGGTTTGGGGAGGGGGTTTCTTACATTTCTGGGGCTCCAGGAGCCCAAGACATCCAAGGTAGATTGTATAGAGGGAAGTCGCACGGCGCAATTCCCAGTCCCATCTACACCGCTCTCTTACCTGGAAAGACACAGGTCTCCTGAAAGACCCATGTCTTTCCAGCAGTTAAATTACCTTGAAACAAAGCAGGGTTTTCCTGCTTTGTGAGGAATGCATTCGCGTTTACGTGGGCCGTCATCTGACACCTCTCAGAAAAACGCAGGAGGGCGCACGTTTTGTGTCCTATCTGGATAGCCCTTCAAATTGTGCTTCTCAACATGTTTTGGAAGTCTGTTTGCTGAAATCCCAGTCAGCTTACTAGCTATTAGGATGATATGAGTCAAAGTCCAGGAGCGCTTCCAGGCAGCCCTTTATCCCAGGAGCATCTGCATTTAAAAAACGTGGATGCTCCTGGGGGCCTGTCTACACCCATCCCTGAAAGCGCATGCTTTCTGGGGTGGGTGTCCAGATGTTCTTCTGGGACTGGCCGGGCAGAACATCTGCAGACCCTAGCCTCCTACCCCACAGCCCCCAAACCCCTTTTAAAAGTAAAATAAACTTACTTAAATTTATTTTACTTTTAAAGGAGGTTTGGGGGATGTGGGGGAGGGGATGGCATTCCCACAGTTTTCCGGACTAATTTAGTCCAGAAAACTGTCAAAATGGTGTCTGGACTGCAATCTAGACACCGGAAGTAGTGGGTTGATCCCACGCCTTCCAAGAAGGCACGGAATAAATCCACTATCTAATAAATTCACCACAAACCAAGGTTTTCCTGGTTTGTGGCGAATTAATTACGAGTTGACTGAAAGTTTCTCAAACTGCTCCTCCAAGTGTTTTGGGGCCCATCCAGACGGGTCCTTTATTGTGGAAAACCCTGGCTCTTCCTTCCTTCTCCTTCCTGAGTCCCTATAGAAAAACCCAGGGAGGAGAGACCCCAGGTCTCCTTCCTTAATGACCCATGTCTTTGGAGAGTGTCTTATACAACTCCAGACATTCCTGAGATAAGATCTGCATGTGGACCATGTTCTGCAGATTAATGTGCACATCTAAATGGGATGCACTGAACATTTGTCCGATCAGTGCATCCCCAAAAAGGCCAATTCCATTAGCGGTGAAACCGCCTTTCACCAAGTGGAGTGTGGTCTCTCGATTTCCCTGGACAGGTGGGGCTGTGGACCGTGACCCTCCTCTTGATCCCTGCCCTCCTGACCCTTCTGACTGGGTGGGGACAGGGGACAATGGGTGTGGTTGGGGGGAGGGGCTCAGGAGGAGGGAGGCCTGGCTGCACCTGGAGGGGAGGGGGAGGAGGGGCAGCACACCTGGGATGGGCAAGGGGCAGGAGATGCCCTTGTGGGGATGCCACCTTGGAGGGAGGGAGGAAGCGGTGGTGGCATCCCAGGCCGAGAGGGAGGGGTCAGGGTGGGGGAGTCCGGAGGTCAAAGGAGGCGGGGCCCAGCCCAAGGCTTGGAATGAAGGCCCGGGAGCAGGTGGTGGCCCCTCCCCTTTAGGCCCCCCAATCTCCCACAGAACAGAACAGAGCTCAACAGAGGGGCCTGAGGGGGCCCAAGCAGTCTTCCTTTTCTGCTCTGCTCCAAGGGCCTCTGGTGGCAATGGGGCCCAGAGCGGGGGCGGGCCTTCTGCAAAGGGATGGGGATTCCCTGGGCCAGGGCTGGGCAGACTCCCGCCTCCTTAACGCTACTTCCCTTTGGGGCTGCGGCACAGCTGGAGCGAAGCGGAGGTCTTCCTGCAACACGTAGAGAGATCGTGGTGTTCCTGCAAAGAACAGAGAAAGGAGGACTGGGTAAAGGAGACTCCTTTCTTCTTTCCTCAATTCCTCCCTCCTTCTCTCCTTCCTCCCTTCCTTGCTTACCTGTCCATCAGGCGGGTGGGCCCTTGGCGTACTCTGGGGGGTACCTTTCTCGCCCGCAGCCTGCCACCAAGCGCCGAAAAGCAGCTCGCAGCCTGTGTCGGGAGTGGAGGGCGGAGGCCCTGGCGAGGATGGCCTTGGTCTGCCAGCCAACTCTCCTGACTTCAGGGTCATGGTCGGCGATGAGATCGGTCAGCCCTGGAAGGAAGGGAGGGAGGAAGGTCAGCAGGTGAGGGACGGCACACGGACTCCCCAGGACCCTCACTTCCAAGGCCCAGTCCCTCTTGGGCTGACTTACAGGCCTCGTAGGTGCAGGTGTTCCTCTCAGTGCAGATGTTGCTGTTCTTGTGAAGCACATGACCTGGAGAGAAGGAAGGCAGCAGAGAAGAGAGGGACCATCTCCCTGAGCAAAGACCATTCTGGAGCTCCCTGAACCCAACACTACACTCAAGGGAGGGGGATGCCCCAGAGGAGGCTGGGGAGGGGCCTTTGCAGGCAGAAGGAAGGGAGAGAAGGGGAGGAAGAGGACCCTGGTCTTTGCTCTCCCCCCCCCCCCCCCAATAAGGCTCTGGGTTCCCAGAATGAGCTCGAAGGGCCATTCTACATTGGCCCAGGGTGGAGGGAGAGGGGTCCTCTGGGGAAGAGGGCACTCCTGCTGCCCCAGAGAGTGAGCTAGAAGCCAAGAATGGGCACAAACGGGGCCAAGCTCCCTCCCGGTCCCTTACCGAGCAACATGGCCGCTGCCTTTTTGGCCGAGGGAAGCTTGCTCTTGAAAAAAGGCAGGCAGCCATACACCTGCTCCTCCAACTCACTCCTGGAGCTGCAGTGCTGGATCTGGAGGAGAGAGAGAGATGAGGTCAAAAAAGGGGTTCCCTATGCCTGCTGGGCATAAGGCCCCCCTGACTCCCAGGCTTCAGGACCGGCACTGACCAGGCGCTTGGAGATCTTGTAAAGCAGCTCCTGCAGGCTGAAGGTGTCTCCCGCCAGAACGCAGTCCTCCAGGTGCCATCGCAGGACCTCCGCTGCATCCCTGAGGGTCTCTCTCGCAGTCTTCAAAGAGGAGAAGGAGGAAGAGGGAAGGAGTCAGGCCCACTTGGAGAGCAAGTGACCCCTTCCTCCCCCCCCTTCACCCCTGTTCTGAGCCCCAAGGCCTTGAGGGGCCAGCGCTGGGCCTCTCTCCCACCTTGGCCACCTCCTCGTCCTCATCCTCCACGTGAACCAGCACCGTAAGGAGGTCGTGGATGGTGTTGTGCTCCTCATGTTGATGTTCCGGGCGCCAGAGAATACGCTGAAAGCATTCCAGGGCTGCCTTCCTGATCTTTGCCACCTCCTGAAAAAACAAAGGAAAAGGAGACTTTCTTTCTCCCCCTTTCTTTGTGTGAAGCCCCTTCTCAGGGCTTGGGGAGAGGGGGAAGTCTACACCCCCCCCCCCAAAATGGACCAGGGGCCAAGACTCACGTGGTGGAAGAGAGGGCGGCATCCGGCAGCCAGGTGAGCCTTCGCAGGGCCCTGGTCTTCCTTGTGCAGCAGGGCCCCCAGCTGGCCAGCCAGGCCCAGGAACTCCAGCACGACGTTGATGTGGGGGGATTGCAGCCCCCCAAGGACCCCGTCCAGGAGCTCCTGGAGCCTCATGGTCTGCAAAGAGAGAGAAAGGAGGGCCATGCCTAAGAGGTCCCCTGCAGAGAACATCTAGACGCAGGCCTCCCCCTTGGTTGGGGAAGGGACCCCCTAGGACCTTCTGCATCGTACATTCTTCCAACGACTGCAAGAGCAAGGCCTGCTGGATCTAGACTCAGCTGGCCTTCTGTGTGGAGTGTGGAGCCGGGGCTGTGCCTGACTTACCTCCCTGTAGGTCTTGCACAGAAGGAGAAGGCCCTGCCTGCTCTGATGTTGTACGGCCAGGCTGTGATGTTGGAGCCAGGCCGTCAGCAGTGCCCAGGTCTTCTCCGGGGAGTGTGGGCGCTGGCCAGTGTGCAGCAGCTGAAAGAGAAGAGGAGAAGTGTGAAGAGCTGGAGCCAGGAAGGGAAGCACTGCCTCTCCTCTCCTCAACTCCCCCGCCTATCCTAAGGCCCCCTTCCAGCCCAAAACCCAGGCTGACTAACCCTCCTCACCTGGATATAGAAGGCCACCACTCCGGCCGAATGCTCCAGCGGCGCTTCTGTTTCCCAAGTGGAATACAGGTGCTGGAGCAGGGAGGAGGAGGACTTGAGGAAGCTCCTGGAAGACAAAAGGGACCCTGTGAGGAAAGGCAGCCAGAGAGACCAGGCTGTGCCTTCTCCCCAAACCTCCTCCGGCCCTTGGCTCCTTACCGCAACAGGAGGGCCATTCCCTCAGGGCAGATGCTGAGGTCTTCTAGCATCTCCTTGGAGGTCTCCTTGAAAGACACCCGGGCCACCCTCTTCAGCAGCACGATGATTATCTTCGCCAGTTCTCTGCAGGAAAATGAAAGAAAAAAGTTTACTTCCCAGTGGAGGGTTTGAGTCCCCCATCTGGCCCCCCAAAAGGCCTGGGAGCCCCACTGAGCCTCCCCCCCTCCTTACTCTTGAGGAACGTAGATGCTGCTCTGGTCCCTGCTGGGCGCCTCCAACCCAGGCCTTGTGACCTCGATGTAGTTAGTCACCAAGGCAAGCAGAAGCTCCAGGAACCACCCCTCCAGGCGAGTGCTGTCTTTGATGTATGTCACGATCTTCCCGATGGCCCGCGTCGCTCTTGCCTGCGGAGAGAAAAAAGGAGGGTTAAATGCCAGGAGGGCTCCTGCTGAAGGCCAGGAAAGAGGGCCCCCTCTCCTTCCCAAGCTCCCCAAAGACAGGGTGCGGGAGGGGATGTCCTTACTGTGGCCGCATCAAAAGTGGGGCTCCCCTGTTCCTTGCCCTCCTCGGTCAGCCAAGGGCCCTCCTTCACCTTGGCCAGGAACAGGTCGAGCGCCGCCTCCGCGGAGCAGTAAGGTGAATTGAGAACGGCGCACATCAATTCACCACACTCCCTGTGAATGAAGAGAGGGAAGAGGGAGCCAGGGTCAGGGTCAGCCTTGTCTCCAACCCCATGGGGACAGGGGAGTGGCACCCCCAGGCCCAGCTCTCTTACCTCCCGTTGGACTCCAGATAGTGGTCCGTGGCCATCTTGAGATGTTTGCGGGCCACGTAATCCACGGCCGGCATGGCCTCTGCAGAGGAGGGGCTGCAGAGGAGCTGGCACAGACGGTGAAGGTGTTCTTGCGCCTGTAAGGAAGAAAGAAGGGAAACAGTGGTACTCGGGAGACATGGAAAGTCTCCTGGGACCAAAAGTGGAGGGAGGGGGATGGTCAATGAAGATGTGTAGGATGCCTGTTGGAAGGAATGGGGCATTGGGGTCCCAACATACCTTTCTTGTGGCTAAAGAGCAGCCTACCAGAACATCTCTAGGACACACCTGCCACCTGGAAGGTCTATGCAGGAGGCCCCTCTCTGCGTCCTGAGGAAGGCGTTGGGCGATGCCTCCTTGGTGGTGGTCCCAGGCCTTGTGGGGGGAACTCTGGGCCTTACCTGCTCTAGGTCCATGGAGGACCATCTCCGAGGCTTCAGGGCCAGATCTTCCCCTTCCTCATGGCCCAGGGAGCTGGAAGAGAGGCATAAGGAGGCATAAGGAGGTGAGGCCTGGTAGGCCAGCGACTGAGTACAAGGAGGGGGTGCAATGGTCATCCTTCCTGGCAGAGAGCAACACACCTGCTTGAACTAGGGAGAGGGTCCCACACCTCATCCTCCAGGCTGGGGACATCCAAAAGTGTTGCCTCTTCGGGGTCCTGTAAAAGACAATAGATAGAGAAGTGAAATAGGGGCAAAGGGGAAGGAATGGGAAGACAGCTCAGGGGAGGAAGGCTAGAGTAGGAGGAAGAAGCTTAAAGGAGGGGCAGGGAGAGGAAAAGAGGAGGGGGATGCAGAGGAAGGAACCCCCCTTTTTTCTGCTCCCTTCCCTTCCTTACCCTTGATGTCTTCTCAGGGGGCTCATCGACACTGCAAGGAGAGAGAGAGAGAACAAGGCAAGATCAGAAGGCATGCTCTCCCCCCCCCCCCAAACCCCCTAGAATAAGGTTGCAGGCTCAAGCCCCCTTGGCGTCAATTGAAGGAGGGAAGGAGGGAGGGAGGGGATCTCTGACTGCGATGTGGCCCTGAATCTGGGAAGGGATGTACCTCTCATTCTCGAGGTCCTGGGCCGCCCCCTCCTGCACGAACAGCTCCGAAGGAACACCAACTTCTTTGGAGCCCTGTTGAGGGGGAAGAAGAGGGAAGTGAGGGCTGTGCTCTTTGCCAAGCCCCCCCCCCTCTTTCTCCCAGAGAGAATTGGACTGAAACCCCCAGCCTTCCTCCCCAGTGACACACTGCCTGGGGCTGTTGGGACTTGCACTCCAACAACAGTTTAGCAGTGTAGGAGGCCTCTTCAGCAAAGGGCCACCTAGAACTCAAGGGGTCTTGAGATGGTCCTGAGCCCGAATCCATTTCCCAAAGGACGAAGAGAGGCAATCTCCCCCCTTTCCAGCCTCTTTTTTTCACTCACCAACTCCCTGGATAGTTCTTTCTGTGGAGGAGTTGGGATTCTCTCCGATATGAAGCTGCTAGAAAGGCAAGGGGCAGAAGAAGAACTCAGCTTCTCCCTTCTATTCCCCCCAAGAGAGGCAAGCCCCATCCCAAGGATCTTGCCAGCCCATGGGAAGAAGGCAGCGTCCTGAGACGGCCCCCTCCAGATCTCCGGGCCCCAACCCCCCAGACCCCTGCATGCCCTCTCCCCAAAAACATGGACAGGAGATACCTCTCTGAAGTCTCGCAGATGGCCACCAGGCTGCTAGACTCCAAGGGGGGGTCCTCTCTCCCCAGAAACTGCAGAGAAAGGAAGGGGGTCTCAAGACTTTACCGAAGAAGGGCTTTTCCTTCTGCCACAATCTCTCTCCTTCCATCCCATTCTTTCTCTCAGGGCTGGAATCCCCAGACAGTGCTCGACTCCCACCCCCAACATTCCTCCCCATTGACCATGCTGCCAGAGACTGCTGGAATTTGCAGTCAAACAACTCCTGAGGGCTCCAGAATTCCCTCCCCTCTTCAGAGAAGGCCCACCTGGGGACCAAAACAGAATAGCCCTACTTTCTTGAATGCCGACCACTGCCTTGGCCCACCTTCTGTGAGAGACAGGGAGCAAACGATAAGGAGGAACCCAAGGGGAAATGGTGGCCATCTTCTGCTGAGAGTCACAGTCCCCATGGGACACTTGACCCACAACACATCTCCTCTTCATAACGCTTTGTCTCCCTCCAGAGGAGGGCATCTGTTCTGCTCTAGTCAGACCTTGCCTGGAATAAGACTGTGTCCAGTTCTGGGCACCAAAGGTCAGGAAACATAAGGACAAACTGGAATCTGTCCAGGGAAGGATGACCCAAACTGTGAAAGGTCTGGCAATTATGACTCGCCAGGAAAATTTGTCTTGGAAAGGAAAAGACGGAGAAGGGACATGAGGGCCATGTTGAAATATTTGGGTGTCCCATTGGGTAGGAGGCAAGTTTTATTTCTGTGGCTACAGCTGCTGCTGGAGCATAGATTCATACATTCATAGAATCATAGAGTTAACAGATACCCCCAAAGGCCATCTAGTCCAGCCCCCTTCTGATAGGTAAACATGGCTCTCATATCCCTCTCGGCTTTCTTTTCTCCAAGATAAACATACCCTATTTCCTGAGCTGCTCTTCATAGGAATTCATGGTTTACAGGCTCATAGAAAGTGGTCTGAGTGGCAGAAGGGGGTTGGCTTCCAGATCTATGATTGTATCCGTTGCCCTTCTATAAACACATTCCAGCTTGTCAACAGCCTTCTTGAATTGCATCCACCCAAACATCCCATTCACCATAGAAAAAGAAAATGAAGGAAAACTGCCATTTCTACATGTTCTAGTCATCCAGAGACTCACTCAACAATTGGGCTATTACATAAAACCTACACATATGGTTAGATACCTACATAAAAAATCCAACCATTACCCTTTAAAAAAAAAAAAAGCACCATTAAAGCCCTGGCAGACTATGCAAAAAGCATCTGCAAACCCCACCTCCTCCATGGCTACTCCACCACCGACATCAGAAGAGCTGCAAGACCGAGAAAGAGCCACGAGAGTAAAGACAAAGATCCACCCAGAGGAAACGTGTTCTTACCATACATCAAGGGAACCACTGACCAGAGAGAGAGAAGCTGATGAACAAACACAACCTACAAACTATCTATAGACCCACTAAGAAAATCCAACAAATGCTACATTCAGCAAAGGATAAGAGAGATCCTCTCACCTCTGCAGGAGCTGCCGTATACCATGCAGCTGTGGACACGTCTACATAGAGACCACCAAATGCAGCCTTGCCCAGACACAAATCAAGGAACATGAAAGGCACTGCAGACTCATTCAACCCAAGACGTCAGCAGAGCACCTGAGGAACCAACCTGTGCACAGCATATTATTTGAGAACACAGAAATGCATATTATTTGAGAACATATTATTTGAGAACACATATTATTTGAGAACACAGTGGACCAGATGGGATCCCTGCTGAAATCTTTAAAGAGGGAGGACCTGAGCTGACACACCAACTCCACCAGCTCATAGAAAAAGTGTGGGTGACCGAGAAAATCCCAGCAGATTTCAAGGACGCCACCATCGTCACCCTCTTCAAAAAAGGGGAAAGAACAGACTGCGGAAACTATCGAGGTATCTCCCTTCTAACCTCCGCTGGGAAAATCCTCGCAAGAATCCTTGCAAACCGCCTTCTGCCCCTCTCAGAAGACACCCTCCCAGAATCCCAGAATGACTTCCGCCCCTCCAGAGGAACCGTGGACATGATCTTCACTGCACGACAGCTCCAAGAAAAATGCAGAGAACAAAACCAACCTCTGTACATGGCATTAATCGACCTTGCAAAGGCATTCGACAAAGTGAATCGCAGCGCTCTCTGGACCATCCTCCACAAAATCGGGTGCCCTAACAAATTTGTGAACATCCTGCGGCTCCTCCATGATAACATGATGGCAACAGTCTTGGACAGCAATGACTCCCAAAGTGACCCATTTAAAGTGGAATCCGGTGTCAAACAGGGATGTGTTATTGCCCCAACTCTATTCTCCATCTTCATCGCTATGATACTTCACCTTGTTGATGGGAAGCTTCCCACAGGAGTGGAAATAATCTATCGGACAGATGGCAAGCTATTCAACCTCAGCAGACTGAAAGCCAAAACCAAGGTTACAACAACATCTGTTATAGAACTCCAGTATGCTGATGACAATGTCGTCTGTGCGCATTCAGAAGAAGATCTACAAGCCACTCTAAACACCTTCGCAGAAGCATATGAGAAGCTCGGCCTGTCACTGAACATTGAGAAAACCAAGGTGCTGTTCCAGCAGTCACCAGCCAATCCCTCTCCAATGCCAGTAATACAGCTTAATGGTGTAACATTAGAAAATGTGGACCATTTCCGCTACCTTGGCAGCCACCTCTCCACCAAAGTCAACATCGACGCCGAAATACAACACCGCCTGAGCTCTGCAAGTGCAGCATTTTCCAGAATGAAGCAGAGAGTGTTTGAGGACCAGGACATATGTAGGGAGACCAAGGTGCTTGTCTATAAAGCTATTGTCCTCCCAACCCTGCTATATGCCTGTGAGACGTGGACTGTCTACAGACGTCACATGCAACTCCTGGAACGATTCCATCAGCGCTGCCTCCGGAAAATCCTGCAAATCTCCTGGGAAGACAAGCGGACAAACGTCAGTGTGCTGGAAGAAGCAAAGACCACCAGCATTGAAGCGATGGTCCTCCAACATCAACTCTGCTGGACCGGCCACGTTGTCCGGATGCCTGACCACCGTCTCTCAAAGCAGTTGCTCTACTCCGAACTTAAGAACGGAAAACGGAACGTTGGTGGACAGGAAAAGAGATTTAAAGACGGGCTCAAAGCCAACCTTAAAAACTCTGGCATAGACACTGAGAACTGGGAAGCCCTGGCCCTTGAGCGCTCCAGCTGGAGGACAGCTGTGACCAGCAGTGCTGCAGAATTTGAGGAGGCACGAGTGGAGGATGAAAGAGAGAAATGCGCCAGGAGGAAGGCGCGTCAAGCCAACCCCGACCGGGGCCGCCTTCCACCTGGAAACCAATGCCCACACTGCGGAAGAAGATGCAGAGCAAGAATAGGGCTCCACAGCCACATACGGACCCACAAGGAAATCCATAATGGAAGACCATCTTACTCGTCCAACAAGGGATCGCCTAAGTAAGAAGGGTAGCATGACTTCCCTGGATCTAGACACAAGACTCCTATTGATGCAGGCCAAAATCGCATTGGCTTTTTTTGCTGCCGCATCACATTGTTGGCTTATGTTTAACTTGTTGTCCACGAGGACCCAAAGATCTTTTTCACACGTACTACTCTCGAGCCATGCGTCCCCATTCTGTATCTTTGCATTTTATTTCATTCTATCAATCATATCCTACCCAAAGAAAGACTCTGTGTCTGTGGCGCCACCAACACCGTTTGAAAATCTGAACCACAAATTACATAACTGCTGTTTGTATGAAAAAGAAAGGAAACAACATTTATGGCCTTTCATTTGTCATAAAACGAGCTGGGATGCAGCGACCAAAACCACATTTATACTAGCTGGTTATTATCCCATTTTAACAACAAAAATTGCCCTTTATTTGTATAAAGCATCTAAAAGGAGTATATTGATCAGATTAGTACACATTGTAAGGGGGACGAGGACATTTGATGTATAGACTTAAGATTAAGGTTTATTTGGTTACAAGTCCGCCACTTTTTCCCTCTGTACTTGTATATTTATATTTTTACTAGACTAGATGTATACTGCATGCTGTTTACATTGTTTACAAAGCGGGACTTTGATAATATCTCCTGGCTACACTATATACAAATAAAGGAACAGGATAAAGAGATAGGCTTCAATTTTTAAAAATCCATTTGGGATAGGATCCTTCAGACACAGAAAAAATTAATAACTAAGATTTATGATAAATTCTTAGAATGGTCTACAGAAACTGAGGTGGTAAAAAAATGTATGATTAGGTGGTCGGAAAATTTAAGAAGACCAATCCATCTGAGTGAATGGGAAGTAAGAAACTAAAATATACATATGCGATGCATTGAAAAGAAAACTGGCTTAAGATGTACCCCCCCCCCCCAAAAAAAAAATAGAACTAGTGTATAAAAATATGGGGAAAAACTGTTGGAAATGTCATGACTTCGATGGAAGTTTCTTCCACATGTGATGGACTTGTAGAGAAGCCCAAAATATTGGAAGTGCATACACGAAGAGTCTCAAAAGATTTTGGGAATGTTATTCCCAAGAAAACCAGAATATTACTTATTAAATATTACAGACTCAGATCTAATTTTGGACCAAAATAAAGACATTTTATTCACTTACATCTCAACAGAAGCAAGAATATCATATACAAAAATTTGGAAATTAGACAAAATCCCAAAAATAGTCGATTGGCTAAATAAAATACAGGACATTAGAGACATAGACAAACTAACGTTCTTTTTGAAGAGCAGCTCGGGAAGCCCAATAAAAATGACTGATTTGTCTTACTTCGAGAAATATGAGAAAGAGAAGAAGCAGAGAGACAGTGTTTAAAAATTAGACTTTTTTTCTCTTGTCAGTTTAAGGTTTTTATTATTATTATTACTAGCTGTGCCCTGCCACACGTTGCTGTGGCCTATAGTTAAACTTATCAAAGTTGAGTTAGATATCTGGACTATTATGAAAGAGAGGTACCTACCTATTCCTTCTCCCTTTTCCTCCCCCTTTCTCTCCTTTCTTCCTTCTCTACCTCTTTCTTTCCTTCTTTCACTACTTGGTTTCATCCTTCTCTCTTTCCTTCATTCCCTCCCCCTTTCTTCCTTTGCCTTTCTTCCCTCCCTGTTTGCTTCCTTCTTTCACTTTTTATTTCCTTTTATTTCACTGCCATCATAACAATAACAATAATGCAATGCATTGCCTCTAGGACCTGACGCCTCCCCCATTCCCCCAGAGTCTTCGATAGAGCTACAAGCTGGGTAGATGCGGGGAATGGCGTGGATGTAGCGTACCTGGATTTCAGTAAGGCCTTCGACAAGGTCCCCCATGACCTTCTGGCAAGGAAACTAGTCCAATGTGGGCTAGGCAAAACTACGGTGAGGTGGATCTGTAATTGGTTAAGTGGACGAACCCAGAGAGTGCTCACTAATGCTTCCTCTTCCTCTTGGAAAGAAGTGACAAGTGGAGTGCCGCAGGGTTCCGTCCTGGGCCCGGTCCTGTTCAACATCTTTATTAATGACTTAGATGAAGGGCTAGAAGGCATGATCATCAAGTTTGCAGACGACACCAAATTGGGAGGGATAGCCAATAGTCCAGAGGACAGGAGCAGAATTCAAAACGATCTTGACAGATTAGAGAGATGGGCCAAAACTAACAAAATGAAGTTCAACAGTGAAAAATGCAAGATACTCCACTTTGGCAGAAAAAATGAAATGCAAAGATACAGAATGGGGGACGCCTGGCTCGAGAGCAGTACGTGTGAAAAAGATCTTGGAGTCCTCGTGGACAACAAGTTAAACATGAGCCAACAATGTGATGTGGCGGCAAAAAATGCCAATGGGATTTTGGCCTGCATCAATAGGAGCATAGTGTCTAGATCTAGGGAAGTAATGCTACCCCTCTATTCTGCTTTGGTTAGACCACATCTGGAATACTGTGTCCAATTCTGGGCACCACAATTCAAGAGAGATATTGACAAGCTGGAATGTGTCCAGAGGAGGGCGACTAAAATGATCAAGGGTCTGGAGAACAAGCCCTATGAGGAGCGGCTTAGGGAACTGGGCATGTTTAGCCTGAAGAAGAGAAGGCTGAGAGGAGATATGATAGCCATGTATAAATATGTGAGAGGAAGCCACAGGGAGGAGGGAGCAAGCTTGTTTTCTGCTTCCTTGGAGACTAGGACGCGGAACAATGGCTTCAAACTACAAGAGAGGAGATTCCATCTGAACATAAGGAAGAACTTCCTGACTGTGAGAGCCGTTCAGCAGTGGAACTCTCTGCCCCGGAGTGTGGTGGAGGCTCCTTCTTTGGAAGCTTTTAAACAGAGGCTGGATGGCCATCTGTCAGGGGTGATTTGAATGCAATATTCCTGCTTCTTGGCAGGGGGTTGGACTGGATGGCCCATGAGGTCTCTTCCAACTCTTTCATTCTATGATTCTATGATTCTATAATAGGAATAATAGCATAATAATAATAGAAATAACAACCTTTAAACGCCACGTGTTGCTGTGACCAACCTTCCCTCTTTCTCTCCTTCTTTCCCTCCTTCCTTCCTTCCCTCTCATCTTTCCTTCTCCTCTTCCTTCTCTATCTCTTTCCTTCCTTCCCCCTTTTTCTTTCTCTTCTGGTCTCTTTTCTTCTTTCTCTCTTTCCTTCTTTCCTTCCCTCCCTCTTTCTCTACATCTTCCCCCTTCCTTCACTCCCTCTTTCCTTCCTTCATTCCCTTTTTTCTTTCCTTCTCTCCTTCCTTCCTTCCCCCTTTTTCTTTCCCTCCCTCTGTCTCTCATTTCTTCCTTCCCTACCTCTTTCCTTCCTTCCCCCCTTTTCTTTCTCTTCTGCTGTCTCTCTTTTCTTTCCTTCCATCTTTCCTTTTCTTCTTCCTTCTTTCTCTAACTTTCCTTCCTTCCCCCTTTTTCTTTACCTCCCTTTCTCTTTCTTCCTTCTTTCCTTCTTTCCTGTCTTTCCTGGATTTTGACAGGGCGGGAAGGGGCGGGGTGGGGTTTGGAGGTGGCATGAAGTAAAAGGAGGTAAGATTGGGGCAGGGGAGTGATTGAGCGTGGGGTTGTGTATGTGTGTGCAGCGGCGGGGGGAGTGATGGAGCGTGGGGTTGCGTGTGTGTGTGCGGCGGCGGGGGGAGTGATGGAGCGTGGGTTTGCGTGTGTGTGTGCGGCGGGAGGAGTGATGGAGCGTGGGGTTGCGTGTGTGTGCGGCGGCGGGAGGAGTGGGGTTGCATGTGTGTGTGCGGCGGCGGGGGAGTGATGGAGCGTGGGGTTGCGTGTGCGTGTGCGACGGTGGGGGGAGTGATGGAGCGTGGGGTTGCGTGTGTGTGCGTGGCGGCGGGGGAGTGATGGAGCATGGGGTTGCATGTGTGTGTGCTGCGGCGGGGGGAATGATGGAGCGTGGGGTTGCCTGTGTGTGTGCAGCGGCGGGGGGAGTGGGGTTGCGTGTGTGTGTGCGGTGGCGGGGGGAGTGATGGAGCGTGGGGTTGCGTGTGTGTGCGGCGGCGGGGGAGTGATGGAGCGTGGGGTTGCGTGTGTGTGTGAGGCAGCGGGGGGAGTGATGGAGCGTGGGGTTGCGTTTGTGTGTGCAGCGGCGGGGGGAGTGATGGAGCGTGGGGTTGCGTGTGTGTGTGTGGCAGCGGGGGGAGTGATGGAGCATGGGGTTGCATGTGTGTGTGCAGCGGCGGGGGGAATGGGATTGTGTGTGTGTGTGCGGCGGCGGGGGGAATGATGGAGCATGGGGTTGCATGTGTGTGTGTGGCGGCAGGGGGAATGATGGAGCATGGGGTTGCGTGTGTGTGTGCGGCGGCGGGGGGAGTGATGGAGCGTGGGGTTGCATGTGTGTGTGCGGCGGCGGGGGGAGTGATGGAGCGTGGGGTTGCGTGTATGTGTGCGGCGGCGGGGGGAGTGATGGAGCGTGGCGTTGCGTGTGTGTGTGCGGCGGCGGGGGGAGTGATGGAGCGCGGGGTTGCGTGTGTGTGTGTGGCAGCGGGGGAGTGATGGAGCGTGGGGTTGCGTGTGTGTGTGCGGCGGCAGGGGGAGTGATGGAGCGTGGGGTTGTGTGTGTGCGTGCGGCAGGGGGTGTGTGTGTGGGAAGCGGCGCGGTGGGGCTTGGAGTTGGCATGGCTTTCACAGAGGGAACGTTGGCCGGAAGGCTGTGTGCGCGCCCAGGGAACTTGCGGCTGGGCGCCAATGCGCATGCTCAGTTGTTTTGCCGTATTGTGAGTGTGTTGTTGTGTTGTTTTTCATTTTGAGTAGATATGTTTGTACCTTGTTGGTTGTGTTATGGGCATGGGAATTTTGGTTCAGTTTCGTTGGGGTTTTTTTGAGTTTTGTTGTTTTGCCGTTTTGTGAGTGTGTTGTTGTGTTGTTTTTCATTTTGAGTAGATATGTTTGTACCTTGTGGGTTGTGTTATGGGCATGGGAATTTTGCTTAAGTTTCGTTGGTTTTTTTTTGAGTTTTGTTGTTTTGCCGTTTTGTGAGTGTGTTGTTGTGTTGTTTTTCATTTTGAGTAGATATGTTTGTACCTTGTGGGTTGTGTTATGGGCATGGGAATTTTGGTTAATTTTCATTGGGGGTTTTTTGAGTTTCGTTGTTTTGCCGTTTTGTGAGTGTGTTGTTGTGTTGTTTTTCATTTTGAGTAGATATGTTTGTACCTTGTGGGTTGTGTTATGGGCATGGGAATTTTGGTTAAGTTTCGTTGGGGTTTTTTTAGTTTTGTTGTTTTGCCATTTTGTGAGTGTGTTGTTGTGTTGTTTTTCATTTTGAGTAGATATGTTTGTACCTTGTGGGTTGTGTTATGGGCATGGGAATTTTGGTTAAGTTTTGTTGGGGGGTTGTGGAGTTTTGCTGTCCCGTTGAACCAACCTAACAGATTTATATATATATAGATTATTATTATTATTATCATTATCTCATTTCTCTCTGATCTTTCCCTGTTAATCATTATAAAGGAGTTTATAGAGCAAGATGAAAATACAAAAGCAAGTAATTACAAAATATTGGCAAAGACACAGAATGGAAGGCAAAGACTTTTTTCTTTTTTCCATTTTTTTCTATTTTTTATTTTTTAGGTATATATATATGTGTTTTTACGTTTCTTTTTTTAAAATCCATTTCTATCTCCTCTCAAATATTTTCCTACTTTTCTATAATCTTAATGTTCTCCCACTTTCGATGTAAATCTAATAAAATTATTGTTTTCTTTGTGTGCATATAATAAAAATCAATTTTTTTAAAAAAATGTTCCCACATCTACTGAACCTATCTTGTTTGTAACTTGGAGACTTCCTGTATTTCTAAGAGGTCGCCTTCCTTACCTCAAATGCTGGCAGTACTTGGATGAAGCATGTCCGGACAGAGGGCTCCTCCGCACGGGTTCCTTGTGGCTCCGAAGAGCTGAAAGGGGCAAGAGAAGGCCACAAAGTGTGAGAGACTGGGGCATCCCATCCCATCCAGGGGTCCTGCAAACCCCCCGTCCCCTCCCTCCCTCCAACAGGGACCAGGCTGATGGTCCAGGAAGTGCACGGGCACCATGAGGGCATCCCTCTTCTCCACTCCGAGGGACTAGCAAGGGATTGACCCTTGGAACTGGCTGCCACTGGGAGAGAGGGAGGGAGAGGGAGGGTGATAGCAACTGGGGTCTGCATGCAGACTGAGTGGCAGGAGTTTGGGATTAGGAGGCGTAGTGGGATTTGCATGTGGCTGGTGACTGGCTGGCCCTTTCCACACTCACAATTAGCTCACCCAATGAGCGCCTATATGCAAATCCCCACTCTGCATAGAAACCACTCCATTCCAAGGGCCCCTCCGGCTATCTCCTCCACCAGCCAATCAGCACCCACATGCAAATTCCCTCTCCCCTCACAACCCACCTCTGCAACCTAATATGCATACAGACCTCTCCCTCCCTGAGGCCACACCCTCCTGCCCCTCCCACAGCTAAGCCCCTCCCACAGGCTCTTAATTAATGCCTACTCACACTGGCTTCCAAACTGTTGCATGGAACCATAGAGGTTCCACAAAAAATCTTAACATTATATTTGAAAGGGATTTTAAAATCAATCTACACACAACTCAATATTGGATTACATAAAAGGAGGAATACATAAAAGGAATACATAAAATAGGAATACATAAAAGGAGGAACTTTGTGGAATCCCAATGCTTGGTTTAAAAAATACAGAAAGAGTTAGGGTTCTGCAGGAAATGAATGTCTTCTAAAGGGTTCTATGACCAGGAAGGCTTGGGAATCACTGGCCCAAACTATAGGCCTCTCTCACATAAAACATTCTAAGATGCTATCAATTATAAGACTCACACTGGTTTCAGCATCGCCCAAAAGCTATATATAATAAAACATAACCATAAAATAAGCCCTAGTATGATATTTCATGATCCTTGTAAATAAGAACTACCCCCATAATAAGTCCCAGTTAAGATCGTCAGCCAGATTGAGGCATTTACTGGTAATACATCCATTACAATACAAGACAGACATGATGCATGCTAAAATATTAATTTTAATATATAATTAAATATTTATAAATAATAATGACATTATATTTTGACAATGTAACAGAAGATGAAATGACTAGATTTGAATAAGTGTAGATTTTTGTGCATGATAAAACAAGACACCCCCTGCAAATAAGTCTAATGTCTTTTGGAGCAAAAATTAATATCAGATCCAGTCATCTTTCTGGGGACATACATTACATACACAACTTAAACTCTGCTGAAAAAGCCCTCCCTCGATCCCCTGGGCCTTAACCATAACAGACCAGTTTTTCTGTTCATAGAAACATAGCTACTTCCGGTGGGACAATGAATTCTATGAACAGAAAGATGGATTAGCCATGGGGAGACCTCTCATCCCGGTTACAGAAAAATTCTACATGGAACACTTGGAAAAACAAGCCCTGGAAACAGCCACAAAAAATTCAGATATGTGGATGACACCTTTACCATTTTTAGCCATAGAGGAGAAGAACTAAACAAGTTCCTGGACGACCTCAACAGCATCCACACAAACATCCAATTCACCCTGGAAAAAGAAAATGAAGGAAAACTGCCATTTCTAGATGTACGAGTCCTCTGCAAACCCAATCAACAGTTGAGCCACACAGTTTACAAAAAACATACACACACAGATAGATACCTACATACTGTGAAAGCTCCAACCATCACCCAAGTCAAAAAAGAAGCTCTATTAAAGCCCTGACCGGCCGTGCAAAAATCTGCAAATATCACCACCTCCAACGTGAACGGAACCACCTAAACTGGGCTCTACAGGCCGATCGTTACTCCACCACAGACATCAGAAGAGCTACAAGACCAAGAACAAGCCACGAGTGTAAAGACAAAGATCCACCCAGAGGAAAAGTGTTCTTGCCATACATCAAGGGAACCACTGACCGCACAGGAAGCTGATGAGGAAACACAACCTACAACCTATCTACAGACCCACAAAGAAAATCCAACAAATGCTACATTCAGCAAAGGACAAGAGGGATCCTCTCACCTACAGTACACCATGCAGCTGTGGGACCACCAAACGCAGCATTGCCCAGGCATGAATCAAGGAACATGAAAGGCACTGCAGACTAATTCAACTAGAGAAGTCAGCCATAGCAGAGTCCATGATGAACAACCGAACTCTTCCAGTATTTTCTGTTGGTCATGGAAGTTCTGTCTTCCAAGTTTGGTTCAATTCCATCACTGGCAGAGTTCAGAATTCTCTTTCATTTTAGGTGAACTATAATCCCAGCAACTACAACTCTCAAATGACAAAATCAATCCCGCACAACCCCACCAGTATTCAAATTTGGGTGTATTGTGTATTTGTGCCAATTTTGGTCCAGTGAATGAAAATACATCCCACACATCAGATATTTACATTACAATTCATAACAGTAGCAAAATTAGTTATGAAGTAGCAACAAAAATAACTTTATGGTTAGGGGTCATCACAACATGAAGAACTGTAATAAGGGGTCACTGCATTAGGAAAGTTGAGAACCACTGGTTTAACCCATTGCGTCACAATGGCCCATTAATAATTGAATTAGTAAACACCTAAGGAAGGGTGAGAACCACTGCACTAGAGAATGAATCCACTTTGAATCTGGCCCCTCCCTAAACTACAAACCCCAGAATTCTGCAGGGGGCAGCAACCAGATTTAAAGTGGATTCATTCTCTAGTGTGATGAGGTCCCTGGACACAACATATTATTTGAGAACACAGAAATGCTGGACCATTCTAACAACCACCATGTCAGACTACACAGAGTAGTAACGAGAATGTGGACAATTTCAACAGAAAGGGGAAAACCATGAAAATGAACAGAATCTGGCTACCAGTGTTGAAAAACTCTAAAATCAGGACAGTAAATAAGGAAAACCATCAGGGCCAACTAACACCTACCAACAAAGGATTCCTCTGGCAAGAAGCAGCCAGACTTTGAAGCTGCAAGGCCATTCAGTGCTAAACAAGGTAGCCAATTGCAACATTCACACTTGCCACAAGCAGAGAAGAGTTCTTTCTCCCACCCTGGACATTCCAGAGATATATAAACCTTTGAGGGTGCCTGCCATAAATGTGAGCGAAACGTCAGGAGAGAATATTTCTGGGACATGGCCATACAGCTTGGAAAACTCACAGCAACCCAGTGATTTTGGCCATGAAAGCCTTCGATAACGTATTAAATACATAAACTAATAAGAATAATTAAGAGGAACCCTTATTGATAAGATATGGAAGAGAAGACAGGAAGAACATGGGACAACATAAGAAGAAATGACAACCAGCTTTAACGTCAGATTTCAAGGCTACGCTCTGTTTTGTTATGGACCATATATGGAATTTTAAATACTTTAGACAGTGTGTGTAATACTAATTGAGATGAAGAAAGGGATGTAATAATTGTAACAAATACAAGGCTTCTTTTCTCCCCCAACCCCATTGCTCTCCCTCGGTGACAGATGGTAATATTAGACAACCTTTGTAAATATCTAATTTAGCAACAAGAACTCCACAAATCCTCTTTTTTCTTTCTTTTTTTTACTGAACTTGCTGACCAAAAGGTTGCAGGTTTGAATCCAGGGATCAGCGTGAGCTCCCGCTATTAGCCCCAGCTTCTGCCAACCTAGCAGTTCAAAAACATGCAAATGTGAGTAGATCAGTAGGTACTGCTCCGGTGGGAAGGTAATGGCGCTCCAGGCAGTCATGCCAGCCACATGACCTTGGAGGTGTCTATGGACAACGTCGGCCCTTCGTCTTAGAAATGGAGATGAGCACCAACCCCCAGAGTCAGACACGACTGGACTTAATGTCAGGGGAAAACCTTTACCTTTTACCTCCATTACACGGACGGAGGGCAAAAGAGGGCCTAGACAGAGAGGGATAGTCCATTTTAGGACTTGGGTGGAGTAGAAGGAGGAAAACCATTTCCCCCGTTTTCACTGGTTATCACCCCTCCCACTTCCCATTTCATCAACGAGGGCTATTTCCATGATGGCGACATGGGGGGGGGGGGGATAACAGAAAAACAGGGGGAAATGCTTTTACTTCTTCAAATACCCCCCTCCCCATAGGCTATCCTTCTCTGTCTAGTGTCCCCTTTTGGCCCCCGCCCAGATAATGGAACAGAACCTTCCATTAGCCCAGAAAAACCTACAACAACCCAGAACCTTCTTTACTTATTGTTTGAAAAAAATGGATCTTGAAATCTATATAAATAAAAATGTAATGTTCATTTGTGGGATTAACCTAACTCAAAAACCACTGGACGAATTGCCGCCAAAGTTGACCACAAGACACCTACTAACCCAAGGAGTGACCATCACTCAAAAAATCGATTTTGTCATTTGGGAGTTGTAGTTGCTGGCATTTATAGTTAACCTACAACCAAAGAGCATTCTGAACTCCACCAACGATGGAATTGAACCAAACTTGGTACACAGAACTCCCATGACCAACAGAAAACACTAGAAGGGTTTGGTGGGCATTGACCTTGAGTTTGGGAGTTGTGGTTCACCTACATCCATGGAGCACTGTGGACTCTGGACCAAACTTGGCACAAATATTCCATTTGCTCAAATATGAACACAGATAGGGTTTGGGAAAAATAGAACTTGACATTTGGAAGTTGTCGTTACTGGGATATATAGTTCACTTACAATCGAAGAGAATTCTGAACCTCACAAACGAAAGAATTGGGGCAAACTTTCCACAAAGAGCCCCCATGACCAACAGAAAATACTTGAGGTCACCCAGTCCAACTCACTTCACCAGGGCAAGAAAACATAATCAAAGCCCTCCTGACAAAGAGCCATCCCCCTGTAGATTTAGATAGATAGATATGATTCACACACACACAGATAGTATCATAGATTTGAAAGGGACCCCTAAAGAAGGACAATAATACATTGAATGTTCATGAGTAGGGAAACCAGACAATCTCTATATCAATACAAAGAAACAGCAAGAAATACTGTGTACCCACAAGCAGAAAGAAATTACATATATCAGAAACCAACACTTTCTCATTACTTTATTTTCCAGATCACTAGACTGGACCACAGCAATGCGTGGCAGGGAACAGCTAGTCTATATAAATAAAAATGTAATCTTCGTTTGTGGGATTAACATAACTCTAAAACCACTGGACAAACTGACACCAAATTTGGACACAATACACCTATCAGCCCAACAAGTGACCATCACTCATAAAAACACTGAAAAACACAGTAGAAGAGACTTTAAAAGCCAAAAAAGTGCATTACAATGCATGCGCAAAACCACATATATACACAAACACACATATATACACATATTTATTTATTTATTTACAAAATTTATAGCCAGCCTTTCTCAGCTAAATGATGACCCAAGGTGGGTTACAGATTGGCATAATCCGATGCCAAGCATTCATAAAAGTGCAATTAAAAGCAATCAACATGACAGTATAAAACATATATAGTTCCGTGTTATCTATTCCACTGCATTCTCAAAAACTTGCTCCAAGAGCCAGGTCTTTTTTCCAGAAAGTCAGGAGGGAAGGGGCCAATCTAATACCCCTGGGGAGGGGGTTCCATAGTTGGGGTGCCACTACTGAGAAGGCCCTTTCCTTCGTCTCCACCAATCGCGCTTGTGAGGCAGGCGGGGTCGAGAGCAGGGCTTCCCCAGACAATCTTAAGCTCCTAGATGGTTCATAGGAGGAGATATGTTTGGATGGGTAAGCTGGGCCGGAATCGTTTAGGGCTTTATAGGCTAAAGCCAGCACTTTGAATTGTGCTCAGTAGCAAATTGGCAACCAGTGGAGCTGACGCAACAGAGGAGTAGTGTGCTCCCTGAGTGCCGCTCCTGTTAGTAACCTGGCAGCCGCCCGTTGGACCATGTGAAGCTTCCAAAAGGTCTTCAAAGACAACCCCACATAGAGCGAGTTGCAGTAATCTATTCAGGATGTAACAAGAGTGTGGACCACCGTGGCCAAGTCAGACTTCACAAGGTACGGGCGCAGCTGGCACACAAGTTTTAACGGTGCAAATGCTCCCCTGGTCACCGCTGAAACCTGCAGTTCCAAGCGATGAGCGATGAGTCCAGGAGCACACCCAAGCTGCAAATCTGTGTCTTCAGGGTGAGTGTAACGCCGTCCACACAGGCTGTAACTCTATGCCCTGTTTGGCCTTTCAACTAACCAGGAGGACCTCTGTCTTGTCTGAATTCCAATTTCAATTTATTCGCCCTCATCCAGATCTTCACAAATATATACACTCACAAAACACATTTGCACAGACAGAAACACGTGGCAGGGGACGGCTAGTGCTCAATACAAACTTATGGGAAAAAAACCAAAATGCTAAGTTTGGGAGCCAAAAAGCGGGGTGCGACTATTGCATAGTGACAACTATTATGTACGGAAATACATCTCCCAAGGGCTCCTCCCTCTGCCCTCCACCAGCCAATCACCTCCCACATGCAAATTCACTTAAACTCAGAGAACCCACTTACCACAATTTGCATATAATCTCTCTCTTTCAGGGGCCCCTCCCTCCTCTCCCTCCCCAGCCAATCACCTCCCACATGCAAATTCCCTTAAACTCACAATCCCCTCTTGCCACAATTTGCATATACCCTCCTCCCAGGGGCCCCTCCCTCCTGCCTCTCTCCCTCCCCAGCCAATCACCTCCCACATGCAAATTCCCTTAAACTCACAATCCCCTCTTGCCACAATTTGCATATACCCTCCTCCCAGGGGCCCCTCCCTCCTGCCTCTCTCCCTCCCCAGCCAATCATCTCCCACATGCAAAGTGTATTAACTCACAATCCTCACATGTCACACTTGGCATTTACCCTTCCCAGTAGCCCCTCCCTCCTCTCCCTTCCTGGCCAATCACCTCCCACATCCAAATGTCCCTCACAATCCCCTCCTCCCACCCCTCCCTTGGGGCTTGGACCCCCAAAGGCACTCCCTGACAGTTGAATTGGGACCCAAAGGAGCAAGCAGCCCCCCTCCTCCTCTGGGGACCCCTCCTTTCTTGGGCCAGGGCTTCCCTTTGGGGGGGAGGGAGGGAGGGGAAGGGGCCCCAGGGGCTTACCTTGGAAGAGCCACAGGAACCTCCTCTGTGTTTTCGGGGCCCACGTGGCGGAAATGTGGGCGCCTTGTCCAGGCATTCTGCAGAAGTGGAGGGAGGCAATGAAGGGGGCCCTCCCTGCCAGAGCAGGGCTGGCCCCGGGGCCCCAAAGGGAGCGGGAGGGGAGGGTTCCCCGAGGGAGCGTGGCCCTTACCCTGAGCCATGTCACCAGGGCCGTCCCAAGGGGAGCGCGCGGAGGGGCCTGGGTCGGAGGGGCATCTGTGGGGGGCGGCTCCGGCCGGACCTGCCTGGAGAGCCCTCTGCCCATGATGGCGCCCAGGAAGGCAATGGCAGGGCCAACCGACTCCTGGCCCTTTGGAACCCTCGGTCTCCATGGCAACCAGGTAAACACCTCCGGGCTTGGAACCTGGGCAGGAATGGAACCTTTTCAAAGGAAAACAACCAACAGCCAGGAAATGCTCTTGGGAGGGAGGGAGGGAGGGAGGGAGGGAGAGTGGCCCTGTGCGCCTGCCCTTTTCCTGCCTCTTCGCCTTGGAGGGCGGATTCAGGGGCCACAGGGCCCCCAGGAGCCCCACGCGGAGACCCCCTTGGCTCCTCTTCTGGGAGGAAAGGTCTCTCCCTCCGGCTCTGGAGGTTCCCTGAGCCACGGCAGTTGAAGTGGTGCCAAACAGCATTAACTGTCCAGTGTAGATGCTCTCTTATTCACAATGTTAGTAACCGTATATTCTCGAGTATAACCCGACCCGAATATAAGCCGAGGCACCTAATTTTACCACAAAAAACTGGGGAAATGGATTGGCTTGAATATAAGCTGAGGGTGGGAAATGCAGCAGCTACTGGTAAATTTCAAAATAAATATAGATACCAATAAAATTATATTAATTTAGGCATCAGTAGGTTAGATGTTTTTGAATATTTACATAAAACTGTAATTCAAGGTAAGACTGCCCAGCTCTAATTCTAACCTCCTTCAAGGTAAATATGCTTACATGTCCTCCAATAATAATAATAATAGAGTAAAATAATGGATTGTAATAATAGCAGTCGTAATAGAGTACAATAATCAATGTAATAATAACAATACAGTAAAATAATAAATGTAACAATAAAAATAATAAATAGAGTAAAATAATAAATGGAATAATAACAACAATAATGAAATAATAAATGTAATAATAATAACAACAACAAAGTAAAATAATAAATAACATTGACTCGAGTATTTAAAAAGGACTGAAAAACTAGGCTTATTATCAAGTATATACAGTATATCATTCATTCCAGAGAAGTCTCCATCCACCTGTTTAGGATCCTTCTTCAAGGACTGCCATGAATGTTCCCTTCACACTCCTTTCTGCCCCAAATCCAGGTCTTATTCTCAGGACTGACAACAGGAGGAGTCTTTGTGCTCCCTCAAGGAAAGAGCCTTGGCTGGGAATCCGGTCTCCAGTCGACAACCATTTTGTCCCTCCTGAAGGGACCAAGGCAGAACGAAGGGCCTCCAGATGGGGCCCAAGAGAGGCCCCGGGCCCTTCCTCAGAACAGAGATAGACTCTTCTCTTAAAGGCCTCCACACTGGAGGAGCGTGAAAACTCCCAAATGGCATCAACATCTCCTCAGGATGGCTGAAAGGTTGCTGCAGGCGAGGACGACTAAGCTGTGAAAACGCCTTCAAGGCCATGGAGGACAATGTGGGTAGGAAAGGTCTCCATTCCTCCCTATTCAGGGCTCTGGGGGCTCCTGGCAGGCCCTCCTCAGACCTGGAGGATCCTGGGATTGTTCCCCATCTCCCCCTGAAAGCAGCGGCCATTTTGTCCTGCAGGAAGGAAGCAAGCAAGCAAGCCATTGAGAAAGAGCTGCCTCTGACCTTCCTTTCAGGGGAAGAAGAGGGGCAGGAGGAGGGTCTCCATGTTTCAGAGGGGAAAGAGTATCTGTGCACCACACAGCCCTATATCCCAGAATATCAAGGCGGAAAATCTCACAGTATCTGCTTTGAACTGGATTATCTAAGTCCACACTTAGATAATGTGGGATTTTCTGCCTTGATGTTCTGGGATATAGGGCTGTGTGGAAAGGCCCTAAGAAAGGGAGTGCTGTGTTTGCCAACATGATTCCCCAACCATTCAAAGCTGTGATCAATGTTTATCCTCTGAATGGCCCAATTCCCTATTGGGGATCAATACCAAGAGAAAACCTGAACCTCAAGCAGCTGTTGAATGTCACCTGCTTCCCCATGTCCTCTGTGAAATTGCTCTCCCCCGCCCAGGTCTCAGTTAAAAGCGATTTCAGGTATGTTTCACCAGCCCAACAACCCCCAACTTGATAATAAATAATAAAAACCATCTGGGGTCTTTACATTTCTGGTTTTTAGAGACCCTCGCACCATTAACAACATGAATAAGTTTGACTGCCTTCTGATATTGCAGAGGCACAGGTGTCCCAGTTTTCATCTGTCAAATGTTGGAAAATATGCATAACCATGGATCCTTCAAAACTGCAAATCTATAACTATGCTTCCTATTAAAAGCCTAGCTGGGAGAAATCATTAGCCGCAGGTTCTTGCAAAACAGCTATACATTTCCAGTCAGCAAGAGGTAAATATTGTGGCTTGTTTACAATTTGTCTAGAGGTCTTATTTTTTCACTATCAGCTCCCAATAGTTGAAAATCACTTCTGCAAAAGGGGAAACAATGAAATGTCAACCTTATCACCCTCCCAACCAATTTGTACTGGCTTCACCCCCTGTCTTCCAAAATGCCAATGGTAAGCAGCAGAGAACCATCCAGCAGTGCAGCATCCACTGGGACCTCCCCAGGATCCTTTGGAAATCCTGCAGGGTAAAATCAGTGGTATGTCTAGTAGGGGTGTGCAATTTTTTCATTAGTTGTCATAAGTCGGATAAAATTTGTACTTATGACGCAATAGCTGGTGCATGGGTGTGGTCCACGCCAAAAACTTAAGAATCTAAACTTACCCAATACTTTGTCATGTGAATTTTGTAAACATCGGAAGCCTCCCAAAGTCAGTTTTATTTTAGTGCAAACAAGCAAAGCAAAGCCAACAAGGCTGCCATTCCTCTTTATTAATTAATGGTTTCTCGCCGTTAGAAGAGGGAAGCAGCAGGGAGAAAGCAGAGTTTGCTGGGAAAGAGACTGAGGGCCCTTCCGCACAGCCATAGAACCAGAATATCAAGATGGAAAATCCCACAATATCTGCTTTGAACTGGGATATCTGAGTATAAGCCTAGTTTTTTTAGCCCCTTTTTAGACTGAAAAATCTCCCCTCGGCTTATACTAGAGTCAAGGTTATTTATAATTTTACTCTGTTATTAGTATTATTTTTATTTCAATTCTTATTTTACTCTATTTATTAATAT
The DNA here is from genome assembly GCF_037176765.1 of Anolis sagrei. Lineage (NCBI taxonomy): Eukaryota > Metazoa > Chordata > Lepidosauria > Squamata > Anolidae > Anolis > Anolis sagrei. The sequence goes on along the minus strand of NC_090026.1, from coordinate 41,346,458 downwards.
TATTATTATTACATTTATTATTTTACTCTATTATTACAGTTATCATTACATTTCCATTAGCTTAATCTATTATTATTGCATTTATTATTTTACTCTATTATTATTAATATTATTACATTTACTTTATTTTACTCTTATTTTTATTACATTTATTATTTTACTCTTTTTATTATTATTGGAAGGATACGTAAGCACATTTACATTAAAGAAGGTGAGAATAATAGTTTAATTAGAATTGGACAATCTTATCTTAAATCAAAGTTTTATGTAAATATTCAAAAACATTTAATCTTACTGATGCCTCAATTAATGTAATTTTATTGGTATCTCATGTATACAACTATCCATTATTTTTATGTTATTTTTATGAAATAAAAACTGTCAACTTTACTATCCCTTTTAACTCATTTTTAAAGATGCCTATGGGGAGGAGCTTGTCTTCATGCATTTTCTTCTGAGGCAGATTGTGAAAGAACTGTTGAAAAGGCTAACAAGTTTTCCTCTTTGATTTCCTTTTGTCTTCTTGAGTACTTTAGGTTAACGATCATCTGCTTTTCTCATTAACAAAACATATTCCCCGTTTTTACCATTCTTTGCCATTTGATAGAAGGCAGGTGGTCGGCCTAGAATCACAGAACCATAGAGTTGAAAGAGACTACATGGACCATCTAGTCCAAACCCCTGCCATGCAGGAAAAGCACATTCAAAGTACCCCCAACAGATGACCTCTGTTTAAAAGCCTCCAAGGAAGGAACTTCCACCACACACTGGGGAAATGAGTTTTACTGTTGAACAGCTCTTACAGTCAAGTTCTTCCTAATGTTCAGGGAGAATCTCCTTTCCTGTAATTTGAACCCATTGCTCCCAAGTCCTAGTTTCTTGGGCAGCAAAAAACAAGCCTACTCCCACTTCCTTCCGGCATCCTTTCACATATTTATACATGGCTATCATGTCTCCTCTCAACCTCTTATGAAGGCTAAACATATCCAGCTCTTTAACAACCTTACCAGATGGCCGGCAGCAGGAGGTGGCAGCACTCCACTTTGCCGCAAGGCATGGGGAATCCAGTGCCACACTCCTCACCTCGCATCACACGCATCGCCCACCGGAAGGGCAATAGTGCGCACAGCTTCTTCCCATAGACCGGGCAACACAGGAAGCCTCTGGTGTTCCCAGGGTGGTGGTGGCACACCAATTCCACCCCTGTGCATTCGCTGAGCCATCTGATAGGGGCCGGATGGTTCCGAGGGTGACCGAATTACAGTCGAATCTAGCCTATAAGATAAGGTGTTCAGACACTCCTAATAGGGATTCATGGTCTCCAGACCTTTGATCATTTTAGTTGCCCTCCTCTGGACACCTTCCAGCTTGTCAATATCTTTCTTGAACTAGACACAGTATTCTAGGTGAGGTCTAACCAAAGCAGAATAGAAGGACACTGTGACTTCCCTTGATCTAGACCAGTGGTTCTCAACCTGTGGGTCCCCAGGTGTTTTGGCCTACAACTCCCACAAATCCCACCCAAATTACCAGCTGTTAGGATTTCTGGGAGTTGAAGGCCGAAACATCTGCGGACCCACAGGTTGAGAACGACTGATCTAGACACTATGGTCCTTCTGATGTAGCCTAAAATCTCATTGGCTTTTTTAGCTGCAGCATCACATTGTTTGCTCATGTTCAGCTTGTTGTCCACAAATACTTCTTCACAGGTACTCTTATCGAGTCAGGCATCACCCATTCTGTATCTTTGCATTTTATTTCTTTCTTCCTAAGTGTATCTTACATTTCTCCTTGTTGAAATTCATTTTGTTAGTTTTGGCTCTCATTAAGCTCTCTAATCAGTTGAGGTCATTTTGAATTCTGATCCTGTCCTCTGGAGTATTAGCTATCACTCCTCATTTGGTGTCATTTGCAAACTTGATAAGCACACCCTCTAAATCTTCATTCAAGTCATTAATAAAGAGATTGAACAGTTCTGGGCCCAGGACTGAACCCCCCTAATCACTTCTTAGCAATGTGAAGAGGAACCATTGGTGAGCACTCTTCGGATTCGGCTTCACTATTGAAAAGGTGGAGAATGGTTTTGGGCAGAGAGCAAGACTATTTGCTTTAGTCATGGACAACAAAGGGAGTAAACTACATCATAAAGAACCAACAACCTGTTCTAACATCTTTGGAGACAACATCAACTTATTTTATTCAGGACACCCCCACAGGGTATAGGCATGAGACCTTGGAAGAGATGGATTGTGTCATTAAAGTTTCCCAAGCCAGTCCAGATCACCTACTCATTTAAGGAAAAACAAACAGATTTTTTTTCAGGAGGATCTCACCAGAGGACAACTGATAATTAAACACCCTCTCATTATCTCCTTTTTGTTGTCGTTCATAGAATCATAGAAAAGACCACAAGGACCATCCAGTTTAACCCCCTTCTGCCACGCAGGAACACACTATCAAAGCACTCCTGACAGATGGCCATCCATCCTCTGTTTAAAAGCTTCAATTGAAGGAGACTCCCCCAAACTTTGAGGCAGAGTATTCCACTATTGAACAGCTCTTACCATCAAGATGTTCTTACCAATGTTTAAATGGGTTCTCTTTTCCTGCAATTTGAACCCACTGCTCCATGTACTCCTCTCTGGAGAAGCAAGAAAGTAGCTTTCCCCTTCCCTGACATGATTTCATTTTAAATACGGCTATCGTGTCCCCTCTTATATGTTGTCTTCTCTAAACTAAAGATGCTGAGCTTCCTAGGCATGAGCTTGGTTTCCAGACTTTTGGTCATTTTGGTTGCCCATCTCTGGACACATTCCTGCTTTAAATCTTAGGGAGGGGCATTTGGCATACCAAACTACAAATACCAGGTTCCCATAAAAAGTGGAATCTCAGTGGTGCAACCGAATACTGAGAAAGAGCCTCTAGAACAGTGGTTCTCAACCCAGATGTTTTGGCCTTCAACTTCCAGAAATCCTAATAATTGATAAACTGGCTGGGATTTGTAGGCCAAAACACCTAAGGACCCAGAGGTTGAGAACCACTGCTCTAGAAATATAAAATAACTTATAAAGCAGGAAGGTAGCATTAACAGGAAATACATGGAATTTAAACAACAGGAGGAGATTTTCCAACTGTATGTTGTTTCCCTTGTTCCTTCTTTTATTTGTTTATTCTTGGTTAATATTTACCCATTACCTGGAGAAGTATGGCATATACAAATTCAACAGAATATGTCCAGAGGAGGGCGACTATAATGATCAAGCATCTGGAGAACAAGCCCTATGAGGAGCGGCTTAAGGAGCTGGGCATGTTTAGCCTGAAGAAGAGAAGGCTGAGAGGAGATATGATAGCCATGTATAAATATGTGAGAGGAAGCCACAGGGAGGAGGGAGCAAGCTTGTTTTCTGCTTCCTTGGAGACTAGGATGCGGAACAATGGCTTCAAACTACAAGAGAGGAGATTCCATCTGAACATTAGGAAGAACTTCTTGACTGTGAGAGCCGTTCAGCAGTGGAACTCTCTGCCCCGGAGTGTGGTGGAGGCTCCTTCTTTGGAAGCTTTTAAACAGAGGCTGGATGGCCATCTGTCAGGGGTGATTTGAATGCAATATTCCTGCTTCTTGGCAGGGGGTTGGACTGGATGGCCCATGAGGTCTCTTCCAACTCTTTGATTTGATTCTATGATAAGAACAAACCTACAAACCTTGGGGACCACTTGTATTAAGGCATGGCAGCTAAAGTGCTGCCAAACTGCATTATTTTGAGTTGTTCAGGGCGTTCCTAAGAAGTCACTCGTTTTCCAGGAACGGAGATGAGTTGAGTTTTCAGCTGAAAACAAAACTACATTCAGAGGAATTCAGAGGCAGCCAGATAGTCCCATTCTGTTGCAACAGGAAGCACAGAGAGCTGCCTTTCTTCCTGGTAGTTATTTTAAATGTGGAAAGAGGCTTCAGACCCTGGCACTCACACTCAAGGACCCGAGTTTGACAGATCTTTAAGAGCCAGAGGTAAGACTGTCTTAAAAGCCTCAATTGCACTATAAGTCATGCGGAGCAACTGCTTGGCAGGTTCCTCTCTCTGTGTAAATCTCAGTTCTTGAATGGAGATGAAAAAGCAAATAAGGGGGAATGCATTGACGATGGGAGGAGACAATAATAGAGGCGCTAATAAGAGAATAAAGTTTTACTACGTGCTAAATAATAAGAAAAAATGTCCACTATAGAGGGTCATGGTCTCCTTTTCTAAAAGACATGACCTCCTTATTAAAACCTGCCAAATAAAGACTTTGTAGTGTTTATGGTATACGCTGCAAAGATGGAGCAAGTCAAACTATGGAGAAAAATGATAAGAATTTATTGATACATGATTGGTAACACACAGGTGGCTCAACCCATTACGCAAAGTAAGCATTTGTAGTATAGTTGATTTTGCCCAGGGGCGCTCTTGAGGCGTTCTTGGGGGGAAATAGACCTTGACATATGTGAGTTGTAGTTACTGGGATGTATAGTTCACCTACAATCAAAGAGTATTCTGAACTCCACCAATGATGGAATTGAACCAAATATGGCACACAGAACTCCCACAACGAACAGAAAATATATATATCAGTGTTTGTTTGGGGGGGGGGGGCAAAATACTGTTTGCTTACCATTGAAAATTACATAGGGCCACCTCTGGTAACGCAGAACGCGAGCCATAACTTTGTCTGAAAAATTTGAGGGGAAATGAAAAAGAATTTATTCAGGGTTATGCAGCATACATCCACATTGTGGAATTGATGCAGTTCAATACCACTTTCACTGCCATGAAGTCCCGGGATTTGTAGTTTTGGGTGACACCAGCACTTCATGGCAAAGAAGCGTAGAGATCTTGTGAAACTATAGTTCCCAGGATTCCATGGCATTGAGCTACTGCAGCGAAAGTGGCATCAAACTGCATTAATTCTACAGCGTACTGTAGGTGCTCCCATGGAAACCATTTGTCAGTACCAAAGTAATAGCAATTTGAATGATTGGGTTTTTGTAGGTTTTATGGGTTGTATGCCATGTTCTAGAAGCATGGCCATATAGTAGAAAAACCTACAATAGCCCAGTGATTCCGGCCATGAAAGCCTTGACAATAATTTGGATGATCCTCAGATCAAGTGAGGTTTTGGATAAATGACTAGAGGAAAATATGATTATTATTAATAAAACAGGACCCTAAAGTTATTTGTAATTTAATTTATTCGTAAGAGGATCAAGTAAGTAGTTTGCAAACATCTGTCATGCAGCCGGGAGAAAGGAGGAATAGGAAAAGGCAAGATTTTAGGATGTGATTTGTTGCTGTTCTGTGGAACAATATGTAAGTACAATATGTAGCAGTTGTAAATGTTGTGGAACTTTAATTAAAATTAAAATGTTGTGTTTTATCGCTCTGTTTTAACCTCAAGCCAAAAGGAGAGGCGGATAATACATTTATTTGTAATAACTTTGTGCATGAAACAAGGTTTGCATACCATAAACTATCGAAAAGCAAAGATGTCACTCCTTCAGTTATCCAACTGGGCAATTTTGAGGTTTTTTTCTTTTTTGTGGGGTTTTTTTTGTCATGTCAGGAGCGACTTGAGAAACTACAAGTCGCTTCTGGTGTGAGAGAATTGGCCGTCTGCAAAGACGTTGCCCAGGGGACGCCCGGATGATTTGATGTTTTTATCATCCTTGTGGGAGGCTTCTCTCATGTCCCCACATGAGGAGCTGGAGCTGATAGAGTCCAGCTCTCCCCGGATTCGAACCTGCAACCTGTCGGTCTTCAGTCCTGCTGGCACAGGGGTTTAACCCATTGCGCCACCGGGGACTCCATGTTTTGGAGTGCCAGAAGCAAGGAAGGAATTGTCAGGAAGGGATGGGACAAAAGCTTGACCATCTCGTGCTTTTTCAGGAAACTGATTCAGGAAACTGCTGGTTCACAGACTCCATGGTAGAATTTAGTGGTATCATGAACTCACTGGGGCCAGGTTGTTTTGAAAATATAATATCTATCCCAACATGGAACAAGACTATGAAAACATAAATTCAACAGATGTGCTTGAAAGTTCCCCTAATTCGATTTCAGAACTTAGGTTTTGACATAAGTAAGAGTTGACTTGAAGGCACATAACAGCAACAGAGCTAGTATTAACGTATGTTATAATAGAGATCATCAAACCATTATTTAATGAAACGGTCATATGCGTCAAGCTGTATCAACTTTCTGAAAGAGTTGTTGTCCACATTCGGAGGTTAATTGTATTAACTGCATAATTATACCATGGGAAGCATAAAGGACAACATGCTTTCTTTACATTCATTTGAAGAGATGAAGGAATCACCATTTCCAAAAAGGATGTTGTGCAGTCTTGGCTCTGCCTTTTCCTCTCCTCTGCTTTAGTTCCCCCTGTTTCTAGGCTTTCCCAACAGTGTAGATAACTTCCTTTGTATTAGTTTTTGGGTGGAACATAAAATCCCCCAGAGACCAACCTTAGTTGGTCTATTCAATTTGCCCGTATGGAGCTCTTTTGCTGGACTCCTTTTTTTTTTACAGCAGAGCTACAGTCACTAGAGGCTTGGGGCATTGTCTGGCAATCCTAGGCCCAAGCAATCCGAAACAGGCATCCTTGGCACCTGCATTCAACAGTATTCTTATACCATCAGTCCCAGAGAAAACAGAAGCTTTTGACCAGCCTAAGCTTCACAAGAAAGAAGATTGAGACAGCTTATAAGCAACAGCTCGTAAACCCTCGCTTTGCACCAGAGGCAGAAGACTCCAGATAGGTGACTGCAACCAGCAAAATCTCCTTTTGTAATATATTGTTTTAAGTTACCTTATAATAATCTCACATGGAGTTAACCCTTTATTCATCTTGTTTTCAGTAAACTCATTTGGTTGTCTTTCCACCTTGCCTGGAGTGCCTCTGTGTGTTAAGGGTCTCAATCGTAACAGAAGGTATACATATTGCCCCCCGAGTAAAGCCAGACACTATAGTTTTTCCCAAAGGCTCGGGCATTCCATCCCAGATGTCTTTCCTCTGCTAATTGCACGATGCGGTGCTGTTCATAAATTTGTTCTTTTTATTGTTTCTCTCTTTTAGGTCAAAATTATCTTCCTGAAATGTCATTCCATAAGGCAACCAAAGCTTTGGCAAACGAACTGGGCCCAGAAGGAGATTGGATCCCAGTACTCAGCAGTACAGACCATGACAAGTGTCGGCCTTTTTGCCTGCTTTACAAAAACACTGAGACTTGGTGGTGGAAGACTGAGTCATTTCATAAAACTGAATACAAACTAACAGATGTCATTCATTCTGACGGTCACACTGTAAAATTAGGTAACATCTAAGATTCAGTGATAAGAACCTAAGGATTGAGTTGTGGGTTTCTTCGGGCTATATGGCCATGTTCTAGAGGCATTATCTCCTGATGTTTCGCCTGCATCTATGGCAAGCATCCTCAGAGGTAGTGAGGATGCTTGCCATAGATGCAGGCGAAACATCAGGAGATAATGCCTCTAGAACATGGCCATATAGCCCAAAAAAACCTACAACCACCCAGTGATTCCAGCCATGAAAGCCTTCGACAACCTAAGGATTGTGCTGAATCAGGCCAAAGACCTTTCTAGTTCAACATTCTGTTCACGCTCGGGTTTTACTCACTGATTTATTTACAAAAGAAGAAGGTATTCTTAAAAATGATTTCACAATGCATTTAACTGCAGAACACACATGCGACATGTGGCTAATCCAAGACATCCCTGACTTCATATGTCTTCTCATTTAATCACTGGGTAGATATTGGAATCTAAAAGGAAGCTAATATAGGCAGGAATGTCTTAATTGTTTTCACAATACAATACGGTCTGCTCAATAATACCTTTTTAAATAAATGAATAAGAGAGAAGCTTGGCCCTGAGATCTGCTTTGCGCTGAACATTTTCTTACACTCAACATGGGAACCTAAACGACAGTAGGAAAACTCACAACGTTCATAATTATTGCCATGCATGAAGATTATCATTTCTGTTTTATTGAGTCTCAGCAAAACAAGGAAAGCATTATTCTCTGTGTTATTCAAATGAAAGTCATTTCTTACCTTGCAAAGCATCCAACATCATTGATGCTATTTATACAATGGTAGAGACCAGTTTCTTAACTCAAGTACTCTTCCGTTTCCCCCAAACTTTGACTCAATGTGGCTTATAATATTGTATAAGTACAAGAACAGCATTAAATTTTTTAAAAGCCTTCAAACATCAAATTTTTGTAATGTACTAACTGAAGGAGAGGAAAGATGGGGCCATCCTGGTCTCTCTAAGGGGGGGGGGGGGGGGTTAGTCCCAAAGTCTGAGAGCAGCCACCAAGAGGCCCTCTCCTGAGAAGTTGATGAAAAGCCTTTCCAAAAGATCTTAGAGGTCTAATAGGCTCATAAAACACATAGAGCCCAAAGGCAACTTCCAAAAGGGTCCTTTCCCATGCCCCTCCCAGCCATGTTCAGTCTTGGCTTCTGTCCCCATCATCTTCACAAATCCCTGGTGTGAGGCTGTTCATCTGATTTGGTAGAGCCAGCCATTTTCCTATACCTTATTAGAAAAAGGTGTCTTGATCCACCAGCTATCTTCATTTTTTCTAATGCTTCTTTCAATCACATACTTTATCCATTTTTCATTTCCAGATGTCAAAGATGGAGACAACTTTACCATTAAGGAAGAGGTTGAGGGAACAGTGGGAGGACAAATTTGTGCACGTGATATAGCCTCTATCGAAGCCAATGTGACTATATCCTGTGTGAGGTCTGTGAAAGTGAAAACGATACAATTATGTTCCACAATCATCAATTCTGTGAAAAAGTTGTAAGTATATTGATCTTATGCACCTGGTTCAAACTCAGTAGCGCATGATATCTCATACTGATGGAAATACAAGTTCGAAAAATCTATAGTAAAATAGTATGGGTTTTTTTTAATACTTTAATACTAGAATCGAAATCCTTGATGCTCACTAACTCCATTCAATAACACCTGGCAAATGGTGGCACTCGTGCCTTTAGCTTTTATATATCCCTTGTGCTATGTAATCTGCGCAGTTACTTATATTTTGGATAATGGATGTCTGTTTTTTCTGCTCCAGAAAAATCGACATGGATCATGAGTTCATTAAACAATCAAAGAAGTATAAAAAGGACCTATATATTGTGACTGAGGCAGTAGAGGCTGCGGAAGATGCACCATTCAAGGAATGCAGCCAAATGGGAGGAGATATCTTTAATACAGCCTGTGTCAAGCTGGGGCTGAAGGTTGGATCTGAATTGCTTTCATCCATTCACAAATGTTAAGGGAGCAAAAGAAGTGCCTCCTTTCACATTGATGCCATTTTCCTTGTAGTTGATCCAGGGTTTTTTGTTTTCTCTTTCTCTTTTAGGGTACCAGAAATATTAGGAAGGAGTTTCATATCCCAAAATCTTGCACCCTGGCATTCAGAGCCAAGAAACTAAAAGTAGGAAAGGAATCAGTAGGTAATGGATGTTTACAATCCAATCCTTAACAGAAGGAGAATCTTCCGTCCTCTCTTTTCTTTGATGTTAATCCTGAGCATGGCCAGAACTTACAATACTTTTTGCAAATCATTTGGAGGGAACATGAGGGCGCAACAAAGTTCCTTTTGGCAAATGCTTATGCTTTCTATGTGACAAAAAACATTTCATTCATTGCAATGCCCATGAGGGGGGTGGCAAGCATTGCTGCTTACTTTACTTACACATATTTTTTAATTTATTTATTTCCCATATTTATACCGCATCCTTCTCCCCCCGAAGGGGGACTCTGGCCGGCCTAACAAAAGCATCATACATATGAGATAGCTAGCAAAACACTACTATATGTACTTCTCAGAAACAAAATTCTCATGATGGTTTCAGGACAAGTCAGGAACCTGGTGGTGCAAGGTATGATGTATTGGTAGGAATGAGAATGTGGAGGACCAGTTCACATACCCTTTCTCAAGCAAACATTTACTTTCTAATCTGAGAAATCCCTTACTCCCTAACAGTGTTGCTCATTTTTCACCTCATGCCTTGGAATTTATTTCAAAACTGGCTGGTAGAGCCATTGACATCCATTGTTCTGTACCAAAAAAGCAATAAAAACTATGTAATAAAACGCTTGATCATACTAAAATAGCTACTCATGCTGTCTACTCAGAGGTTAATCCATTTGAATTCTACTTGGTTCTGGTCCCAGACAACAACTTAATAGATCAAAACCTGTTTTTGGATTATACTCTGCCCTCGTATCAATTTCAGATTTAAAAGGCTATTGGCAATATTTGTAATCAAATGTTAATCTTCAGATCTCATATTATCCATTACAGCTACGAACATTGTTTTGGTTTTCCTCAGGTATTTCCTACTATTCAGATGATAAACTAGGAACTTGGGTTTACAATGAGCCAGGTAAGCAAAGTTTAGCAAATTTGTTTAATATTGATAGCTGACTTCTAGCCCCATTAAGTCTAAACAATGACTCCCCTGGGGATGGGGTATCCCGGAAGCGGGGGGTCCACCATTGAGGTCGTGCTGGGGAGGCATAGATGTGATCGAATATGCCATCCCAGGGAGAAGCGCAACAGAACATTTGCGACCCTGAGGCGAGATAGGCAGGAGTGCCATCATGACAGGCCTCCCAGACTTAAGGTCCTGCTGTTAAATGCTAGGTCTGTAAATGGTAAAACAGTTGCTATTCAGGACTTGATCCTGGTTGAGCAAGTGGGCCTCGCTTGCATTACTGAGACCTGGCTGGATGATCTCAGGGGGGGGAGGGGGGGTGTTAGCCTCACCATGCTCCGTCCACCGGATTTTGGGGTGCATCAGACCTGGGGGCGAGGAGGAGGGCTTGCGGTGGTCTAACATGGAGATACGTTCCAACTTAAACACCAGTCTTAGCGCAGTACCAAGGGATGTAACTGAGGCACCTGTCTGTCCAGCTTTGATGGATTCATTTCAATTTGTTCAGCCTGATAATGTGGACAAGGTCCTTGGAGCGGTGAGAGTGACCACTTGTACTCTAGATCCTTGCCTTTCCTCGTTTATCAAACTTGCCAGTGGGGGATTAGCTGAGTGGTTTATGCCTCATTGGAACAGGGACATATTCCTTTGAGCCTAAAAGGGGCAATAGCGAGACCTATCCTTAAGAATGCATCCCTAGATTCCTCGGTATTGAACAACTACTGACCAATTTCTAATCTCCCCATTTTGGACAAGGTTCTGGAATGGGTCATGGCCTCCCAACTCCAGGGATTCTTGGATGACATTGATTATCTTGATCCATTACAGTCTGGTTTTAGGCCTGGCCATGGTATGGAGATGGCTTTGGTCGCCTTGGTGGGTGACTTCCGAAGGGAGCTAGACGGGGAAGTGTGTCCCTGTTTGTTCTCCTGGACATCTCAGCAGCTTTCAATAACATCAACCTTGGTATCCTTCTGGGGCGGCACTCCGGAATGGGTCTTGGAGGCATTGCTGTGCAGTGGCTCCACTCCTTCCTGGAGGGTCGCTCCCAGTTGTTGAAGCTGGGGGACACTTGCTCGGACCCCTGGCCATTGACCTGTGGGGTCCCACAAGGTTCCATTTTATCCCCCATGCTTTTCAACATCTACATGAAATCGCTGGACGAGGTCATCCGGAGTTTTGGAGTTCGGTGCCATCTGTACGCAAATGACACCCAACTCTACTACTCCTTTCCACTGAACTCCATGGAAGCCTCCCGAACACTAAACCAGTGTCTGATGGCTGTGATGAACTGGATGAGGGCTAACAAATTGAAACTAAATCCAGACAAGACAGAGGTCTTGGTCAGTCGTGGGATCAGTTGGAATCAGCGCTGACGCTTGAAGCTCAGATGTCGGCGGTGGCTGGGAGGGCTTTTGCACAGTTAAAGCTTGTACAACAGCTGTGACTGTACCTCATGAGGTCTGACTTGGCCATGGTGGTCCATGCCTTGGCTACATCCAGATTGGATTGTGGCAATGCGCTCTACATGGGGCTGCCCTTGAAGATGGTCTGGAAACGCCAACTGGTACAAAGGTTTGCAGCCAGGCTTCTAACTGGAGCCAATTATAGGGAGCATACAATGCCCCGATTAAAGCAGCTCCACTGGCTGCTGATAAGCTGCCGGGCCCATTTCAAGGTGCAGGCTATGACCCATACAGCCCTAAACCAGGCGTGAGTGATGGGAGGGGGAGAAGGGCCATGAATGCATTGATATGTTGAGGGAGGTTTTCTCCTCACGTGTTCAGTTGGGGAGGTGACCCCCAATACCTATGATACCACTGCATGTGCAAAGCCATTCTTTTGCTGGGGAAGGAAATAAACCTTGAAGATGACAATATAATACAGCCTCCATGTCCATTTAAGATTAAGATGAGATGGTTTTTAAAAGAAAGTAGCAAATAAACTATTGTGCACATACTAAGTAATTCAGGACGGTGTCATTGGATGCTTTGGACAATTTGTTGAATTCCGAAAGTGCACAAAGCCAGTTTGAGACCAACTAAAACCATCATTGCAACATAACTGTGTTAGAAGGTCTTTGAGTTCCACTAAAATTCAGTTGGATCTATTCATACTCTCCTAATGCAGATCACATGAATAATATACCTGACTCTGCTTTGTTTATTATGCTTGTTTTTTCCATAGAAGAAGAAACTCTAAGGACATGCATTTACGAAAGTAAGTTGTTCATGTTTCAAAAGTTAGGGTTTAATGCAAGCTCTGAAGTAAATCAGTTGAAGACCACTGTTTCAACTAAGTTCATTGTCTGGCGTATTTATACATTTCAATAATATTTCAAGAAATATGGAGTTATGAAATAACACAATCTTTTTGCAGTGTGGGATTTTAAAAAACCCTCATGGGTAAGAAAAGCCATACTATACATATTTTTATCACTTAAAAAGATTAACTGTGAATATATTAGGAATTTGTGTCCTGGGAATTGACTTGTCCATGTCTGTCAAGGTGAATGTTGTCACTCAGAGACAGGATACCGAGGGAGGTATCTTTAGGCACAGTAGCCTCTGAAGATGCCCTGTTGGAGACTCCTATCTTAAAGGCCTTCTAAATCAAATATGAATCTATTTCGATACAACAAATAAGTCAAACCTTCACTCCTGATGAGGTTTTGGATTTTAAAGATTCTGACTGTTTACAAAGATCTGGAGTTTAATTTTACCAGTGAGACACCTGCTTGTGCTTGTGCTCTGTGCTGAGAACATTTTATGCTGGGTTTGCATGGTGACATAAATGTAATATTTTCAAAAACATGAAGTATTACCACTAATCCCAAATATCTAGCTCTGTGATACCTTTTTCCTTACATGGGTTCATAACATCTGATCCTGAGCTCTCAATTCTCTTTATTAGTACCTGTAATGTACAGTGTGGAAAGTATACATCAGGAAGTTGAAGAGAACTGTGTACAGTTCTCATTCCTATCTGCAAATCTGCGAGGTGTATTTCTAACTGGCTTTGTGGCTGTAATGAGGAAAAAGGACCTTCTACAAGAGCTAGTGTTCCAGGTAAAGATATTCTCGTTGTGCGTTAGGCTCTTCCTTTGGGGCTAAGGGTTTCCTCATTATTTGTTTCCAGCTCATTGTCCCTCCCTTCACAAATCCTTGGCCATATTGTCTTTGTGGATCTCTCCCATTAGTGTCTTTCCAACCCAGTGTCATATTTGGAGGCATTCAAGATTAATCTCTGCTTCCCATTGTCAAGTGTAGCTCCAACCAAAAATATATCTTCTTTAGCTTTGGAAAAAAAACAGGTTAGCGTTGTCACCCCTGTGGTGTTTGTTTTGTTGTTTGTGCCCCTGTTCAGGAGATCTTGCTTCACTTTCTGTCCCTGCGATAACTGGATTTTGAAAAATGTTGCTTGTCTTGGAAACAAGGATTGGTGATGAAGCTTCAATGAAGAGACCTTTTCCCCTTGATGACTCTTCCAAGAGTGCATTTCCCTTCCTGGGGGTAGATTTCTCTCACGTCCGTTTGTTACAACCTTGTTCTTACTTGAGTGTGCTTGTAACTTGGGGACTGCCGGCACCTATTGACTGGAAAATGTGTAAAAGTTATTTACAAATTCCTTTTTCCTTTTAGAGAAAGAGTGAGAAAGTCACCCTGCCAAAAAAAAAAAATCATTACATTTTTTTTTTGTATTTCAGGACAAAAAGTTAACTTGCAACCCCCACCCCGCTTAAAAAAAAACATTTTTACCTAAAACATTTTCATTTAGAAACCAATGCACTTTAACACAAAATGCACAAATACAGTGTTCTTTGCATTAAGCTAATTGTGTTTTTTCCTTGCAAAATCCAAGGTACCTTTGGTGAAAAATTAAAATCTCCAAATATAAAGAATAATAGAAAATGTGCAAAAAAAAATGAGCATTACGGTATTATTATTATTATTATTATTATTATTACAGTCTTTTTTAAATTGCTGCCTTTCCCCCAATCCTGGGACTCGGGGATAAAATGCAAGTGTTAAGAACCATTGAAAGCATGCCATGAAAAAGAGTAAGAGCAGTGGAATGAAAGCATTTGCAACTCTTTTGTTCTTGCAATGGAGGATGAAATATGTGCAAATTTTCTTCTTTCCACCACAGCAGTCATTGTTGCTCTTTCACAGAATATTATTCCATGGAAGCCCCTTCACACATCCTTCAAAGGAATCTTATCGGCAGGAAAGTTTAGGAGATTATCTGATTTAAAATCATTTTGGCAGGAAAATTAAAACTAGCCAGTGGCCATCTATATCATGTTTGCATCAGTTCTCTCACATGAACTGATTTAAAGGACAGAACCAAACCAAATTCATCCTCAAAATTACTCAACACTCCTTCATGTTCTTGATTCAAATTTCATTGCATAGCAACCCTTGCTTTCATTTGTGTGCCACTAAATCCCTGCATTTAGGTCCATGTAACTTTATCTTTTTCTTTATGCTACTAGCTGGAGGAGTCACTTGAAACCTCTGGCCAATGCAAGCTGAAGGCAGACGAGCCAGAATTGCAAGATCTGGTGGAGAATTTACAAGATCGCAGTGGAGTCATCATCCCTGAACTTGCAAAGGCAGTTGTTTATTTTCTCGAAGCCTTAGATGGTAAGGATCACAACTTCCAAAATACAGTGACCATTTGAATGTATGTCACTAAAGGACATTTCAGCCCATGAGCCTCTTCTGATTCACATGTTGATCTTGCAGATAAGGGCAGCATTTCAAATCTCAAACTGCTTGAAATTTCCCACAGCTCTCTTGAAGGGCACCTAGATCTCTTCAGTAATAATACATCATGGACAAATAACTCATGGCCTATTCTCCTAGAGTTTCTCACAGATTTGCCCAGTTACTACTGTGAGAGTACAACAACTCAGTAAAAAAGAGCCTTCTCTTCATTTGCATGTCCCAGCAGGCTAGAGCAAACTATGGCTCTTTCTTATCATATTGCTGATCAGAATAATCTTGCCATTTCCCTGCTTCAGCCATTTTGCGCTAGTATGGAACCCTTTCCTTCCATTGATTGTTTTGCTCTCTTTCTCAGAACTGGAAGAAGAACAATTGATGCTCTTGGAAGAATCTGTGGAAAAGAAGATTGTGCCCAAGCAGCTGGCACTGGTAAGTGAGAACTCTAATCACACATTCCCTACATGTTTTACCAGACATGTTAATAGATAGTAGATACTCCTTTTACAAAACTGAAATAAGTGTGAATTCTATGGAATCCTAGGATTTGCAGATAGTTTTAAGTTTTAATGCAGCAACAACAAACAAAAAACCCCAAAGAATTCCATATGATGCATCCATGCCAATTAAAGTGGATCAATGGCACTATAACTGTGTGGTGCAAAAGGGCATGAGTTCATATGAGCCTTCTATATACCTCTGCCTTTCTAAAATGTAAAATGCAATTTGCCTGCTAGCTTCTCAGCACTGACAGAGCTAACTAATATGGCAAAAGAGTTCCATAATCAAATTGTGATACATGACTGTGCGCTATAGTTTTTCTAAAGAGCAACAATGATTTTTTATTTACAATGAATATTTTTATTTGTGTGGTTTGATTTTGCTTCTTTTATGTTTCCAAAGATCGATATCATATTAGGCAATATTCTAAGCAACGATGAAAAGAAATTTACTGTAGACATCCAGCTCTTATCTGAAGAAGAGATGCTTATAATGGGAGCAATGATTGAAATGAGTGGAGTGACTGTTCAGAAAACTGAAGCTCAACTTACTGGAAAAGGAGATCCTGCAGCTTTGGTGCCCTTGTTTGTGGTCCTTTATGTGCTCTCTTTTCTAACTAAGCAAGAAGACGACTGAATTCATCATGATATCTGCATGACTAAGCTGTACACATTTATCTGGGAAAATCTCATTTATTTCCAAGCTTGAAATATATATATATTGGGTTCAACTCCCACAGTCATAGGTTGGGTAAATTGCAGTTCAGAAAAGTAACTTTTTCCAGACTTTCCTCAGTGCAGCTTAGTTCTGAGCAAAACCAGTATAGGGTTATATTGTAGTGCAGATACGTATATACGGCCTTGCTCTCAGATCTTCTTTGCACTATATAGCCTCCTTTTCAGTCACATTTCTCTCTTGGAATGAAAATTAGTAGTAATAAAATCATTTATTTTCTTTGCAAAAGACCTTAGGTTACATGCCTCATTCAGCCCTTACCATTTGCAATATTCCTTGTTCTGATAGAAATTATACCTCCTGATGATGGTAGCCATCATGACCATCTATCTCAAATAGCCACTGCAAATTATGGCTAATTTTCTTCTGAAGTAGAACCATCCAGTCTCAATTAAATGGGATGGATAGATAGCTAGATTGTAGATGGTCATATGCTTGTTTTACCATGTTTCTCACACCAGAAACGACTTGCAGTTTCTTAAGTCGCTCCTGACACGACAAAAAAAAAAAAAAAAAACACACACACACACACAACCATGTTGTAAACATGAAAACACCATACAAGTCCTGCATGTATGACATGCTTCTTTTTTCTATATCCTGACTATTTTAAAATTACCATATTTATTTTATTCTAAGATAACAACAACAACAACAATAATTTTATTTTATACCCCACCTCCATCTCCCCTAAGGGAATGGGGCGGCTTACAAGGGATGAGCCCAAAGAGCACAAAGTTAAAAACATAACACCATAAGATGCCATCAAAATAAAACCAAATAAAAACATATGACAATAAAACATAACATAAAAACAGTACCATACAGAACGATAAAAGTGCTGAGTTCAGAGGGCTCTGGGTTTGTGCAAATTCCTAGACAGAGCTAAAGGAAAGTGCAAAATTCAGAAAGACAGGGCTGGAAGGATAATGTTCATGGGCATTAAAATGTCAGTATTGTAGAGCGGAGGGCCATGTCAAAGTGTGGAACTTAGGTAACATTGGGCCAATTTTTTGGAACTGCCTAGTCACACTATTCCTCCTTGTAAACATCTCTACAAATGGGGTGCATCTTTATATACATAAATTTGTTTGTATATATGAATAAAGCTTTTTTCTCTGTTGCTGTTACTGAAATTGGTGTGCATCTTACAATCAATGCTATTTTAAAATAAAAAAAGAGGTGTTTTGGTGGTAATCGGGCCTTGTATCGCCTCAGGATGGTGGGCAGGGTTATCACCAAAATATTTTAGATTGTAGAAGGTTCCAAACAGTGAATTGTATGATTCACGGAGACCACAAAGAATGTGTGTGTGTGTGTGTTGTTCATTCGTTTCCAACTCTTCGTGACTTCATAGACCAGCCCACGCCAGAGCTCCCTATTGGCCGTCACCACCCCCAGCTCCTTCAAGGTCAATCCAGTCACTTCAAGGATGCCATCCATCCATCTTGCCCTTTGTCAGCCCCTCTTCCTTAACTTGGAGATTGCCTTTATTGAGACAGACACAGTGCTGTCAAATTGTATTAATGAGACGACGTAGACACAGCCTGAGTTGGTCATGGCGTGCCTAAGAAGCCAATTGTTTTCCCGAAAAGGGGATGAATTTGAAGCTGAAAATGAAACTAAATTCAGAGTCTTGAGGTTCACTGCTGTTTCCTCTTCTTAATTAGCCCAAACACCTTCAGAGTTTTTTTGTTTTTCAATATTACTTGAGGAAGGGAGGGGATCAACTGGGCGATCTCCATTGAAGCTGCAGAGATTTTCTGGAGCATACGGGCTTGAGTCAAATGGCTGAGCTGGGGGTGTATGCTCGTGTGCAGGGACTTGGGGGCTATGGAGTGTGGGCTGCTGCTGGTTCTTGGGAGGCACAAGGGAGGTCATGGGGATGGAGGCCATTTCCAATTCATCTGGACTTCCATCCTTGGGAAACTGCCATTCCCACAACCAAGCTATGTCTTCTTTTGATTAGGGGTGGGATTGGGGGTCTTCAATAACAAAGAGAAACAGGCAGCTGGGATTCAATGTGTTGAGCTTTGGCTTCTTTCACTTTCCTTCCTGGAATAAACACTGGCACTGCAGCACATGGCAAGGGCCCCCTGGAGGACAAGAGGAGGAACTGACACTCACCTGGGGAAAGACACCTGAACACCAGGGAACCCTGGGAGATGTAGTTTGACAGGCCTTCTGCCTTCTTTGCCCAAAAGTGCCAGAAACAGAGAGGCAGCATGGTGAATTGGTTCAAGCTCTGGACTCAGGATTAGTTTGACCCCACGCTGACATTTGTGGTCCAGTGCGATGGAATCCTGGGAGTTGTCATTTGCAAAGCATTTCACTTTCTCAGCATTCTTTGACACAGAAGGATGCAGACCTTGCAAAACTGCAACTCCCAGAATTCCATAGCATTGAGCCATGACATTTGCAGAGCAGATACACCCTTAAGAGAGAGGAATGTATTTTGTTTGTAAGGACTAAAGGTTCATCTACACTGTAGAATTAATGCAGTTTGACACCACTTTGATTACCACAGTTCAATGCTATGCAGGCCCGTAGCCAGGATTTTGATTTCGGGGGGGGGGGGGGGCGGGCTGAGTTTGATGGGGGGGGGGGGCTGAGTATGGGTGAAAGAGGGTCTATCCTAGCAAACCTTTTGTACCGTTACCCCAATATCCCCATACATATGGGATATATTGAAAATGGTGATCAGATCATGATATTAATAAACATAACAGTTTAAATAATGTACCAGTAAGGCCTTCTCGTGGACCACCATGAGAATTGGGGGGGGGGGGGGCTATAGGGGCTTCATGTCTGATGTTATGGAATCCAGAGATTGCTAAAGTGAAGAGGCACCAGAATGTTTTGACACTGTAGGTATTCTAAAATATCGCTACAGTTTTTAGACTATTATTATTATTATTATTATTATTACTACTACTACTACTACTACTACTATTTCTACCTGGCTTTATCCCTCTAAAAAAAGCTGCATTAATTTTACATTGTAGATGCATTCTTCAAATCCTTGAATGGTTATTGACAGTGCCAGCTAATGTTACCCCGCTTGCATGTTTTGCCGTAGGAAGTTACTTTGGAAGAGTCTTTAGTAACAGTCACAAGACTAACTCCCTGGAAGTAAACAATTCATAAAATAGTTGCATTTAAGTGTTACTTTTTTATATTACAGCTATTGAAAGTAATGTATGTTTGTTAACACAAGTCACTTGAGCTGAAGCATGCGCTGGAGCTTGATCCGTACCATGTTTCTTCTGCATTATTTGACAGTACAATACAATAAAAGGCCACCTGGACTCATCCATATATATCTCCATAAGTTAAAAGACTGTCTTTTACTTCAATAGCGAGTTAATTCTATAGCACAGATGCACTTTAAGACTCAGGCCCCATCTGCACTGACCCTGTCAGCTAAACTACAACTCCCAGGATTCCACAGCCTTGAGGCAAAGTAGTTCACATGGGCTCAAAGGGCATTTGTTCTATAGTGTGGTGTCACCCTAAGACTAGGAAAGCTACATATTCATTGCTTTGTCTTTTTTGGGCATTTGCTCAAAGAGACTGGTATCAGCCGACTCCTTGCATCCAGTGTGTTCTTCCCTGGGATGTCTAGTTTGGCTCTGAAAAGAACAATCTGCAAACAATCATTGACCCTTTGGGTGGCCCTTCCTTCTCTGGACACTTCGGCCTGTCCCTTTCCTTCTTGGATTGTGGTCTCCAGAAAGGAACACAGGATGATCCCAGTGCAAGCAGAATGGGACTGTGGCTCCCCTCCATTGAGGCATGAGACTCCTACTGATGCAGCCTAGACTTGCATTGGACTTTTTCGCCACAGCTTCACAGCTTGGACTAAGGAGCCCCGGTGGCGCAGTGGGTTAAACCCCTGTGACAGCAGGACTGAAGACCGACAGGTTGCAGTTTCGAATCCAAGGAGAGTGTGGATGATCTCCCTCTATCAACTCTGGCTCCCCATGCAGGGACATGAGAGAAGTCTCCCACAAGGATGATAAAGCACCAAAATATCTAGGTGTCCCCAGGGCAACATCCTTGCAGACGGCCAATTCTCTCACACCAGAAGTGACTTGCAGTTTCTCAAGTTACTCCTGACACGAAAAACAAACAAAGCAACCATCCAAAATTCACGATTTCTGACATAATGGGAGTAGAAAGATTTTAAAAAGAGAATCAGAACAAATGTAGCAAAATAACTGTATTCTCTGATTTTAAATATAAAAAATTGGACTCTTGTGCATCCACTTATGTTACTGTCAACATAAGAACAGGCACCTCTTTTCTTGAAATGTTCACTATCTTTAATACAAGCAGTTTCTCAAGTCGCTCCTGACACAACCAAAAAAAACCCAAACACCTTGGACTCATTTTCCATTTGCAGACTACTAAGAACAGGGTTCGCTACTATCCACACTTTTGCATTTCCACAAGGACAAGATCTCCCCAGCGAAGCATTTTAAAACACACACACAAACAGTTCTTAATGGAAATTAACAAACTTTATTGGCACAGCCATGTCATCGTGGTCACAACATGATCTCAACATGACACAGTTTAATGCACAGACTACGATCCCTTCCACACGGTCCCATATCCCAGGATCCTATACCAAATAATCTGTTTATCCCAGATTATCTGGAAGTGCAGCTTCATATATTCCTGTTGAAAGCAGATAATCTGGGATCAGATCCTGGGGGACAGGGCAGTGTGGATCCATTTTACATGGTAGCATTGTTTTCTTCTCTCACTTCTTCCTTTTAGGCCCCACCTACACTGCCATATAATCCATTATGAACTGATTTAATCCAAATTCTAAAACTGGATTATACAACAGTGCAAATGAGGCCTTTGGCTCCATCTAAACTGTACATTGCATGCATTTTGAACTGGATTATATGTTCAGTACAGACATCTATGGATGAGTCTACACTCACCCTACAATGCAGATCAACCTGCATGAAAGGGTCAGTGTGGATGGGGCATGAGTTGTAAGTCCTGAGTTGTAAGGTCTCCCTACCCAAAGGAATCCAAGGAAAGCGCCACATTCAAAAGAAACGGATACATTTATTCTAAGCAAAGATCTTTTAACACTAGACAGCAGACATTATATAAATGGTTACCGAAAGTAAACAAAACAGACTATAGAATAATATTAAGTCACAATTGATGTCAGGGTTGCCCAACATGACAACCCTGGTTACAAAGCCGATACAACACAGACTATATGCCATGGCTCCATCTACACTGTCATAGAATCCAGTTTGAACCGCAGTTAATATGTATTTAGAAACTGAATTCTATGCCAGTGTCAATGGAGCCTAGAACCTTATCTACATTATCATTTCATGTAGTATGAACTCAGGCTGGATCTGCACTGCCCCATATCCCAGTTTCTGGTCCCAGACTATCTGCTTCTCCCAGGTTATCTGGCAGTGTAGACTCATATAATCCAGTTTAAAGCAGATAATCTGGGATGAGATTTTGGGATATATAGGGCAGTGTAGATCCAGCCTACATGGGAACATTGTCATCTCCTCTCACTTCCTCTTCTTAGGACCCATAAGGGTCCTTCTACACTTCCCTATAATCCAATAATAATTCCCTATAATCCATTCTAATTCCCTATAATATCAAGGCAAATAGTCCACATTTTCTGCTTTGAATTGGATTATCTGAATCAATCAACACTGCAAAATAATCCAGTTGAAAGCAGAGAACCTGGATTTTATAAAGCTGTGTAGAAGGGGCCCTACACTGCCATATAATCCAGGTTGAACCACAGTTCTGAAAATTCTGAAAATGGATTGTATGGCAGTGTAGATGGGGCCTATAGCCTTACCTACACTGTCATTTCATGCAGGTAGATCTGTATAATATGGTCAGTGCAGACTCAGGCTGGATCTACCCTACCCTACTGGATTATATGAGTCTGGCAGTACAGACTCATATAATCCAATTCAAATCAGATAATCTGGGATCAGATCCTGGGAGAGAGGGAAATATAGATCCAGCCTCATATGCAGCTCAACCTGCATGGAAGGGTCAGTGTGGATGGGGCCTGAGTTGCAGGTCCTGGGCAGTTTGGGTCTCCCTCCCAAAAGGAATCTAAAGAAAGTGCCAGATTAAAAAGAAAAGGGTACATTTATTCTAATAAGACATTAAAGAATACAATATTAGACTACACAAATCCATAAGATAAAACTACAATACACAGACTAGGGGGCCTCTCTCACTGCGCTGTCCAAGGGCGTCTCTTCTCCTCCAGCGGCTGGGCTGTGAGTCCTGGGATTTGCAGAGGAGGGAGGGGGGCCTTGGAGACCCTCCTCTGCCAGAGAGGCCTGGGCCTCCCTCCCCCGCAAGCCCCGGATCCACAGGAGGCAGCCACAGCAGCCAAAGGAGAAGAGCAGCGCTTCCACAGGGCAGGGGGATCCTCTCCTACACAAGAAAGACAATCATATTACATGGTAAATAACAAGAAACATACACTTTAAACTTTTACAATAAAGCGAAATATCCAAACACAGTTATCGAAGTCCTGTCTTCTCTCTTCTTGTTCTTACAGGCGCCAGTCAGGGTCCCTCAATGTCAAGCATCCCTCGATGGTCCCTCGATGGCCAGGGTCCTTCGCTGATCAGGGTCCCCCAATGTCAAGCGACCCACGATGGTCAGAGTCCCTCGCTGATCAGGTTCCCTCGATGTTCATGTCCCTCGATGAGTCGCTGTCCCTTGGCGTCCTCCGTCCGGAAAAGCCCTGCAAGAACCACAAGCGGTGTCAGTGGGGAGCACTGTCCCTCCTCCTCCTGCTTGTCCTCCATGGCCCCCATCAGCCAGGCCTCCTTCCACGTGAGTCCAGGTGAGGCGGGGTGGGTGGGGGGCCCAAGGTGAACCCAAGGGGCATCAAAGCCCATCGGGAGACATAGCTCCAGAAGAGGGGGGATGGCCTCCTGCTTGACAGGTTTGTCCAGGAAAGTCACAGCCACTAATGGGCCAGCCTTCCTCAGTGGCTACACTGGAAAATACAAATGCCATTCCAATGCAGCCCTTGGGGAAAGCTGGCCCATCAGTGGCTGTCACTTGCCTGGACAAACCTGTGAGCAAGGACAACCCCGAAGTAGTCACTCAAAGTCTAAAGCAGTGTTTCTCAGAGAGTTCCAGACAGCAGTTTAACCCAGTAACAATGACATTTTAAAAACGCGAATGTTCCCCTGTTCTAGACCACCACCACCCCCAAAAAGTGTGTGCTTTCCTGGAGGAGAGGGTCCACATGCCCTGCCAGGATTTCCCACAGGAAACCAGGACAAAGAAAAAAAACTTTAAATATCCCTTTAAAAGGAAAATAACTCACCCTGCCACCATTTACCCTTCTCTGGAGTTCTCCTGGGTCATGCCAATGGTGCACCAGGGGGAGGGGGGCAGGACAGGAGCAATTTTCCTCCTCCTCCCTTCATGCATCATTGGTACGACCCAGGAGAACTCCAGAGAAATGGGGAGCAGATTTTTTTTCCTTTTAGAAAGGCAGTTTTAAGAGCTTTGGGGAAGGGGTGTCTTACATTTCTGGGGCTCCAGGAGCCCAAGAAATCCAAGGTAGATTGTATAGAGGGGAACTGGAAGTCGCGCGGCGCAATCTCCGGTCCCATCTACACAGCTCCCTCACCGGGAAAGACACAGGTCTTTTGAAAGACCCATGTCTTTCCAGCAGTTAAATTACCTTGAACAAAGCAGAGTTCTCCTGCTTTGTGACGAATGCATTCGCGTTTACGTGGGCCGTCATCTGGACGCCTCTCAGAAAAACGCAGGAGGGCGCACGTTTTGTGTCCTATCTGGATAGCCTTTCAAATTGTGCTTCTCAACGTGTGTTGGAAGTCAGTCCAACACACGTTCCAACGTGTGTTGGAAGTTTGCTGAAATCCCAGTCAGCTTGCTAGCGATTAGGATGATATGAGTCAAAGCCCAAGAGCGCTTCCAGAGAGCTCTTTATCCCAGGAGCATCTGCGATTAAAATATGTGGATATTCCTGGGGGCCTGTCTACACCCATCCCTGAAAGCGCATGCTTTCTGGGGTGGGTGTCCAGGTGTTCTTCCGGGACTGGCCGGGCAGAACATCTGCAGACCCTAGCCTCCTACCCCACAGCCCCCAAAACCCTTTTAAAAGTAAAATAAAATTACTTAAATTTATTTTACTTTTAAAGGAGGTTTGGGGGATGTGGGGGAGGGGATGGCATTCCCACAGTTTTCCGGACTAATTTAGTCCGGAAAAATGACTGTAGTCCAGTAGTGGGTTTATCCTACAGCTTCCAAGAGGCACAAAATAAATCCACTAACTAATTAATTTTCCACACACCAAGGTTTCCCTGGTTTGTGGCAAATTAATTGAGGGTTGACCAGAATGTCATCTGGACAGCTCCCCCTTTATTTGCAGAAGTTTCTGCAATAAAGGGCCTGTCTGGAGCCAAGGTTGCCTCTGAAGACCTGATGCAGTCACCCCATATGTTACCTGTGGCTGGATGTGTGTTGCTAAATAATGCAGTCTGAACTTCTAGATATTCCCCAGGAAAGGAGGGGGCTGTGACCCTGTGACCCATGACTTGACCTCTGCCCTCTTGACCCTTTTGATTGGGTGGGGAGAGGGGGCATTGGGGGTGTTTGGGGGGAGGGGCTCAGGAGGAGGGAGGCCTGGCTGTGCCTGGAGGGAAGGGGGAGGAGGGGCGGCACCCATGGGTTGGGCAAGGAGAGGGAAGTGCCCTTGTGGGGATGCCACCTTGGAGAGAGGGAGGAAGCAGTAGTGGCATCCCAGGCCGAGGGGGAGGGGTCAGGGTGGGGGAGTCCGGAGGTCAAAGGAGGCGGGGCCCAGCCCAAGGGTTGGAATGAAGACCCAGGGAGCAGGTGGTGGCCCCTCCCCTCCAGGTCCCCCAATCCCCCACAGAACAGAACAGAGCTCAACAGAGGGGCCTGAGGGGGCCCAAGCTGTCTTCTTTTTCTGCTCTGCTCCAAGGGCCTCTGGTGGCAATGGGGCCCAGAGCGGGGGCGGTCCTTCTGCAAAGGGGCGGGGATTCCCTGGGCTAGGGCAGGGCAGACTCCCGCCTCCTTAACGCTACTTCCCTTTGGCGCTGCGGCACAGCTGGAGCGTAGCGGAGGTCTTCCTGTAACACACGGGGAGATCGTGATGTTCCTGCAAAGGACAGAGAAAGGAGGACTGGTTGAATGAGACTCCTTTCTTCCTTCCTCAATTCCTCCCTCCTTCTCTCCTTCCTCCCTTCCTTGCTTACCTGTCCATCAGGCGGGTGGGCCCGTGGCGTACTCTGGGGGGTACCTTTCTCGCCCGCAGCCTGCCACCAAGCGCCGAAAAGCAGCTCGCAACCCGTGTCGGGAGTGGAGGGCGGAGGCTCTGGCGAGGATGGCCTTGGACTGCCAGCCAACTCTCCTGACTTCAGGGTCATGGTCGGCGAGGAGATCGATCAGCCCTGGAAGGAAGGGAGGAAGGTCAGCAGGAGAGGGACGGCGCACAGACTCCCCAGGACCCTCTCTTCCAAGGCCCAGTTCCTCTCAGACCCACTTACAGGCCTCGTAGGTGCAGGTGTTCCTCTCAGTGCAGATGTTGCTGTTCTTGTGAAGCACGTGACCTGGAGAGAAGGAAGGCAGCAGAGAAGAGAGGGACCATCTCCCTGAGCAAAGACCATTCTGGAGCTCCCTGAACCCAATGCTACACCCAAGGGAGAGGGATGCCCCAGAGAAGGCCGGGGAGGGGGCTTTGCAGGCGGAAGGAAGGGAGAGAAGGGGAGGAAGAGGACCCTGGTCTTTGCTCTCCCCCCAATAAGGCTCTGGGTTCCCAGAATGAGCTCGAAGGGCCATTCTGCATTGGCCCAGGGTGGAGGGAGAGGGGTCCTCTGGGGAAGAGGGCACTCCTGCTGCCCCAGAGAGTGAGCTGGAAGCCATGAATAGGAACAAAGGGGGCTAGGCTCCCCTCCCCCCGATCTCTTACCTAGCAACATGGCCGCTGCCTTCTTTGCTTAGGGAAGCTTGCTCTTGAAAAAAGGCAGGCAGCCATACACCTGCTCCTCCAACTCACTCCTGGAGCCGCAGTGATGGATCTGGAGGAGAGAGAGAGATGAGAGATGAGGTCAAAAAAGGGGTTCCTTATGCCTGCCGGGCATAAGGCCCCCTTGACTCCCAGGCTTCAGGACGGGCACTGACCAGGCGCTTGGAGATTTTGTGGAGCAGCTCCTGCAGGCTGAAGGTGTCTCCCGCCAGAACGCTGTCCTCCAGGTGCCATCGCAGGACCTCCGCCGTCTCCCTGAGGGTCTCCCTTGCAGTCTTCAAAGAGGAGGAGGAGTAAGAGGGAAGGAGTCAGGCTCACTTGGAGGGCAAGTGACCCCTTCCTCCCTCACTTGACCCCTGTCCTTGAGAGGCCAGCGTTGGGCCTCCCTCCCACCTTGGCCACCTCCGCGTCCTCATCCTCCACGTGAACCAGCACCGTAAGGAGGTCGTGGATGGTCTTGCGCTCCTCATGTTGATGTTCCGGGCGCCAGAGAAGCTGCTGAAAGCATTGCAGGGCTGCCTTCCGGATCTTGGCCGCCTCCTGAAAAAACGAAGGAAAAGGAGACTTTCTTTCTCCCCCTTTCTTTGTGTGAAGCTCCTTCTCGGGGGTTGGCGAAATGGGGAAGTCTACCCCCCCCCCCCAAATGGACCAGGGGACAAGACTCACGTGGTGGAAGAGAGGGCGGCATCCGGCAGCCAGGTGAGCCTTCGCGGGGCCCTGGTCTTCCTTGTGCAGCAGGGCCCCCAGCTGGCCAGCCAGGCCCAGGAACTCCAGCACGACGTCGATGTGGGGGGATTGCAGCCCCCCAAGGACCCCGTCCAGGAGCTCCTGGAGCCTCATGGTCTGCAAAGAGAGAGAAAGGAGGGCCATGCCTAAGAGGTCCCCTGCGGAGAACGCCTAGACACAGGCCTCCCCGCTGGTTGGGGAAGGGACCCCCTAGGACCTTCTGCATTGTACATTCTTCCAACGACTGCAAGAGCAAAGCCTGCTGTATCTAGACTCAGCTGACCCTCTGTGTGGTGTGTGGAGCCGGGGCTGTGCCTGACTTACCTCCCTGTAGGTCTTGCACAGAAGGAGAAGGCCCTGCCTGCTCTGATGTTGTACGGCCAGGCTGTGATGTTGGAGCCAGGCCATGAGCAGTGCCCAGGTCTTCTCCGGGGAGTGTGGGCGCTGGCCAGTATGCAGCAGCTGAAATAGAAAAGGAGAAGTGTGAAGAGCTGGAGCCAGGAAGGGAAGCACTGCCTCTCCCCTCCTCGACTCCCCCGCCCTATCCTAAGGCCCCCTTCCAGCCCAAAACCCATTCTGACCAACCCTCTTCACCTGGATATAGAAGGCCACCACTCCGGCCGAATGCTCCAGCGGCGCTTCTGTTTCCCAAGTGGAAGACAGGTGCTGGAGCAGGGAGGAGGAGGACTTGAGGAAGCTCCTGGAAGACAAAAGGGACCCCGTGAGGGAAGGCAGCCAGAGAGACCAGGCTGTGCCTTCTCCCCGAACCTCCTCCGGCCCTTGGCTCCTTACTGCAACAGGAGGGCCATTCCCTCAGGGCAGATGCTGAGGTCTTCTAGCATCTCCTTGGAGGTCTCCTTGAAAGACACCCGGGCCACCCTCTTCAGCAGCACGATGATTATCTTCGCCAGTTCTCTGCAGGAAAATGAAAGAAAAAAGTTTACTTCCCAGTGGAGGGTTTGAGTCCCCCATCTGGCCCCCCAAAAGGCCTGGGAGCCCCACTGAGCCTCCCCCCCTCCTTACTCTTGAGGAACGTAGATGCTGCTCTGGTCCCTGCTGGGCGCCTCCAACCCAGGCCTTGTGACCTCGATGTAGTTGGTCACCAAGGCGAGCAGAAGCTCCAGGAACCACCCCTGCAGGCGATTGCTGTCCTTGATGTATGTCACGATCTTCCCGATGGCCCGCGTCGCTCTTGCCTGCGGAGAGAAAGAAGGAGGGTTAAATGCCAGGAGGGCTCCTGCTGAAGGCCAGGAAAGAGGGCCCCCTCTCCTTCCCAAGCCCCCCAAAGACAGGGTGCGGGACGGGATGTCCTTACTGTGGCCGCATCCAAAGTAGGGCTCCCCTGTTCCTTGCCCTCCTCGGCCAGCCAAGGGCCCTCCTTCACCTTGGCCAGGAACAGGTCGAGCGCCGCCTCCGCGGAGCAGTAAGGTGAATTGAGAACGGCGCACATCAATTCACCACACTCCCTGTGAATGAAGAGAGGGAAGAGGGAACCAGGGTCAGGGTCAGGCTTGTCTCCAACCCCATGGGGACAGGGGAGTGGCACCCCCAGGCCCAGCTCTCTTACCTCCCGTTGGACTCCAGATAGTGGTCCGTGGCCATCTTGAGATGTTTGCGGGCCACGTAATCCACAGCCGGCATAGCCTCTGCAGAGGAGGGACTGCAGAGCAGCTGGCACAGACGGTGAAGGTGTTCTTGCGCCTGTAAGGAAAGAAAGAAGGGAAACAGTGGCACTCGGGAAACATGGAAAGTCTCCTGGGTCAAAAATGGAGGGAGGGGAATGTGTAGATGTGTAGGATGCCTGTTGGAAGGAATGGGGCATTGGGGTCCCAACATACCTTTCTTGTGGCTAAAGAGCAGCCTACCAGAACATCTCTAGGACACACCTGCCACCTGGAAGGTCGATGCAGGAGGCCCCTCTCTGCGTCCTGAGGAAGGCGTTGGGCGATGCCTCCTCGGTGGTGGTCCCAGGCCTTGTGGGGGGAACTCTGGGCCTTACCTGCTCTAGGTCCATGGAGGACCATCTCCGAGGCTTCAGGGCCAGATCTTCCCCTTCCTCATGGCCCAGGGAGCTGGAAGAGAGGCATAAGGAGGCATAAGGAGGTGAGGCCTGGTAGGCCAGGGACTGAGGACAAGGAGGGGTGCAATGGTCATCCTTCCTGGCAAAGAGCAACACACCTGCTTGAACTAGGGAGAGGGTCCCACACTTCATCCTCCAGGCTGGGGACATCCAAAAGTGTTGCCTCTTCGGGGTCCTGTAAAAGACAATAGATAGAGAAGTGAAATAGGGGCAAAGGGGAAGGAATGGGAAGACAGCTCAGGGGAGGAAGGCTAGAGTAGGAGGAAGAAGCTTAAAGGAGGGACAGGGAGAGGAAAAGAGGAGGGGGATGCAGAGGAAGGAACCCCCCTTTTTTCTGCTCCCTTCCCTTCCTTACCCTTGATGTCTTCTCAGGGGGCTCATCGACACTGCAAGGAGAGAGAGAGAACAAGGCAAGATCAGAAGGCATCCTCTCCTCTCTCCCCCCCCCCCCCAAACCCCCTAGAATAAGGTTTCAGGCTCAAGCCCCCTTGGCCTCAATTGAAGGAGGAAAGGAGGGAGGGAGGGGATCTCTGACTGCGATGTGGCCCTGAACCTGGAAGGGATGTACCTCTCATTCTCAAGGTCCTGGGCCGCCCCCTCCTGCACGAACAGCTCCGAAGGAACACCAACTTCTTTGGAGCCCTGTTGAGGGGGAAGAAGAGGGAAGTGAGGGCTGTGCTCTTTGACAAGCCCCCCCCCCCCCTCTTTCTCCCAGAGAGAATTGGACTGAAACCCCCAGCCTTCCTCCCCAGTGACACACTGCCTGGGACTGTTTGGACTTGCACTCCAACAACAGTTGAGCACTGTAGGAGGCCTCTTCAGCAAAGGGCCACCTAGAACTCAAGGGGTCTTGGGATGGCCCTGAGCCCGGATCCATTTCCCAAAAGACGAAGAGAGGCAATCCCCCCCCCCCCTTTCCAGCCTCTTTTTTTCACTCACCAACTCCCTGGATAGTTCTTTCTGTGGAGGAGTTGGGATTCTCTCCGATATGAAGCTGCTAGAAAGGCAAGGGGCAGAAGAGGAACTCAGCTTCTCCCTTCTATTCCCCCCAAGAGAGGCAAGCCCCATCCCAAGGATCTTGCCAGCCCATGGGAAGAAGGCAACATCCTGGGAGGGCCCCCTCCAGATATCTAGGCCCCAACCCCCCAGACCCCAGCATGCCCTCTCCCCAAGAACATGGACAGGAGGTACCTCTCTGAAGTCTCGCAGATGGCCACCAGGCTGCTAGACTCCAAGGGGAGGTCCTCTCTCCCCAGAAACTGCAGAGAAAGGAAGGGGGTCTCAAGACTTTACTGAAGAAGGGCTTTTCCTTCTGCCACAATCTTTCTGCTGGGATTTGCAGTCAAACAACTCCTGAGGGCTCCAGGATTCCCACCCCTCTTCAGAGAAGGCCCACCTGGGGACCACAACGGAATAGCCCTAAGTTCTTAACAGCAATGCATCAGGGCCATTACTCGACATCTTCAGTATTTCTCTTGGTTCTATAGGAAGCTGCTAGTTGGTAGAAAGCAGGAATCTTTCTCAGTCTTATTTGCAGATACCTCTGATTAAGATTGGGACTTAATACTGTATGTAGGAGTATGATGTCCCATATTCATATCCCAGACAAGCCCTGTACATTTTGGCCAGTGTGCTACAGTGGTCTGAGCTTTGGACCACAATCGTAGATGCCAGGATTTGAATCCTCACTTTCCCATCAAAATCCACTTTCTTGGTCGCAGAGGAAGGCAAAAACAATCTCCTCTGAACAAATCTGGCCAAGAAAACCTCATGATAGGTTTGTCTCAAGGCTGCTTTAATTCTGAAAGGACTTTCAAAACACCACAGGCTCACCAGATATATGACCGCCTGGAATGCAACCTCTTACGAGAGAGAATTCACACCATCCGCAAAGAACTCGCAAACATAGATAAGGAACTGTTGCACCTCCATAAAAACATCCGCCAGAAGATGAATTCTCAGGACTGGGACAAAATAGATAACCTCACTTACAGAAAAATGGAGAAAAACATGGTTGTCCACACCAACAGACAAAAACAAAAATTCCACAAACGCCAAAAGCAACACCCGAAACCAGAAGTGGATACATCGCGGACCATCATCAACCTGACAGACAGACAATTCTCTGAAGACCAAGTATCCATACTAGCGAAAGGTGGAAATTTTGCTGTAACTGCCACCAGTATCCCAGTAAAAAACATCTTTGCCAATGTCGAATCAGCAATTTATCGCCTCCCTGAGGAAGAAACAAGAGGGGAAACCGCAAGGATCCTGAAAAAGGCAAAACTTCCCTCCAGTAACATAACAAGGGAGGAAAGACAAGCCATCAGAGACCTCAACTCAGATCCTGATAACATCATTCTCCCAGTAGACAAGGGGAATGCTATACAGAACAATACAAGGAGAAGATCAGAAAACTCTTGGATCCTATTATATACAGAAAACTTAAACAAGACCCAACTTCCAAAATAACCAGAAAAATCAACATAGAATCAAAGAGTTAGAAGAGACTTCATGGGCCATCCAGTCCAACCCCCTGCCAAGAAGCAGGAATATTGCATTCAAATCACCCCTGACAGATGGCCATCCAGCCTCTGCTTAAAAGCTTCCAACTCCTCAATAAACTTCGGCATACGACAACGGCTATGTAAATCGGAAGCCCTTCCACCTAGGCTTTATGGACTCCCAAAGATCCACGAGGACTCCACCCCACTCAGACCCATCGTGAGTGCCATTGGATCCCCCACATACGACTTAGCAAAACTTCTTGTAGCACAGTTACAAAGCCATATTGGGCTCACTACACTCTACATCAAGGACTCAGCCCACTTCATAGAAAAAATCAGCAATCTCAAGCTAAATACCAACGATAAACTGATCAGCTTTGATGTGGTGTCTCTATTTACCATGGTCCTGGTAGCAGACACCATGGCACCAATCAACCAGTTCCCAGAAGACATCACAGCTCTGTTTCACCATTGCCTCACCACCAGCTACTTTCAGTGGGACAATGAATTCTACGAACAAAAAGATGGAGTAGCTATGGGGAGCCCCCTCAACCCGGTCATAGCTAATTTCTACATGGAACACTTTGAAAAACAAGCCCTGGAAACAGCAACAAAAAAGCCCACGATATGGTTCAGATATGTGGATGACACTTTCACGATTTGGAGCCATAGAGAAGAAGAACTAAACAGGTTCCTGGACCGTCTTAACAGCATCCACCCAAACATCCAATTCACCATGGAAAAAGAAAATGAAGAAAAACTGCCTTTTCTAGATGTCCTAGTCATCCGCAAACCAGATCAACAATTGGGTCACACCGTTTACAGAAACCCCCCACACAGAGAGATCGATATCTACATAAAAACTCCAACCATCACCCAAGTCAAAAAAGAAGCACCATTAAAGCCTTGGCAGAATGTGCGAACCCCACCTCCTCCAAGATGAACTGAACCACCTAAATTGGGCTCTACAGGCCAATGGATACTACACCTCAGACATCAGAAGAGCTGCAAGACCGAGAACAAGCTACGAGAGTAAAGACAAAGATTCACCCAGAGGAAAAGTGTTCTTGCAATACATCAAGGGAACCACTGACCGCATTGGGAAACTGATGAGGAAACACAATATACAAACTATCTACAGACCCACCAAGAAAATCCAACAAATGCTACGTTCGGCAATGGACAAAAGGGATCCTCTCACTTCTGCAGGAGTCTACCGTATACCATGCAGCTGTGGATAAGTCTACATAGGGACCACCAAACACAGCATTGCCCGGACACGAATCAAGGAGCATGAAAGGCACTGCAGACTACTTCAACCATAGAAGTCAGCCATTGCAGAGCACCTGATGAACCAACCTGGACACAGCATATTATTTGAGAACACAGACATGCTGGACCACTGTAGCAACCACCATGTCAGACTACTCAGAGAAGCCACTGAAATCCTCAAGCATGTGGACAATTTCAACAGAAAGGAGGAAACCATGAAAATGGACAAAATCTGGCTACCAGTATTTAAAAAAAAACTCTAAAATTACAACAGAGAGGAAACAATCAAGGACATCTAATCACCTCTCAACAAAACATTCTCCCAGGCATTGCCAGGCCATCAAATGCTAATCAAGGTGGTCAGTTGAAACATTCACACCTAGCTCCAACAGACAAGAGTTCTTTGTCCCACCCTGGTCATTCCACAGATATATAAACCCATTTTCCTAGTTCCAACAGACCTCATTACCTCTGAGGATGCTTGACATAGATGCAGGTGAAACTTCAGGAGATAATGCCTCTAGAACATGACCATATAGCCCGAAAAAACCTACAACAACCCAGAATAGCCCTACTTTCTTAGATACCGACCACTGCCTTGGCCCAGCTTCCGTGAGAGACAAGGAGCGAATGAGATGAAGGAACCCAAGGGGAAATGGTGGCCATCTTCTTTTACTCAAGTCAGAAAAGAAGCCCTGGCAGAGCATGCAAAAAGAATCTGCAAACCCCACCTCCTCCAAGGCGAATTGAACCATCTAAACTGGGCTCAACGAGCCTATGGCTACTTCACCACTGACATCAGAAGAGCTGCAAGACCGAGAACGAGCCACGAGAGTAAAGACAAAGATCCACCCAGAGGAAACGTGTTCTTACCATACATCAAGGGAACCACTGACCACAGAGAAAGAAGCTGATGAACAAACACAACCTACAAACTATCTATTAGGCTTGGGTAACAACGGAAAAATTTGGTTCTAAACTCGTTTCGTTTTTAGGGGGGCCCTTGCGTTTCGTTTTTTTAAAGAATTCCAAAATTTTCCTTTAAAAAAGTTCAAAATATACAAAATTTCGTAAAATTATGAATTGATTCGTTAATGGCGGACGCGATTGCGCAATATGCTAAAAAACCCTCCAAATGGGACAGGGGGAACTTCTGAAGCTTCCCTCTCCCTCTGTTGTTGACTGTTGGTGTGATAATTTATTTTTTATCATTGATAAAACAAACAACAACTATAAAACTTGCACCAGACATACGGAAATAATTACGAAACAATTACGAAACAATTTCAAAACAATTTTGAACCAATTACGAAACAATTACGAAACATTACGAAATAAATTGGAAAAATTGTTTCGATTTTTAATTACTCCTCACAGTAGTCCTGCATGGCTCAATATTGGATCATAGGCTAATTTAAATACGAATTAATAACGAATTACGAAATTAACGAACGAAACCGCCCAAACCTACTATCTATAGACCCACTAAGAAAATCCAACAAATGCTACGTTCAGCAAAGGATAAGAGAGATCCTCTCACCTCTGCAGGAGCTGCCGTATACCATGCAGCTGTGGACAAGTCTACACAAATCAAGGAACATGAAAGGCACTGCAGACTAATTCAACCCAAGACTTCAGCAGAGCACCTGATGAACCAACCTGGACACAGCATATTATTTGAGAACACAGACATGCTGGACCACTGTAGCAACCACCATGTCAGACTACACAGGGAAGCCATTGAAATCTCCAACCATGTGGGCAATTTCAACAGAAAGGAGGGAACCATGAAAATGAACAAAACCTGGCTACCAGTATTTAAAAATACTGTAAAATCAGGACAGTAAGTAAAAAACAACATTCAAAAGACAGGGGAATTCCAGACTTGAAACAATCAGGGCCAGCTAAGCACATCCCAACAAAGGAATC
This sequence comes from Anolis sagrei, assembly GCF_037176765.1. NCBI lineage: Eukaryota > Metazoa > Chordata > Lepidosauria > Squamata > Anolidae > Anolis > Anolis sagrei. Next base: position 41,311,411 of record NC_090026.1, on the reverse strand, counting down.
CCCCTGGCAGGAAACAGCCAAGCCTTGAGCTGCAAGGTTATTCAATGCTAATCGAGGTGATCATTTTCAACATTCACGCTTGCCTCAAACAGACAGGAAACAATCAGGGCCAGCTAAGCACCTTCCAACAAAGGATTCCCCAGGGATGCTTGCCATAGATAGGGCAAAACGTCAGGAGAGAATGCTTCTGGAACATGGACATACAGTTCGGAAAACTCAAAGCAACCCACTTCTTCAATGGCTTTGCCTAGAACTAGACACAGGGTTATTCCAGGTGAAGAGGTCTGACCAAAGCAGAAGGGAGTGGGACTAGGACGTCCCTCCATCTCAACCCTGGGCTTCCATTGATGCAGCCTAGAACAGCCTGGACTTGGAAAGCTGCTGCAATAGACTTGACTCAGGTTCAATCTGCGGTCAGTTAAGACAACTAATTCCGTTTCATATGGACTGTGGTCAAGTCAGAGGTCACCCATCCCATATCTAGGCATTTCATCTTTATTGCTATAGCCCCCGGTGCCGCAGTGGGTTAAACCGCTGTGCCGGCAGGACTGAAGACCAACAGGCCACAGGTTCGAATCCGGGGAGAGGCGGATGAGCTCCCTCTATCAGCTCCAGCTCCTCATCCGGGGATACGAGAGAAGCCTCCCACAAGGATGATAAAACATCAAATCATCCGGGCATCCCCTGGGCAACGTCCTTGCAGACAGCCAATTCTTTCACACCAGAAGCAACTTGCAATTTCTCAGGTCGCTCCTGACACGACAAAAAAAAATCTTTATTGCCCAAGTCTAGTATCCTACAGTTCTCCTAGTTGAAAGCCATTTTGTTAATATTGGCCCACCTTTTAAATCTCTGATGTTCCTTTTGGTCACTTTTTCATATGATTTTTTTTAATTTCATGAATCGGCCATGTAATTATTTATTTATCTATTTATTTAAGATGTTTCTACCCATTCTTTTTCCGTAAGCGGACCCAAGGTGACTTACAGCATATAAAACATACAGTACAGAAGTCAAAACATAGTTAAAATCCAATAGAATCGTAGAATCATAGAGTTGGAAGAGACCTCGTGGGCCATCCAGTCCAACCCCCTTCCAAGAAGCAGGACAATTGCGTTCAAAGCACCCCCAACAGATGGCCATCCAGCCTCTGTTTAAAAGCCTCCAAAGAAGGAACCTCCACCACACTCCAGGGCAGAGAGTTCCGCTGCTGAACGGCTCTCAGAGTCAGGAAATTCTTCCTAATGTTCAGGTAGAATCTCCTTTCTTGTAGTTTGAAGCCTCTGTTCCGCATCCTAGTCTCCAGGGCAGCAGAAAACCAGCTTGCTCCTCCCTATGACTTCCTCTCACATATTTATACATGGCTATCATGCCTCCTCTCAGCCTTCTCTTCTTCAGGCTAAATATGTCCAGCTCTTTAAGCCCTTCCTCATAGGGCTTGCTCTCCAGACCCATTATCATTTTAGTCACCCTCCTCTGGTCACATTCCAACTTGTCAATATCTCTCTTCAATTGTGGTACCCAGAATTGGACACAGTATTCCAGGTGTGGTCTGACCAAGGCAGAATAGAGGGGTAGCATGACTTCCCTGGATCTAGACACAAGACTCCTATTGATGCAGGCCAAAATCGCATTGGCTTTTTTTGCTGCCGCATCACATTATTGGCTTATGTTTAACTTGTTGTCCACGAGGACCCAAAGATCTTTGTCACACGTACTGCTCTCAAGCCATGCGTCCCCCATTCTGTATCTTTGCATTTCATTTCATTCAATCATATCCTACCCAAAGAAAGACTCTGTGTCTGTGGCACCACCAACACCGGTTGACAATCTGAACCACATATTACATAACTGCTGTTTGTATGAAAAACAAAGGAAACAACATTTATGGCCTTTCATTTGTCATAAAACGAGCTGGGATGCAGCGACCAAAACTACATTTATACTAACTGATTATAACCAGCTAGTATAAACTAGCTGGGGGAAAACAAGACTTTACTTTCTATTCTCATAGGTACAAAACATGGTCAAGGATCGAAATGGTTTGGTCCACAAAAAGTTTATCCACTAGGATTGATGAAATAAATATCCTAACCAGAGATCTATCTGATCATTGTCCTTTAGAAATAGTAATTAATCAGAAAAAACGGTCTCGAAAATGGAGATTGAATGAGAATTTATTTAAAAAGGGGGAGGATATTAAGAAATATAAGGAAATAACCCAGGGATATATAAAACTGAATGATACAAATGAAGGGAAGCCCCAAATAGTATGGGACACGTTCAAAGCAGTCCTACGTGGGCATTTCATACAACATAGTACAAGAAATAATAAACAGAAAAATACGGAAATAAAGGAGATTAAAAGACAAACACAATTAAAGGGAAAGGATCTTAAGAGGGATCTAACAAACCGCTTATTAGTAAAGGTGCTACGAGAACTGAACCAGAAAAAAAATCATTTAGAATTAGAATCCCAAGCAAAGTAATGGAAGTTCCTTAAACAATCTCATTTTGAAAATGCTAACAAAGTGGGCAGATGGCTTGCAAAACAGGTACGCAAGACAGGTACGCAAGAAGAAATAAGAATTAAACCATTATTCTAACCTTCTTCAATGTAAATATGCTTACATGTCCTCCAATAATAATAAATAGACTAAAATAATAATAATAATAATAATAATAATAATAGTGTAAAATAATGGAATGTAATAACAGTAATAAGAGTAAAATAATAAATGTAATTATAACAACAATAATAAAATAATAAATGTAATGATAATAATAATAATAACAAAGTAAGATAATAAATAACATTGACTCGAGTATAAGCCGGGGGAGACTTTTTTAGCCTAAAAAAAGGACTGAAAAACTAGGCTTATACTCGAGTATATACAGTAATTACATAATATTGGCGAAGACACAGAATGGAAGTCAAAGACTTTTTTCTTTTTTCCAATTTTTTTCTATTTTTAATTTTTTAGGAATATATGTGTTTTTACGGGTTTTTTCAAGTCCATTTCTATCTCCTCTTAAATGTTTTCCTACTTTTCTATAATCTTAATGTTCTCCCACTTTTGATGTAAATCTAATAAAATGATTGTTTTCTTTGTGTGCATATAATAAAAATCAATTTTTTAAAGAAATGGTCCCACATCTACTGAACCTATCTTGTTTATAACTTGGGGACTTCCTGTATTTCTAAGAGGCCGCCTTCCTTACCTCAAATGCTGGCAGTACTTGGATGAAGCATGTCCGGAGAGAGGGCTCCTCCGCGCGGGTTCCTTGTGGCTCTGAAGAGCTGAAAGGGGCAAGAGAAGGCCACAAAGTGTGAGAGACTGGGGCAGCCCATCCCATCCAGGGGTCCTGCAAGCCCCCCATCCCCTCCCTCCCTCCAACAGGGATCAGGCTGATGATCCAGGAAGTCCACAGGGCACCATGAGGACATCCTTATTCTCCACTCTAGGGACTCTAGCAAGGGATTGACCCTTGGAACTGGCTGCCACTGGGAGGGAGGAAGGGAGAGGAAGAGCACTAGCAACTGGGGTCTGCATGCCGATTGAGTGGCAGTTTGGGATTGGGAGGAGGAGAGAGATTTGCATGTGGCTGGGAACTGGCTGGCCCTTTCCACACTCACATTCAGATCACCCAATCAGCAACCATATGCAAATTCCCTCTCCCCTCACAACCCACTTCTGCAACCTAATCTGCATACACACCTCTCCCTCCCTGAGGCCCCTCCCTCATGCCCCTCCCACTGCTAAGCTCCTCCCACAAGCTCTTAATTAATGCCTAGACTCACACTGGCTCCCAAACTGTTGCATGGAGCGATAAGGGTTCTACAAAAATAAATAAATCTTAAAATCATATTTGAAAGGGATTTTAAAATCAATCTACGCCCAACTGAATATTGGATTGTCTCTAATGAGAAGGAAGGGGGAACGCAGGTGATCCTTTTTTTTGCTTATGCTTCCACCAAACATGGTTTGGCAGTTGAATACCACCCTTGATGTTTGTCCTCAGCTGTCAGACATCAAGCCTTCATTCAAAACTATAACAATGTTTTGTGGTTATATTTTAAATATTTTCTCTTCATGTCCATACCTATTGAATTATACAGAAAACTCAGGCAATAGGAATAGAAAAAAGGAAGAACTTTGTGGAATCCCAATGCTTGGTTTAAAAAATACAACAAAAGTTAGGGTTCTGCAGGAAATAAATGTCTTCTAAAGGGTTCCATAGGAGCCCCTGGTGGCACAAATGGGTTACACCCTTGCGACAGCAGGGCTGAAGACGGACAGGTCAGAAGTTCGAATCTGGGGAGAGCACGGATGAGCTCCCTCTGTCAGCTCCAGCTCCTCATGTGGGGACATGAGATAAGCCTCCCACAAGGATCGTAAAACATCAAAACATCCGGGTGTCCCCTGGGCAACATCCTTGCAGATGGCCAATTCTCTCAAACCAGAAGTGACTTGCAGTTTCTCAAGTTGCTCCTGACATAAAAAAAGGGGGGGAGGGGGGTCTATGACCAGAAAGGCTTGGGAATCACTGGCCCAAACTATAGGCCTCTCTCACATAAAATATTCTAAGATGCCATCAGTTTTAAGACTCACACAAATTTCAGCATCTCCCAAAAGCTATATATAATAAAGCATAACGATAAAATAAGCCGTAGTATAAATCCCCCCCCTTTTTTTCTATACTCTGCCCCCTCCTATTAGATGCCCGAGACTTACCCCAGGACATATCCCCCACAAGTTTTGTTTTTATTTACTGAAATGTACTGAAAAGCACCTAATAAAACATATATTAAAAAAAGAAGCCCTAGTATGATATTTCATGATCCTTGGAAATAAGAACTACGCCCATAATAAGTCCCAGTTAAGATCGTCAGCCAGATTGAGGCGTTTACTGGTAATACATCCATTACAATACAAGACAGACATGATGCATGCTAAAATATTAAATTTAATAAATAATTAAATATTTATAAATAATAATATTGACATTATATTATGACAATGTAACAGAAGATGAAATGGCTAGATTTCAATAAGTGTAGAGTTTTGTGCATGAGAAAACAAGACACCCCCTGCAAATATGTCTAATGTGTCTTTTGGAGCAAAAATTAATATCAGAGCCAGTCATCTTTCTGGGGAAATTTGTTACATACACAACAAAAACTCTGCTGAAAAAACCCTCCCTCGATCCCCTGGGCCTTAACCATCGCAGACCAGTTTTTCTGTTCATAGAAACCTAGCTAATTCCGATGGGACAATGAATTCTATGAACAGAAAGCTGGATTAGCCATGAGGAGACCCCTCATCCTGGTCACAGAAAAATTCTACATGGAACACTTTGAAAAACAAGCCCTGGAAACAGCTACAAAAACCTCACTATATAGTTTAGATATGTGGATGACACCTTCACCATTTGGAGCCATAGAGGAGAAGAACTAAACAAGTTCCTGGACGACCTCAACAGCAGCCACACAAACATCCAATTCACCATGGAAAAAGAAAATGAAGGAAAACTGCCATTTCTAGATGTGCGAGTCCTCCGCAAATCCAATCAAGCTAATGCAGGTGGCCAATTGCAACAATAACATTTGCCACAAGTAGAGAAGAGTTCTTTCTCCCACCCTGGACATTCCAGAGATATATAAACCTCACTTGCCTCATTTCCAGCAGACCTCACAACCTCTGAGGGTGCCTGCCATAAATGTGGGCGAAATGTCAGGAGAGAATGTTTCTGGGACATGGTCATACAGCCCGGAAAACTCACAGCAACCCAGTGATTTCGGCCATGAAAGCCTTCGATAACATATTAAATACATAAACTAATAAGAATAATTAAGAGGAGCCCTTATTGATAAGATATGGAAGAGACGTCAGGAAGAACATGGGACAACATAAGAAAAAATGACTACCAGCTTTAACGTCAGATTTCAAGGCTACGCTCTATTTTGTTATTGACGTTATATGGAATTTTGAATACTTTAGAACAGTGGTTCTCAACCTGGGGGTCGGGACCCCTGGAGGGGTCACCCAGGAGTGTCAGAGGGGTCACTAAAGACCACCAGAAAACACAGTATTTTCTGTTGGTCATGGGAGTTCTGTGTGCCAAGTTTGGTTCAATTCCATCACTGGTGGAGTTCAGAATGCTCTTTGATTGTAGGTGAACTATAAATCCCAACACCTACAACTCCCAAATGTCAAGGTCTATTTTCCCCGAAGTCCACAAGTGTTCACATTTAGGCATACTGAGTATTCTTGCCAACTAGTTTAGTCCAGATCCATCATTGTTTGAGTCCACAGTGCTCTCTGAATGTAGGCGAACTACAACTCCAAAACTCAAGGTCAATGCCCACCAAACCCTTCCAGTATTTTCTGTTGGTCATGGGAGTTCTGTGTGCCAAGTTTGGCCCAATTCCATCGCTGGTGGAGTTCAGAATGCTCTTTGATTGCAAGTGAACTATAAATCCAGCAACTACAACTCCCAAATGACAAAATCAACCGCCCAAACCCACCAGTATTCAAATGAGGGCGTATCGGGTATTTGTGTCAAATTTGGTCCAGTGAATGAAAATACACCCTGTGTATCAGATATTTACATGACGATTCATAACAGCAGCAAAATGACAGTTATGAAGTAGGAAGGAAAATAATTTTATGGTTGGGGGTCACCATCACATGAGGAACTGTATTAAGGGGTCACAGCATGAGGAAGGTTGAGAACCACTGCTTTAGACAGTGTGTGTAATAGTAACTGAGATGAAGAAAGAGATGTAATAATTGTAACAAATACAAGGCTTCTCTTATCCCCCAACCCCGTCGCTCTCCCTTGGTGACATATGGTAATATTAGACAACCATTGTAAAGATCTAATTTCGCAACAAGAACTCCACAAATCCTCTTTTTTTTGTTTTGTTTCTCTTTTCGGTACTGTTCCATTACAAAGGTGGAGCCCCCGGTGGGGCAGTGAGTTAAAGCGCTGAGCTGCTGAACTTGCTGACCAAAAGGTCGCAGGTTTGAATCCAGGGAGCAGCGTGAGCTCCCGCTGTTAGCCCCAGCTTCTGCCAACCTAGCAGTTTGAAAACATGCAAATGTGAGTAAATCAATAGGGTACCACTCCGGCGGGAAGGTAATGGCGCTCCAAGCAGTCATGCCAGCCACATGACCTTGGAGGTTTTTATTTATTGTGTCAGTATCAACCAGACAATTGTATTACATTTTAACAAATTGAGGACATGAGAGAAGCCTCCTCGCAGGATTGCAAGACATCCGGGCGTCCCCTGGGCAACGTCTTCATAGACGGCTGATTCTCTCACTCCAGAAGCAACCAGAAGCGACCTTGGAGGTGTGTATGGACAACTCTTTGTCTTAGAAATGGAGATGAGCCCCAATCCCCAGAGTCAGACACAACTGGACTTCATGTCAGGGGAAAACCTTTACCTTTTACCTCCATTTCCAAGACGGAGGCCAAAAGAGGGCCTAGACAGAGGGGCCTAGACAGATAGTCCATTTTAGGACTTGGGTGGAGTTGAAGGAGGAAAACCATTTTCCCTGTTTTCACTGGTTATCACCCCTCCCCACTTCATCGAGGGCTATTTCCATGATGGCGACATGGGGGGGGGGGTAACAGAAAAAAGGGGGAAATACTTTTATTTTTTCAAATACTACCACCCCCCCCCCCCCCCATAGACTATCCTTCTCTGTCTAGTGTCCCCTTTTGGCTTCCGCCCAGATAATGGAACAGAACCTTCCATTAGCCCAGAAAAACCTACAACAACCCAAAACCTTCTTTACTTATTGTTTGAAAAAATGGAACTTGAAAATCTATATAAATAAAAATTTAATGTTCGCTTATGGGATTAATGTAACTCAAAAACCACAGGACGAATTGCCGCCAAATTTGACCACAAGACATCTACTAACCCAAGGAGTGACCATCACTCAAAAAAATTGATTTTGTCATTTGGGAGTTGTAGTTGCTGGGATTTTTAGTTAACCTACAAAACAAAGAGCATTCTGAACTCCACCAACAATGGAATTGAATCAAACTTGGCACACTGAACTCGCATGTTCAACAGAAAACACTAGAAGCAGGCCCGTAGCCAGAATTTTGATTCGGGGGGAGGGGGGGCTGAGTCTGAGTAAAAGAGGGTCTACCCTAGCAAACATTTTGTATCGTTACCCCAATACCCCCATGCATATGAGATATATTGAGCATGGTGATCAGATCATGATATGAATAAAAATAATAGTTTAAATAATGTACCAGTAAGGCCTTTTCGTAGACCACCATGAGAATTTCGGAGGGGGGGGGGCTGAAGCCCCCAAAGCCTCCCCCCCCCCCCCCCCCCCGGGCTACATGCCTGACCAGAAGGGTTTGGTGGGCATTGACATTGAGTTGGGGAGTTGTGGTTCACCTACATCCAGAGAGCACTGTGGACTCAAACTATGATGGATCTGGACCAAACTTGGCACAAATATTCCATTTGCTCAAATATGAACACAGATAGTGTTTGGGGAAAATAGACCTTGACATTTGGAAGTTGTAGTTATTGGGATGTATAGTTCACTTACAATGAAAGAGCATTCTGCACTCTACAAACAAGAGAATTGGGACAAACTTCCCACAAAGAGCCCCCATGACCAACAGAAAATACTTAAGGTCACCCAGTCTAACTCCCTTCACCAGGGCAAGAAAATGTAATCAAAGCCCTCCTGATAAAGAGCCATCCCCCTGTAGATATAGATAGATAGATATGATTCACACACACACAGATCGTATCATAGATTTGAAAGGGACCCCTAAAGAAGGACAATAATATGTTGAATGTTCATGAGTAGGCAAACTAGACAATCTCTATTACCAATACTGACAAAGAAACAGCAAGAAATACTGCTTACCCAAAGCAGAAAGAAATTACAAATATTAGAAACCAACACTTTCTCATTACTTTCTTTTCCAGATCACCAGACTGGGCCACAGCAATGCGTGGCAGGGAACAGCTAGTCTATATAAATAAAAATGTAATCTTCATTTGTGGGATTAACATAACTCAAAAACCACTGGACGAATTGACACCAAATTTGGACACAATACACCTATCAGGCCAACAAGTGACCATCACTCAGAAAAACACTGCAAAACACAGTAGAAGAGGCTTTAAAAGCCAAAAAACAAAAAAAATGAATTACAATGCATGCACAAGACCCCATATTTACACAAACACACATATATACACATATTTATTTATTTATTTATTTACAATATTTATAGCCTGCCTTCCTCAGTTATACAGCGACTCAAGGCGGGATTGGCATAATTCGATGCCAGCCCTTCATAAAAGTGCAATTAAAAACAATCAACATGACAATATAAAACATATATGAAAACCATTAAAACATATAATCATCAGTGTCATCCTGTTACAAACGTTATCCAGTAACATTGTCTGGCCATTCCGTGTTCATCATTCATAATTCCATGTTATCTATTCCGCTGCATTCTCAAAAGCTTGCTCAAAGGGCCAG